>NC_143015.1:152673634-152974468 GCF_055824585.1 Amblyomma mixtum
TCAAACGGGTGGTCCCAAAATTGTGTGGGTGTGGTGAGACGGGAGGAATCCCCAACCGGGGGATGATTATCAAAGAACTAGGAGGGCATGGAGGGAGCATGGGACAGCTTAACGAGAGGGTAGTTACAGTGGAAGGAGGAAAGTATGGAGAGAGCATATGAATGGCTAACCAAGCGTTGCTTACAAAAACCAAACGGAGGGTGGTTACCGCGTAAAGAAGAGGGAGTGTATGGCAAGAACGGCGGAATAGAGCACGGTCAGTCTGCTGCAGCTAATGCGAAAAGCGCCGCACGAAGAGAGGGTCATCGGTGGCACCACGCGCCTACAGCGGCGGACAGGGGAGGACAACTAATCGAAAAGCGAGCATGTGGGGAAAACTGAAAAGAGTGCCTTAGAACTATACAGATATGAAGTCGCTCTCATATCGGTAACTCAACGTATCGCAATATGTCAATGCCATAAACAGCTGTCACTGAATCTCACGTTACACAGTGATAACCACCCTTCCATTTTTTTTGTTTTGCTTTCATTCGGAGACACTGGAATCTATAAAATCCAAGCCCCACAGAAGGTTCTCCTCCCCTACGGAAAGTTTCATATTACAAGTTCCGTAATTCCATACGTTTCCATAAGAAATTTTATAGAGTCAGGATGGAGCATATGGAGTCTGTATGGAAACACATATGGGAACTTACGGACGCCATATGATGCCAAATACGGTGTATGGAAATCATATAGAAGTTGTGTAGAATGCTTATGGACAACGTACCGACAAGCTATGGACTTCCTTATATTTCTTTATATCCTCAGGACTCCATATTTCCATAATTCCATACGAGCGGCTCATATGAAATGTTTTTTTAGGGTCGCGATATAGAAGATAGAGAGGCTATAGCAGGCATTCTGTGGGCGAAATGTGCGCAATTCCGATAAACAGTTCACGTACTCGTAGTAATACAAGCTTTTGGATGTAAGTACCTTGGGGATATATTTCACGCTCTGTAAGGACCTCTCCCGCAAGAAACGAAGTATAGCTAGGGAGTAGGTTGGAGTTATTGAGCAGCTCTTTACAGTAATCTAAACAAACCTTGTGCACCACCACCACGTCATTGCAAATATGATGCTGTAGAAACTAGTACGTTTAGCGAATTGCTGCACAGGATCGTTTGTCCCGCTTAAGATAAAATGGTTTATGTTGGTTTAACGTCCCGAAGTGACTCAAGCTACGAGGGACGCCGGAGTGAAGGGCTCCGGACCATCGGTTTGACGACGTTCCACAAGAACACGCGTCATTAGTCACTGAGCCGTCCACGAGATGCTAGCTTGGAACGCTGTAAAATGGCGGATGCCGTGACTTGCGCAGAAACAGCCGGAACCGCTGCGGTTGTGGCGTGCCTGGTCAGGTGATGATTAGCGACTATGGTCTAGCGGCTCCCGGCAGCAGTGTAAGGAAGTGGACCCAGAGATCAATGCCGACTAGGTGGAAGGGTTGAAGAGGGCAAGGAAGGGGCTGCAACTTTACAGCAGAAGGATCGAAGACCGTTGTTACGTCTCGCCTTCGTCGTGGGGGAGGACAACGACATGGCAGCAGCGAAACGACGACAAACCCCGAGACGCGCGTTGGGTGAGCGCCTGGATTGCCACGGAAGCCGCGTCCGTCCGCCCGGTTGAGCGAGCGTTTCCCCTACACCGAGTGTGAACGCGCGTTCGTAATGCGCGGGAACGCCGGTCATGGACATTCCGGCGTCTGCGCTACGGTGATGGCATTGTTCCCCCCTCTCCCAGCGCGTGACGGCGGTGTGATCCCTCGGGAGTGAGAGTGTGTGTGTGTTGTGATTGGTGCAAGAGAGAACTTCCTTCCCCTGAAGGCCCGGCCCCCATCTAGGGACCCTAGGGAAGGGAACTCTTTAAAACCTCGGCAGCGGCACGGCCGGGGGGCTCTTTGTCATCGAATAGTCTCCTGATGAGCTGTCGTCATGCAGCGTTCATGCAGCTCACTTGTAAATATGTAAATTTTGTATAAAGTCCTCTCTCATTGTCTTTTTCCAGCAGCCTCGTCTCAGACGTCCCTCATTCCCTCTCCGGCACACGACCATGCTACCTCGTATTTAACACCGTCTTCCCACATTGACATTGGCAATCTAGGCACAAGCGAACGTACAGTTGGGGACAAAGGTCCGTGGACCACGTGTTGCTTGAACGAAGCCGATAGCTCTGCTATTAACTGGCGACAGGAGACCGCACTTGTGGTAGTGAAATTAAAATTTTTGTTCTTTCATCTCCATAATTGTGGTCCCCAGCCGCGGGATAACAGTGGAGCTATCGGCTTCGTTTGAGGAACACATGGTCCACGCACTTTTGTCCCTCACTGTAATTTTGGAAAATGCTGCACATGTCGCGCCAGTAGTACCGCAGCCGGATTCTTCCGTACTTCTTGAACACTCCCGCGAGCCAACATTGTGGGTCGCCTCGGGAATATCTGCACACATGCGACTGCAGATGTCGAGGAATAACAAACAACCGCCTCCGGCCATCCAAGAGTCGGACGCGACGACAGATGAGGTTATCGCGATCGGTAAAATGGGAAGGCGCAGGATGAAGCGACACCCGTAGGGCAACCGACTCGAGCAGCGAGGTAATCCAAGGCTCCTTACGCTGCGCTGAAGGCATGTTGCTAACCAGGAATGGCGTTGGATAGGACAGGACAGGACAGGATAGGATAGGATAGGATAGGATAGGATAGGACAGGACAGGACAGGACAGGACAGGACAGGACAGGACAGGATAGGATAGGATAGGATAGGATAGGACAGGAGAGGACAGGATAGGATAGGATACGATAGGATAGGATAGGATAGGAGAGGATAGGATAGGACAGGACAGGACAGGACAGGATGGGATGGGATGGGATGGGATGGGATAGGATAGGATAGGATAGGATAGGATAGGACAGGATAGGATAGGAGAAGTTTTAATGACCAACAGAAAGAGGGTAGCTAGAGGGCTACCCGCCTACACCTATACCTAGGGCTACCCCCCTAGATGATGCCTACCGGCATCATCAACGGAAAACTTGAGGTTCTCAGCAGGAAGCTGAAGCGAGACAGAACATCGGCGTCTTAGCGTTTGTGACCAGAGCGATAGTCGACGCGAATTTCATATTCTTTTATGCGAAGAGACCCCCTAGTGATGCCGGCAAAGGGACCTTTTAGCGAGGAGAGCCAACAAAGTTGTTACGGTGGTGGGTCACAACGTCGAACGAGCGGCCATAGAGATAGGCGCGGAATTTGGTGAAGGCCCGGATGGTCATTTAACACTCTTTCGAATCAAACAGAAACCCGATTAGATCTTCGAAGCGTGCCGCTTGAACATGCAGGCAGTGATGAATTCATCAAAGCAAGGTTCGCGCAGCGCGAGCACGGTGTTGAAGTCAATGGCGAGTCGAGTCAAATTGGCGCATTGTAAGCGGCGCCGTGAGGAGGCGACGCAAGGTGATAGATGCGTCATCGCATGCTGGGAATCAATTAAAAAAAGGATAATTGACGTGTAGAAGTTGCGTCAAAGGCAGAGAAATAGAAGCCAAGTTGTAAATCAACCGCCAAAAACAGGTGCATGGACGGTCATTGGTGCAGGTAGGTTTTGGAAACGCACAGACAGAACAAAGTTTAGCTTGATCTGTACAGACATCCTCCTCGGACTCAACTCTCCCAAGAATTATTAGTTGGCGTTCGTCTTTAGGTCGACCTGTCAGGTTTATTTCGAGAAGCGGAGAAGTGGTGAAGGAAGCCCAGGGGCAGACAGTTCTAGTAAATAAAGGGAACCAGCGAAATAAGACGCAACACAAGAACAAAGAAGGCACACACCACAACGCTGGACTTACAACTGATTTATTGCGATGAAGAATTGCTCAATTTAAAAGAATTTCCTGCGTGCGCACACACTCTACAGACAATACGCTTCGCGCACCACATGGTGACATGGCTACTATAATGATTAAAATTTGCACTCTTTTTCGGTGATAATCAAGGACGGCTCACTGACGCATTTCTGCTTATTCTTTCTGATCAGGAAAGCCTCCAATAGCTCACGCTCACGTTTAGATTTCCCCCGCCCGATAATGCTGGTAGTGTGAAAACTAGGAGTACACTTGCAGTCCTTTACATGCAAGGCTAGATTGCTGCCTGTGCCAGTGCCCAAAGTTGTGCGATGTTGCCTCAGGCGCTCATTCAAGCATGCTCCGGTTTGGCCTATGTAGATTTTCCCGCATGACAATGGGATTGAATACACCACGCCCACTGCGCATGTGGTGAACATAGTCTGGTGTTTGGTCTTGCAACCACCAGTTCTGCGCAGGTCTGCAGAGGTTTTGGCGCACAAACCGGACAGTTTGCAAGGGGCAGAAAATGCCATAGTGACATCAAACTTCTGAGCCACTTTTTTCAGACCATGTGAAGTCTTGTGGAAGTAAGGCATGACTTCCAACTTTCTTGTTTTCACTTCTACTGTCCTGGCAGCCTTTGAAGATGACTTCAATTTTTTCCCCAAGGATTCCGCCACCGCCAGCAAAAGCGAGGGAGGAAACCCAGAACACTGTAGCCGTTCAACCAGCTCCGCCAGACTTTGCTGCATCACGTGAGGGCAACTCTTCTTTAAGGCATTCAAAAAACACAAGTTTGCAATGCCGCGCTTCACAAACTTAGAATGAGCCGAATCATACGGCAACAGTGCCTTCTTAGACCTGGGCCCATATTTCCAGCACACATGTTGATTGGGTAAAAAAGTCAATTCTAAATCCAGGAACCTAATGGTCTTGTCAGAAGGAATCTCATGCGTAAAAACCAAGTTCTTAGAACATGTGCTAAAAATATTTCAAATCTGGTCTGCCACAAGGGTAAGCTGGTCAGTTTCGGGTAAGTTCAAAATTACTAAAAAATCGTCAACATATCTAAAAACCCTTACAACACGTGTGTCGTTCAGAGAGCCCTGTAGCATCGAGTCAAATTTTGCTAAAAAAAATGTTGCACAGCACAGGCGCAACACAGGAGCCAATACAGATTCCAATGTTTTTGCACAACATAATCATCTTCATGCTGTGCAATCGTAGAATTCAAGTACACTTTTAAAAGTTCGAGGAAGGATTCTAAAGTGATGCCACACTTATTCTGGAAGGAAATTGTCCCAGATCTTTCAATTAATTCGCGCACAGCAATAAAAAGTTCGTCATGGGGCACAGAATAAAACAAGTCCACAATGTCCACCGAGAAGGCTGCATTAGCGCCGGGGAAAACGCGATTGAGGCACTCCACCAGGCTCATTGAACCCTGCACAACAAAAGGATCCGCAGGCACCAGGCCCTCGAAGGAATGCTGTAGGTAGTTTGAAACCACTTTTTGCCACGAACCTTCTTCCGTGACGATCGCCCTTAAAGGGTTATCAGGCTTATGTGTCTTTGCTGTGAAGAACATACGCAGGGCGTCTTGTTGGCATTTACGAACTTGATTCTCAATGCTGCCCAAATTCAACCTGTTGAGAAGCCTTAAGGCCATCGCCTTGGCCTTACGTGGTTTTAATTCTGCCTTCTTGAAGTTCTTCTCTATAGCTTCGGCCGCTTTCGTCTTAAAAAGGGAAGAGGGAAGCACCACGAACCCACTTTCCTTGTCAGCTTGAAGGAGACTGAGGCCTTCTTGTTGGAAGTGGGTCACCAAAGGGCGCAGATTCCTGCTTGGTTGACGTCGGCCCGTCCAGGTTCTCATGAGACAGTCAACTCCCTCTGAGACGCAACGAGCTTTCTCCTCAAAAGGGGCCTTGTCAGCCACTCTGGGAGTTGACTGTCTCATGAGAACCTGGACGGGCCGACGTCAACCAAGCAGGGATCTGCGCCCTTTGGTGACCCACTTCCAACAAGAAGGCCTCAGTCTCCTTCAAGCTGACAAGGAAGGTGGGTTCGTGGTGCTTCCCTCTTCCCTTTTTAAGACGAAAGCGGTCGAAGCTATAGAGAAGAACTTCAAGAAGGCAGAAGTAAAACCACGTAAGGCTCCTGGATTTAGAATTGGATTTAGGATTTAGATGTAGGTTCCTGGATTTAGAATTGACTTTTTTACCCAATCAACACGTGTGCTGGAAATATGCGCCCAGGTCTAAGAAGGCACTGTTGCCGTATGATTCGGCCCATTCTAAGTTAGTGAAGCGCGGCATTGCAAACTTGTGTTTTTTGAATGCCTTAAAGAAGAGTTGCCCTCATGTGATGCAGCAAATTCTGGCAGAGCAGGTTGAACGGCTACAGTGTTCTGGGTTTCCTCCCTCGGTTTTGCCGGCGGTGGCGGAATCCTTGGGGAAAAAATTGAAGTCATCTTCAAAGGCTGCCAGGCCAGTAGAAGTGAAAACAAGAAAGTTGGAAGTCATGCCTTACTTCCACAAGACTTCACATGGTCTGAAAAAAGTGGCTCAGAAGTTTGGTGTCACTATGGCATTTTCTGCCCCATGCAAACTGTCCGGTTTGTGCGCACAAACCTCTGCAGACCTGCGCAGAACTGGTGTTTGCAAGACCAAACACCAGACTATGTTCACCACATGCGCAGTGGGCGTGGTGTATTCAATCCCATTGTCATGCGGGAAAATCTACATAGGCCAAACCGGAGCATGCTTGAATGAGCGCCTGAGGCAACATCGCACAACTTTGGGCACTGGCACAGGCAGCAATCTAGCCTTGCATGTAAAGGACTGCAAATGTTCTCCTAGTTTTCACACTACCAGCATTATCGGGCGGGGGAAATCTAAACGTGAGCGTGAGCTATTGGAGGCTTTCCTGATCAGAAAGAATAAGCAGAAATGCGTCAGTGAGCCGTCCGTGATTATCACCAAAATAGAGTGCAAGTTTTTATCATTATAGTAGCCATGTCACCATGTGATGCGCGAAGTGTATTGTCTGTAGGGTGTGTGCGCAGGCAGGAAATTCTTTTTAAAATTGAGCAATTCTTCATCGCAATAATTCAGTTGTAAGTCCAGCGTTGTGGTGTGTGCCTTCTTTGTTCTTGTGTTGCGTCTTTTTTCGCTGGTTCCCTTTATTTGCAATATGAACCAACTAGCCCAGCAGTTTGCACTCCTGAGTTCTAGCAAAGCCACACGCCCAGCGATAACCATGCAATTGGGAGTAACACCCATCGTGTTCATTACCGCGTTAATGTTTTTAAAAACCTTTCTGTTTTTCATGACACACTTGAGAAAGTACTGAGTAGCTTAAAGATTCGAACGGCGCGCCGTGCTCCTTAAAGCCCTGCACGCACGGCTGTGACGTTCTGAATTCGCTAATCAACCCACGCTACAAAGGCTTTAAGAGACAGAGAAGTAGGCATGAATAGAAGTCGCTTCAGACCGGTGTGCTTTTTTCAACAGACGCAGGATATTCAATATATGTAATGAAATGAGAATTCGGAGCACATAAATTCCTGTTGCACTTTACAGTGCAGAACACCGCCAGCTGCGATTTTCAACTCAATACCAGTCAGGAAATACCTCTGCCATATTCGATGTGAACTAAGCATGCCTCAATTTAAATATGCGCCGACGACGAGAAAAGGACAGCGCTATGTAGAAACGGAAAGAAAACGTCTGGCTCAAAGCGCTGCGTAGTCGGTTTGTGCCAGCTGCGCAGTCGCTCTGCAGCTGTTTATCGCTCGCTTTTCAATGCACCATTCTCGTGAGCTAAAGTGGGCAGAATTTCAGTCTCCCTGGAAAATGGTTGCTTGAACACAGCAACACAAACTGTACGCAGTTTCAACGCTATTCAAATTGATGCAGTTTTGTTTTCCAGGTTCGAGTGAGCTTTCTTTATGCGCAGGAAAGAACTCAAGTAGCAAGCTCCTACCATTGAAAAAGAGCCCCTGGACGGTCTACAATTTACCGGGTGTCCCAAAAATGACTGATGGATTTTGGAAATCAATAAAAAAAAGACGGAATGGGATAAAATTGTATTCTTTGCGCCCTTACGCTTCGGAAATCAGGGAATTTTATCCCTTCAAAATTCAAACTTAGTTTACATTTCCACCAACAGGTGGCGGGTATTTTCTTTGGAAAATGCGTCTGCTTTCAACAAAACTGTGTTCCAGGCGGTGGAACTTTAACACAATAAACACCCGCTGTTCAACGGAATAAACCATTTTGGTACAGCGGAATCGCAATCTCAATAGTACGAGCTATCCGCTTGACGGCGAACTACGGAATGACGAGCTCAAATATGCTTCGTTTTACCTATACCGTCTCCAGATCGCCGGCAGCGCCACTTGTTGGTGGAAATGTAAACTAAATTGGAATTTTGAAGAGATAAAATTCCCTGATTTCCTAAGCGTAAGGCCGCAAATAATACAATTCTATCTCATTCCGTCTTTTTTTAATTCATTTTCAAAATCCATCAGTCATTTCTGGGACACCCGTTTTATATATATATATATATATATATATATATATATATATATATATATATATATATATATATATATATATATATATATATATATATATACATATATATGAGAGAAGCCACCAGGTACAGAAACCAAGGGACACAGGGGATTTTTTAATTTATTTATTTTGTGGTGTTGATCAATCTAGAATATTACAGAATATGTTATCGCTTAAAGCAAATTTATCAGAAAAGTAGAAGAAAAACAACCACATGCCGCCGGTGGGAACCGAACCCACGACCTCTGAATTATGCGTCGGGTGCTCTACCTCTGAGCTACGGCGACGGCTGTCAAATCTTCTGCTTTCGGGGGTATTCATGTTTACAAGTAGCCTAACCTTGAGAGTGTTAATCAGCGCCACCCACGTTCGTAAGCGGCGGACGTAGTACGTCCTGAGTTACCGTTGGTGTGACGTGGAACGTCATCGAACGGTGAGGGTGGAAGTTGTGTGAGAACCCTCTTATGCTTCCTAAGGCGTCAAGGCTCTCTGAAACGAGGCCCTCGTTAAGCAATTAAGCAAACAAGGAAAGGTAAATGAGGGGCTCGTTATAAATATGAGAGAAGCCAACAGCCACAGAAACCAAGAGGCGCAGGGGACTTTTAATTTATTTGTTTATTTTGTGGTGTTGGTCAATTTATAATACAGGGTCTGTTCTGAGAGTAGTAGGACTGATTTTTTCCTGGCCGAACGGTCGGACGAAAGGTTGTCTACGCGCGCAGGATCGGTGAAAGGGGATATTGGGAACGCTGGCGAAAATCGGCAGTCTGCTCTCGGCCGTTGAAAAGAGCAGGTCGCTTGTATTGTGGACCCCTGTCCAAACGCCTCGTCACGCAGAATCATGGAGTGTTTACTGGATCAGCGATACGCGATCAAATTTTGTGTAAAGCTTGGTAAAACGGGCAAAGAGAGTCATGACATGATTAAGGAGGCCTACGGGGATGCTGCCATGGGTACATCAGGTGTTTTTGGGTGGCTCAAGGTGTTCTAAGAAGGTAGGGAAAGAGTGGAAGACGACTACCGCTCCGGACGCTCATCGACCAGCAAGACCAACGAAAATGTTTCGTGATCAAAAATTTACTAAACAGTGATCGCAGGATGAGTATCAGAATGATTGCTAAGGACTTTAGCATTCCTAAAATCCAAGTTTTTGAGATCGTGACAGAAAACTTAGCCATCAAGAAAGTGTGCGCGAAGTTGGTGCCGCGAGTATTGTCAGAGGAGCAAAAGGCCAGCCGGAAAGCGATCTGCCAGGATCTTCTTCATCACGTGAATGAGGACCTCGATTTTTTTGGATAACGTGGTGACCTGTTACGCGACGTGGTTGTTTGAATACGACACGGAGAGCAAGCGGCAGAGGTCAGAATGGCACACCCCCTCTTCCCCACGCCCCAAGAAAGCGCGATAGAGCAAATCGAAGGAAAAGTCCGTGCTTATTTGCTTTTTTGATCGACATGGAGTCATCCGCAAAGAGTTCGTACCACCCAGACAAACAGTTAATGCAGTTTTTTACGTGTAAGTCCGTAGAAGACTGCGAAAACGCATTGTTCGTGTCCGCCCAGCCATCGCCAACAAATGGCGGCTACACCAAGACAACGCGCCGAGCCACACAGGGTTCCTCGTAATGGAGTATCTTGCCTAGCACAAGGTGGCAACGCTACCCCCCCCCCCCCCCCCCTAGAGCCCCGACTTGACCCCGCCAGACTTTTTTCTATTCCCGAGAATAAAGTCGACGCTCAAGGAGAAGCATCACGGATCGGTAGAGGCGGTTGAACAGGCCGTGACGAGGGAGCTAAACAGCATTCCGGTCCAGGCGTTCCTGGAGGCGTACAAAAACTGTAAAACTCATTGGCAGCAGCGTGCAGATGCGGAAGGGTGCTCTTTTGAAAAATACTAATCATTTGTACTATTATCATGAATAAAATTTAGAAAAAAAAATCAGTCCTACTACTTTCAGAACAGACCATGTATTACTGAATATGTTATCGCTTAAAGCTAATTGATTACAAAAGGAGAAGAAAAAACAACCACATGCCGCAGGTGGGAATCGAACCCACGACCTCCGAATTAGCTTTAAGCGATAACATATTCAGTAATATTCTAAATTGATGAACACCACACAATAAATAAATTAATTAAAAAGTCCCCTGTGTCCCTTGGTTTCTGTGGCTGTTGGCTTCTCTCATATTTATAACGAGCCCCTCATTCCCCTTCCCTTGTTTGCTTAATTGCTTAGCGAAGGCCTCGGTTCTGGCAGCCTTGACGCCATAGGAAGCATAAGAGGGTTCTCACATAGCTTCCACCCACGTCGTTCAATGACGCTCCACGTGACACCAGCGGTAACTCAGGACGTACTACGTCCGCCGCTTACGAACGTGGGTGGCGCTGATGAACACTCTCAAGGTTAGGTTCCTTGTAATCATAAATACTTCCAAACGGAGAAGATTTGACAGCCGTCGCCGTTGCTCATAGGTAGAGCACCGGACGCATCATTCGGAGGTCGTGGGTTCGGTTCCAACCGGCGGCATGTGGTTGTTTTTCTTCTGCTTTTCTAATCAATTAGCTTTAAGCGATAACATATTTAGTGATATTCTAAATTGATGAACACCACAAAATAAAAAAAAAATTAATTAAAAAATCCTCAGTGTCCCTTGGTTTCTGTGCCTTTTGGCTTCTCTCATATTTATAACGAGCCCCTCATTCCCCTGTCTTGTTTGCTATATATATATATATATATATATATATATATATATATATATATATATATATATATATATATATATATATATATATATATATATATATATATATATTAAGCAAACAAGGGGAGGGAAATGAGGGGCTCGTTATAAATATGAGAAAGAAGCCAACAGCCACAGAAACCAACGTACACAGGGGATTTCTTTTTTTTTCTTGGTGTTGATCAATTTAGAATAATACTGAATATGTTACCGCTTAAAGCGAATTGATAAGAAAAGCAGAAGAAAAAACAACCACTGCCGCCGGTGGGATCACTGCTGAAAACAGATGGCACCACTGCCGCCCTTCGGCGAAAAAACGGCGTCTGCGGGTTTTGGTTCGACGATCTCTACGCAGACAACTACGATTTCGCATCATGCACGGCTCAACTAAGTAAGTACCGTTGTAAAACTTGCTACGATACGAAAGTTACCGTATTGTGCAAGCTCTGTGCGCAGTTTCACCGCAAACGATCGAGCGGTTGAGGCGGGAAAATTTTTGAAAGTCTTTACAATAAAAACGCACAATACGGTATATAAAGTTAAGTAAAAGGATGAACATCACTTAGTTTAGTTTAGTTTATGGGGTTTAACGTCCCAAAGCGACTGAGGCTATGAGAGACGCCGTAGTGGAGGGCTCCGGAAATTTCGACCACCTGGGGTTCTTTAACGTGCACTGACATCGCACAGTACACGGGCCTCTAGAATTTCTCCTCCAAAGAAATTCCAGCCGCCGCGGCCGGGATCGAACCCGCGTCTTTCGGGTCAGCAGCCGAGCACCATAGCCACTGAGCCACCGCGGCGGCTGAACATCACTTAGTGTCGAAACATTTATTATGTAGACGTTTCGGCCAGAAGCTGGCCTTCCTAAGTCTTGATGAAGGTCAGCTTCTGGCCGAAATGACGACGTAATAAAAGTTTCGATATGAAGTGATGTTCCTCCTGTTACTTAACTTATAATGAAAGTCGAAAAAGTATTTCTTCGCAATTTATATATATATTATATATATATATATATATATGGCAAGTTTATTTCTATATCTGCTTATTTGTGCTGGTTCCTTATTACTCGAAGTGTTTCATTCGCTCTCCTTGCTACCCGTGAACCTTCAAGTACACTGTCCCTAGATTACGTGGAGTCAGAAAATTAGTAACAGACGGTCAACAAACAGCTGCAGACCTTTAAAAAAGAAAAAAAAATAAACACAGCTCTTTATCTTGCACGGCTTGCGCCAGATTCCCGTAGTGAGAGCCCCAGCTTGCTAGGCAGACAAAAATTAATTCCGCAGAGTCATTTGCAGTCAGTGCCATGAAACAGCAACGAAATCCCTCTTCTTGGTTATGTAGGGCATTGGGTTTTAATTTTTTTATACAATATGATCAGTAACGACTTCATTCAAACGAAAACAGCCAATTCGCGAGGCAAGAAAATTCGAAACACATGGTATAAAGGCACTTGTAGATTAAAGCAGTAGGTGTACTTATTTAAACTAGTGACAACTATTTTGATTTAGTTGGAGCATTGGTTCTGCATGTCATTTCACTTGCAGTCTTCTGCGATCTTGCAATATTGACTGCCTGTGGCAATAGAAGCATTTGAGTTGTGGGGGAAAGACGTGTTAGTGCTTGGTATTTCTGGGTATTATGGCTCCGGTATCGTTTTTCATGGAACATTTAGGAAACTTGGCGTATATTTCCGAGGAGAAACTACACTAACTCCAACGGTCAGTTTCGATCCTGCCTAAAATTAAGAGAAAAAACGACGAAATGTCAATAAAACGGCATTTAGAAACCATTCTGAGGAAAGAGATATATATTTTTCCTGGCAGAGCAGGAACGCTACAAGCTCAGTGTGCGGAGTGCCTCCCATTGACCGTACCATAGACCTTCAAAACACTGGTGGACTGTGACCATACGCTGCATAAAAAGAACTGTTCTGTTCGAAATGATTCACTTTGTATAAATAAATAGCAGCGCAAAGAGACAAGGACAAGAAGAGACAACAAGGACGGCGCTGATGTTGTCTCTTCTTGTCCTTGTCTCTTTGCGCTGCTATTTATTTATTCAGGTCATGTACCAACACGCCCAATTTTCCGCGTTATTCACTTTGTCTCCGTCAAAAATCCTGTTTCCTTATGTGTAACGTCCAGTAAAACAAATGATTTGCAGCGGTGCGCGACCTATAGGAACTTAATCGAAACCGAGAGCGTTTCAAGAATTGTCACGCGTAACGTTCATTTTAAGATTTAAAGGAAGCGATTAGACGGGCAGCAGAAGCGAGCGAATAATGAGATAACCAAAACATTTTACTCACAACTGCCACACAGGCAGCAGCATCCATTGCTGCTCTCATGGTGCCATTAAACGCCACCACACTTAATAAGGAGAGGACGACGACAGTGGCTACACTGCAGAGCTGTAAGAGAATGCAAAAAAATGCAGTTGCTCACAAGTATTGACCGGCATTATACAATAAGAAAGCAAGCCGGCATTAAGTGTTACAATAAACGCCTGCTTATATCTCGGATGTGCACATATAACGCTGTGTATGCGGGACTGGCAATGCAGGGGATAGCTCAGCTATTGGAAGTGCATGCGTCAGAGTACTGCAGCAGAGATGAAACTACAAAGGCAAAAACTACGAGGACGATGATGCACGGATAAATTAAATTTTGAATGAAACTTCGGCGCTTTTCTAGTCAAGGATTGATGATGCCGGTGCCATCACCTGCTTCCAGCGTCATGCACAAAAGCGTCACCTTCTTCAAATGGACCACTGCTGCTGTGCTGGAAAAGTGCTCACCAGATGATTGGATGCCCTATGCATACAAAATCTAAAAAACAAGTTTGAAAGAAATTTCAGTTGTCAGTGCAGCGTCATCCGTAACTACCAGTGCTGGATCGTCCTTGTCTGTCTGCCTCTTTGTCGACATTTCATCTCTAGTCCAGTATTGTGACGAATGTACGTTAGGTGTTGTTGCTGTTGTTAGGGGCTATTTATTGCTAAGAAAAAAAAATATGGAAGGAACAGATGTTGCCAGCCGCTGCATCTGCCATCTACACCTGAAGCACCTGAATTGCGGCTAGCGGGAAGAAAAGGCGTTTCACTTCATCATTGTTGTAGAAGTCGAACTCTGAACTTTCAGACTCGAATTACAGGTCGAGGATTCTATATTCATTCTCAACGATTAAATTTGGAAGGAAGCGAAATCCAATTACTCTCGTACACTGATATTTCCGCGTCATAACACTTTGAAGCAGTCTAAAAAAGTTTTCTACGCCTCTCACTTTTTCTCATAAGACATGCACATGCTCTCTCGGCACAATCGTCAGCACCAAGATTTCACTGGGGTCCTCCGCTCTAGCGTTTTGTGACGTCATATTATGGGATGATACAGAAGCCTCACTGGAATCACCAGTTAAACACAGCGCTTCATGCATGTATCTACAGTGTTTCGCTAGGCAGCCGTTGAAACCGACTGGAACGAAGCACAGGGCTAGTTAAAGTTTACTGTTTGCATTTCCTTATCGATTTCGTGCCAACAAACCAAAAAAACAAAGAATGCCCAAGATGCATAAGGAGTGAAGGATCCCCAAAGAGCGATGAACTCTTAAGCACTAGGTAAACTCAGCGCCAAGATGTGCTAACATCTATTATTAAAACTTTCTACGTGAAGCTCACCTAAAGGCGCCCTAAAGAGGATTCCGAGCTCGTGTTTTCACCGCGGGAACTCAATCCACAAGCTCCAAGGATTCTTAGATACATCTAATGATGGTCCTTGGTGACCGATTTCCCTGTTAAATTAAATGAAACATCTCGGCTTCAGCCTTTTTCCTTAACTGACCTCGAGAGGAGGAGCACTCAACCAATGCGTGGAGCGCCTTACAGCCATTAGCATGGTGAAGATCACTTTCGCTTTTATTTTGCTTTCTTATGTTTCCGTGAATAAATAGCGCCAGTAGCGCCGTGAATAAATAACTGATAACACAATGGACTGCATATTGCAACCGCGCAAAACGACGCAGGACGAAGAGAGGAAACACACGCGCGTCGTTTTGCGCGGTTGCAATATGCAGTCCATTGTCAACCACCAACTAGCCCGCCTTTACTTGTTGCATGTGCTCATAACACAGCCGCAAAATAGGCCCATGGTAATGACAATAAGCATGGACTCTTTGCTTTCGCGGATCACTCCGCGTTTTACTACGTCTCGTTCCACCGATGGTAGAGCGCAAAGCCGCCACGCGACTGGCTGATAGGCGCTCCACGCGTTGATGGTCCTCTTTCTCTCGGAGGTCAGATAAAAAATAAAGGCGGGCGCCGGGACGTTTACTCCGACAGAAATTAGGAAAATCGGCCGCACAGAACAATAATTCGAAGTTTCTAAGGTTGCTTGGAGCGCGTAGGTAGAGTTCCCGCGATAAAAAAGCAAGCTCAGAATCCTCTTTACTACACCTTTAAGCCAGTACATTACGCTGAAACGTACATACTGGCTTCTACGAGCTAGGTTCAATTATAACTGAACTTTAAATTAAAGAACATACACCAAATTCAGTACAGCGCCCTAAACCTGGCCTTCGTCAAGCACCCGAGCATCAGAACGGTTCTAGGCTTCAGCTCAGGGCTGCTTTTGACAGCTAAGTTCAAAGACATCCAAGACATGTGTCTGTGTGCTGGTTTAACTGATGTTACACACTGCTGCAATTGACAGTGAACACTAACTTGTACTACTTTTAGTTGCGCTCTCAGCGCGATACCCTTTAATATACCCCTTAGATATCCCTTCCTTAGATACCTTTAGATACCCCTTCCACAAAATAATTAAAGTAGTACCAAGAATCCGTACGAACTACGGCAAAGTTTGAATTATCAGGTAGCAACTATTCTCAAAGTGTTTAGCCTTAAAACTGAATTTACCATCTCTCTAAATGGTTTTAAGAAAAAAACCAAGAAGCTTTTGCTAGAAACTGACCCTCTATTAACATGAAAATTTCTTAAGGTTGTCTTGTTTTGGGCGTATATTTCGTTATTTTTACTTTTTTACAGCATATCATGCTACTTTATTAAATTACTACGGTTTTAGTCTTTGGTAAATATTCAATGTTTACATGGTTTATGTTTTCCGTGTAGTGCCTGTGCACCTCTTTTGTATAATTATTGTGTATCTTGCGTTCTATTGACGTTGTCTCTAATGCATGCACTGCTTCTTTACTTGCATTTTGGTTGTGCCATTGCATTTATATTTTTATTTATTTATTTATTTATTAGTACCTCAAAGGCCCACTAGGGGCATTACATGAGGGGTGGGCATACATATCATTGAAGAAAAAAATCAGTGATGAATGATTTGAAGTATTCCAGGCCAGGATGGATGAAAGCTTCAGCGGGGAGGTCGTTCCAGTCTCTTGCGGTCTGGGCGAAGAATGATTTTAGGTGCGCAGAAGTAGATGCTCGAGGTGTATGAACAGCTTTCGGATGACTGATGCGAAGTGAAAGGCGGTATGCAGGGGTGATAACGGGTTGGCTGAAATGCGAATGATAAAACTTGTGGAAAAGGCAAATTCTGGCTATTTTTCGACGGGATTCAAGGCTGGGGAGGTTAGCTTTTGTTTTCAATGCTGTTACGCTCGTATGATATGAGTAATCAGAATATACGAATCTTATCGCGCGGCTCTGGACGCACTCAAGGGTTTTGGCTAGGTTAATTTGTTGGGGGTCCCAGATTGAGCATGAATATTCAAGTTTAGGACGGACAAGAGTTAAATAGGCGGACAGTTTTACGGAAGCAGGTGCCAAACGCAAGTTACGCTTTAGATAACCAAGAACACGGTTAGCTTCGTTGGTTATGTTCATTATGTGGGTGGTCCAAGAGAAATCCTGTGTAAAGCTAATACCTAAATATTTATATGAAGATGCGTGTGTTATCATGGAACCGCGAAGGGTGTAATTGGGAGTAGGATACGATTGACGACGATGAAATGATACTAGCGTTGTTTTATTAACGTTTAAAGACATCAGCCAGTTTGCGCACCACTCTTCCACAAGTCCTATGTCGTACTGCAGATGGTAAGTGTCTCTGTTACAAGTGATGCTCCGGTAGATGACGCAGTCGTCGGCGAACAAACGAACGGTGGAAGATAGATTACTTGGGAGGTCGTTGATGTAAATTAAAAATAGTAGAGGTCCTAAAACCGTGCCTTGAGGTACGCCGGAGGTAACAGGGGAGATGGAAGATGCACGATTGTTAGCCCATACAAACTGCTGACGGTTAGTCAAAAAATTCCGTAGCCAATCGTATACTAGTGGGTGGAGGTTTAGGCGCGAAAGTTTAAATGAGAGGCGTTCATGGGAGACTTTGTCGAAAGCTTTTTCAAAGTCTAAGAAAAGAGCGTCGACGGGTGTGTTCGTGTCCATACTAGAACTGATGTCATGAGTAAAGAGGGCCAGTTGGGTAGAGCAGGATAGGTTTTTCAGGAATCCGTGTTGAGAAGGGTCAAAAAAGCTGACAGACTGCAAGAAGGTCATGATGTGTGAGTAAATTACGTGCTCCATTAATTTAGAAGGAACGCTAGTGAGGGAGATGGGACGGTAGTTCTTACTAGACGATGGGGGGCCTTTTTTTTTGTGTACTGGGATGATTTTCCCCATATATATATAGATATGGGATATATATATATATATATATATATATATATATATATATATATATATATATATATATATATATATATATATATAAATTATATCTCTTGTGTGTTATATACCGCGGCCACACTTTCTAACACAGTGCTTCTCCATCTCGTTTTATGTACATAATGTCACCAATGTTTGTATTTTGTTGCCGTAATGTTATTAGTCGCGTTCCACTCATGGTTATGAGGGCTGTAAGGCTTCTTCTCTTAGGCGTAGGTGAAGGACGACGTTTCGGCAAGACAAGCGTAGACGTGAAGACACGAAGGAAACCCTTACAAAAAGGGTATACAGATAGTCTATAGACTTCTTATAGACTCTATTCCCTGCTTATGGTAGATTTCTTTTTCTCTGCTCATAGTCTATAGACTGTCTATGAGCAAAAGTCTACTCAAATGCTATGACCATAAATCTATAGTCTGTAGACTGTCTACAGCATTTGTATTGTCTATATACTTCTCTAGAATTTGTCTATAAGGAGTCGACAGACTCTATAGACAGATGTCTATGGACAGTCTACAGACTGTCTTAAAAAGTTTTTTGGAATGGAAGATACACTGTAAGCGTTGCTGTATACAAATGCATGCCATGTCTACTTTCTTTCGCGGGATGCGGCTTGTGTTTGCGCTGTGAAAATATCACAGCTTGCCTTTGGGAACCACTTGAGCACGTTTATGCGGAAACGAGTTTTCAAATTACACGTCATTCTCTGGAAAAAAAAGGGCTGTCCTCTTCAGTGGAAGTTTCCAGCACAAAATAACGATTTCCCCACTATTGAGGTTCTCGCGCGTTTAAATGCAAATTATTTCTCGAAGCTCACGTTTTCCGCTAGTACACTTCAACTACAAAGTCAGACAGAATTCTCCGCCAGTATGCGAGCTTGCCAAAAACTAGGCGATTCCTTCTAATATATGAGGCTCTGAAGCAACGGCTGCAAGGGGGAATCAGAGCGAAGCAAAGATGGCTGTCAGGTAAGCTGCACTTACCGCGTAGGCGATGTCACAAAGTGTGATGCACACGGGTCGTCTAGGAGAAAGGTTGGGCCTCTGCAGCAGCTCCACGGTGGAAAGGAGGGAACAGCCCAAAAAGGCTCCTTTCAGTAGGACGGAGGCGTTGAAAACGAGAGGCGATGTCTGCCCACGGTGTGAATGGTCTCAGTTAGTTCTCGATACAGATCATATGATTGCAGGTTTATTGTACTTCTGCATACGCGGCTCTTCATGCCCTTCACATTCATGGGATTGATGGAGGAAGTTACGAAATGTCAGAAAGCCTCATGCCAGATAAAGAGCATGGGCACATACAGTCGGGGACAAAAGTCTCCGGACCACGTGTTCCTCTAACGAAGCCGATAGCTTTGCTATTATTCGGCGGTTGGCGACCACACTTGTGGAGCTAAAAGTTAAATTTTTGTTCTTTCATCTCCACAGGTGCGGTCTCCAGCCGCTGTCTGATAGTAGAGCTATAAGCTTCGTTTGAAGAACACGTGATCCGGAGACTTTTGTCCCCGACTGTACATAATTCTGGACAAAAGCATTTAAACATTTTTCAGCGGAAGATTTCACTATTTAATAAACAATATAACCGCAGATCACCCGACAGCAGTCTTATATTTCTTTTTTCTATTGAAGTTTTTGTTTTCCTCAGAAGCATTGCCACTAGTTTTCTATGGCAGTCTTAACTGTTCGATGCGATCAATGGAAACAATCTAAAAGGTAGATTTTGCTAGATATCGGAAGAATGGAGGAATATCTTCAATATTTCCATGACAGTGTCTTACAATTTTCAAATTTTTTGGGTGAGAAGGGTTGACATGAGTACTGTGGCACACAGCATGATTTGCAACATGGAATTTCGGATCGGAGGGGACTTCAGGAATCAATACGACCGCGTTAGTGCCGAAATGTCGTTTTGTTAAAAGTAATGTAACCAGTCCTGACAAGCCCATGACTCCTTTTCGACAACGGTGACGGTATAAAACGCAAGAATCATCAATTCAAACGTCGATTTACCCGCACAAAAGTCAAAGTGCCCATAAACTGATATTTTAATAAAACAAAAAAAAAGATTTAAAGCATAAAATTTTTTACATTTGCAATGAACACCAGCTCGGCAACAAAAACATGTGAATATGAAATTGTACCGAAGATGAAGAAAATGAAGTTCGCAGAGAGCGACGAAATAGAAGGGGCAGCAACCAACCACAGCCTAAGCTGGAAATCGGCCTGGTTATACCGATTGCATGGCCGACTGAGCCATGGTATTGTGCGTTGTACGTTTGTGCGCCTTGTTATCGCCAAAGTTAACAGGAATGATATCACGATCATCATCATCAGCCCTGCTACGTCTACCTGGGACGTAAGCCTCTCCCACTCAACACGAAACCTAGCTATCCAAAGGCCACTATCACGTCATCACCGAGGCCAAGAAACCGCTTTCATTGACTCCTCGCAAAACAACAAAATTCCAGTCTCCTTTTGAGCACCGCTTAAATCAAACAAGCCTCTCCTGGCTTACAGAGCTCTCTCTGTTTAAAAATTTTGCTGCACTTTAATCTTAGCCAAAAGGCCGAGAACCGACCGCGGTGGCTCAGTGGTTATGGTGCTCGGCTGCTGACCCGTAAGACGCAGGTTAGATCCCGGCCGTGGCGGTCGAATTTCCATGGAGGCGAAATTCTTGAGGCCCGTGTACTGTGCGTTGTCAGTGCACGTTAAAGAACCTCATGTGGTCGAAATTTCCGGAGCCCTTCACTACGGCGTCTCTCATAGCCTGAGTCGCTTTGGGACGTTGAATCCCATGCTCCAAACTAAACCAAAAATTTTGCTGCATCCTGTACGTAAACTAATCCAATGCTGTCAAACAATCTTAACTGGCGATGCTTGAAGCACTTACCTGAAGATCGTCATCCATCGTTAGCTTTTTGTAAAGTTCCGCTGAAATGCTTTTAACTCAACCAGTGGAGAAAATGGCTGAACTCTGATAACTGCGCCGCGTCTGCAGCCAAAGCCGTGGCTGAATGCGAACAACAGGAAACTAAGACCTAGCAGTGACCCCCGTGTGTGACAACTCAGCGCCACGTGCGCAGTGCCAGAATGTTGAAATTTACTACAGCTGCGCGCAGCCCTCACTTCGACGACACAGCACCTGGCCCACAGGCTTAGGTGTGCAGACATCACTGGTCCAATAACACCGAGTGCAAGCTACCGGAAGTTCGTCGCTCAGCGCAATGAAAATAGTCGTGAAAACGCACCGACCGCGGTTGCTCTGAGATTTTTTTCGTTTTGTTGTTGCCAACAACAGCCGCTTTTTTCTTCCTTAATCGCCAACTGACCAACTACCATAACCTGATACATTCGTGGAACATTCGGTGGAACGAATGTGTAGGCAGTAAATTAGTATTTGAATTTTGAGAAAAGGAAAATGGCACAGCGTCTGCCTGGCATATCTCGGCGGACACCTGAATCGCACTGTAAGAGAAGGGAGGAAGGTGGGAGTGAGAGCAGAAAGAAAGAGGTGCCGTAGTGCAGGACTCCGGCAACAAAAATTTACGGCATGCATGGCATTAGAAAAAGATTTTCATGTAACACGGCCTGTCTCGCCTGTATGACGCAACAGCTTATACCGCAGGTGTTATTGATACAGCTCGTACGGCCGAAAAGCCATCGGCGTCGTAGTTAGTTGTGTGCACCGCGCGTCGGATTGGATTTGAAAACATTTATTCAGCTGCAGAAAGTGGTTTAAGGTGAGGTTTTGGTCGCGCTGGATGGACGTCAGCCCGTGGTTTACGGTGACCTCATTGGCTCGCTCCACTGTCCGGAGTTGGGTCTCGGGGTCGGAGCTGAGCAGCACGGCCTCCCACTGCTCGGAAGTTAGGAGCTGAATTAGGTCCGGGGGAGGTGGATCCTCCGGACAGTTCTAGTGTAGCTCTGTCGCCGCACTTGTTACATTAGGGGGGGGGGGGGGGGGGGGGAGTATTGTCTTGGGTACATGAGCGAAAGTACCGCCGGGTTGTGGTGGGAATGGGTTTGCAAGCGACGCCAGGTGGTCTCCTGGGGTCTTCGCGAGTGATTTATGCGGTGGAAGGAAGGTGTGTCTTTCCAGGCGAAAGTGGCGTGATGTCTTGAAACGAGTTCAGGCTGTGCATTGAGAAACTCAGGTCCGAGGAGCCCCCTGCCCGGCCGACGAAACCTCGGGCGTAGTCGTGGGCTGCCTCGTTCCCCGGGTTGCCGTAGTGGTCCGGAACCCATAACACCTCGATCTCTTCTTGCGGGGCTGTGGTGGGTGCTTCTGGGGATTTTAAGGGAGATGACGGAGACGCAGCCCCTCGCAAAGTTGAGTATGGCTGCTCTTGAATCATTGAAAAAAATTCAGGGAGGCACTTTGTTGACCTTAAGTGCGGTGATGCTAAAGCCTTAAGCGCAGTGTTGCTGCTTGTGTCACTGATGTGTGGTTAAGATGCTAAGCTTCGCCTCTAACCGTGGAACGCGAAAGCTTCTTACAGCGCTGCCGGGGAGTCCAAAGAACGCCATCGCCTATTCGGCTCTACGCCTTGCTCGACGGCAAATTAGTTTTATAGCGAAAGCAATACTACTCCCAAGAACGGCCTTTCGCGTAGCGGCGGCCACTTGGCACGTTTGACCTTTAGAATGACCCCTGACGCCATACCATGCCTAGTGACGTCACAGCGTGACGTCATACCAGGAGCGAGAGACGGGCTACCAACTCGGCTCGTCGGGTAATGGCGGCCGCTTGGCACGGCGCGCCGCGCTCTTCCCACTCGAGGCGCTGCATATGCAGTAAAAACACCTGCTTTCGCAACCTACCAGGCTTAACCAAAGCTAAGCCCCCGCCAATTTTTTGAGGAAAGGAAATTTATCTCTCTCTCGCATATCTCGGTGGACACCTGAACCTCGCCGTAAGAGAGGGAGGAAGATGGGAGTGAACGAAGACGCCGTATTAGCTAGACGCGCCCTTGTTCATTCCAAACCATCGAGCTGGCATGGCGCAGTGGTTAGCGTGCTCGTCTCACACTCCGCAGATCCTGGTTCGGTTCCCCACCTCGACAAATTTCCAACTCGGTTTTATTTATCTGGTCTGACTACAAAGCTTAAACTAATTGGTCTTTAACATTGTTCTAATGCCATCCATCATGTCCTGTCACTCACATGTTAAGTGATGGAACTCTCTAAAATGTTCGACAAAATGTCTTTGAAACGTCTAACCATTAATGATGGTTAATGATAGTTAAGCATGACTTGCACATTTCGTGACACTATTACTAACCATAACTAGTACACTAATTAATTAATGTTAGTGCACGGACAGGCGTAATGCACAGTCCCACATGCCACTTTTTAACTACTACTAATTACCGATTAGTGATTAAGTATAATGATATAATCATGAAATCCCTTTTTATCATGTTCTGATGTCGTTCGATTGCACCCGATTAAGTAACGATTGGCTATGGATTGGCATATGCCCATATAAGGCATGCATCCGAAACGCGTACACATTTGCTAACACGTCTTGGTCACGACAGCATGAGGCATTAAAGGCTTTCGCCTTAATAATGCCAACTGAGGTGTTGGCTGCGCCCAACACGTAGGAAAAAATCGTGTCGTCAACCGTTTGCCACAGAATGTTCCGGATGGTGTCATACGGTTCAGCGTTTCATGCAGCATTAATTTACAAGCTAAGTAAGAGCCTAGCTTGCGGCAGGAATTCGAACCGGTGACCTATCATCGGGGACTGCGGGTGTCGACCGAGATATGCGAGACAGTTACTGCGTCATTCCCTTTCCTGAAATCCAGTTTTCATTTCCTTCATACCAGTACCTCTTTGTTCACTTGCGGCAGGAATTCGAACCGGCGACCTATCCGAAGACATTACACTATGGACATGCCGAGGTAGCGACGCGGAGATAGAACACCGCTTACAAACAGCACTAAATATCATTTGCACGTACGTCCATGATAGAGGGCTCTCATGCTCCCCCACGAAATCGCAACTTTTCATATACAAACCCCACCGAATTCTGGCACACCACCGAATATTCAGCTCGTTTTGGGCAAGGAACCGATTCCCACAGTGCCAAAGGTTCGCATACTGGGAATGTTTCTCACTACTTCTGGCTCTCACACTGACACGATCCAAGCGCTACAAACGCACACACAACAAGCCACTAGGCTCATCGAACGTGTGGCACACAGAAAATCGGGCCTACGGGAACCAAACACACTTCGACTAACACAGGCTTACATCACCAGTAGAATAACATATGCACTACCGTATCTGTCCCTCTTAGCGAAAGATAGAGAACGCCTAGACGGCCTCATTCGGAGCAGTACACGCACAGCTTTACGCCTTCCCCCATGCACTTCCACAAAGCGCCTTCTTCGACTAGGAATACATAACACTTTCGAGGAACTCTGTGAGGCCACCAAAACGGCACAACTAGCCACACCCCTGCAGGACGAGCTCTGCTGCAGTCTCTTCGCATATCGCCTGTCGGCGTTATACCCGGCACTGACACAATCCCCACTCCCATAAGAGCTGCAGTTCAGATACCCGCCCCCCTCCCCCTAAACACATGTACCCGGAGCGCGATAAAAAGCGCAGAGAGGCCCGGGCCTTAGCACTACACAGAGCTTACGGAGAGGATCCCAATGTAGCATATACTGATGCCTCGCTCTACGCAATCAGGCGCACAGGCAGCTATAGTGGCTGTTCGCAGTGACGGCCGCCCCATCACGGCAGGAACCATTCTTACCTCATCCATAACCACGGCAGAGGAAGCGGCTATCGCTCTAGCCATCTCCTCTTCAGCCACCACCGGCGCAAAACGCCACGAAGAAGTTCCAAGAAGAGAATGGAATGGTAATAAAAGCCCTAAGAGACGAGAACGAGAAGCTTGGATTACAGCTGAATGTGTCAAAGCTATAAAGCTGAAAAATGTTCTTTATCAAAAGTTTTTAAAATCCAGAAACGAAAACGATTTAGGTGACTTCAAAAAACACAGAAACAGGACAAACAGCCTATTACGGAGAATTAAAAAAGAGTACTTTGAAAACCTTTTCATGCAGGACAAGAAGCAAACTCCGGAAATAATTTGGAAAAGATTAAACACACTCCTAAATCGGCACACTGGTGCAATTGATAGCCCGATGGAGATAAGTATGAATGGCACAACTCTTGCAGGAGAAGAATTAGCTGAAGCTTTTAATGATTTCTTCACATCTGTGGGAAATAGTCATCATGACCCAAGCTGCATGAACTTTATGCACCAACCAACAGAAGAGACTGCATTTTTATTCCCGGTAACTGCAGATGACGTTGTGTCTACAATCTTATCTCTAAACAATACTACCAGTACTGATGTAGATGGTTTGGAGATTCGGCCACTTAAGCATGTTGCTACTATTATAGCCCCTGTTTTAGAGTACATCATTAATCAAATATTTTCATGCGGCCAATTTCCTCGCCGGCTCCAAGTGGCCAAAGTTACTGCCATATTTAAAGGTGGTGAGAAATGTAACATGTCTAACTACAGGCCAATTTCAATACTTCCTGTATTCTCCAAGGTCGTTGAGAAGCTAATACACGTACGAATGAGCTCATTTTTAACCAAGCATCAGATTATGACACCGTATCAGTTTGGGTTCACCAAAAAACGCTCTACAGAAAGCGCCTTGCTAGTGCAAAAAGAAATCATTCTTAACGCCTTTGAACACCAATTGTATTCACTTGGAATTTTCATAGACTATTCAAAGGCATTTGACAAAATAAATCACGTTACACTATTAACAAAATTGGAATATTATGGTTTCAGAGGCTGTTTCCTTTCTCTTATTAAATCCTACCTACAATACCGTCAACAAAGGGTGCACATAAGTAACTCTTGCTCCAGCTTCAAACCATTGCTACATGGCGTTCCGCAAGGAAGTATTCTCGGGCCACTACTTTTCAACCTACATATTAATGACCTTGTTAACATAGATTTAAATACATCATTTGTTATTTATGCCGATGACACAAGCTTATTTTTCTCCCATCACAGTTTACCCCTGCTTGTAAAGAAAGCGAATGCAGTACTTGATGTATTGAACACTTGGTGTCTAAATAATTCCTTAACTATAAACGTCTCGAAGACAAAATCAGTTCTTTTTCGCCCTAAAAATAAACTAGTTAATTCAAATATTGTCCTGCAACTTGGTCTTTCAGTCATAGAGGTGGTACCAGTAATAAAAACCTTAGGTGTCCTTTTTCATGAGAATATGCAGTGGAACGCACATACTGACCTCGTTCACTCCAAACTATCCCGAATAGTTGGTATTCTTGCACGTTTTCGCAACTTTCTTCCTAAGCACATTAAATTACTTTTGTATAACTCCCTTTTCACATCCACATTATCGTATTGCTACTTGATATGGGGCACCACAACGTACACAAACTTGTCCAAAATCTATCGACTGCAGAAAAAAGCTGTAAGAATTATTTCAAATGAACCCAATGACGCCCACACAAAACCTCTTTTTGATGACCTTAGATTACAACCATTACCAAACCTGTTCAATGCACTTCTGTTAAAACGTCATCATGCCTTTCATCTAAATAATGACCCTTTTCTTGAAAACCTTGCGACCCTGTCTCCGTTTGCGAAAGCATATAGCACACGAAGCAGTCAGACATGGAAGATTCCTCACACCCGTACTAACTATGGCCGCCAAATGCTGATGTACACACTACCACATGCTCTTAACTCTTCTGATAACACCTCCAAGTCACCTCCAAGACATTAACACTTACAATTATGAACCCGCAATGTTAGCCCTATCACTTAACATGTTTTTATGATTATGTAAAGCCGTCGCCATATATATATTGCTTTTCTTTATATCGCTATCACTTTTTGTCCCCTGCTGTATTGCTTTGTGAACGGGGTGCTAGCCTTTGTCAAGCCGTTACAGGCTTTTTGCTAGCACCCCGTTGCATCACGAGTTCTGTAAGATCATTGTTGATGCTAAATAAAAAAATTTGAATTTGAATTTGAATTAAAGCAGAGAATCGCCGAGCAGGACGCAACCATCAAGGAAATCAACGCGAAGCTAACGACATTAATTGCGATGCAGCAACAGCAGCAGCTGCTGCCGAAGCCCGCACAAGAGAGGGAACAAGAAGAGATAACCGAGGACGAACTAGAGGTCGAGGTGGACCCGAGAGCCACGAAAACGGCGGGACCGGCTCCCAAGAGGAGAGCCATAGAGGTCGCCAAGGAACGAAAGACAATGGAGAGAATCGAAAAACAGGACGTCAGACTCGACCGTCTCGAGGCGACCAGCAAGGAAACCAACGAACGACTTACTGCGCTCGCGCAAACGGTTCAGCAGATGACAACGAATATACAGAGCACGATCCAGAACATGATGGCGCAAATGCAAGCACAGCTGCAGACGCAGATACAGGCACAAATACAATGTATGGAAGCACAGATCACCGCCAAACTGCAGCAATCATGGACGGGACAGCAAGTACAGCAGCATCCACACCCCCAGTGAGAGACCTCTTGGTCTGGCACTGGAACTGCAACGGCTTTACCGGCAAGAGAGCAGTGCTGCAGCAACACTTGCAGCAACTAACGAGGAAACCAGACGTCATAATGATTCAAGAAACACACAGTGAAGAGACGCCGAAACTACCGGGCTACCGGTCGCACGACAGCCCGCCGAGCAAAAGGGACACATCCAAGGGCAAGGGTAGAGGGGTCTGCACCTTCGTTAGGAGAGGGATCACCTTCGTGGAACACGAAATGATCGGCAGAAGCGCCATCGAACACTGCACGGTGGAAGTAATCACGGGAAAGAAGAGGAGGGAGAGCACTTTCCTGGTGAACGTCTACAGCAACCCGTCCCACGGACAACAGAAATTCAAGGCACTGTTCCACAAGGCAGCTTCAGTCGCGGGAAGCAATACGCTCGTAGTGTGCGGAGACTTTAACGCACCGAGCCAAGACTGGGGCTACCACAGAACGACGGTCAAGGGGAGAGAGCTGATGCAAGACGCCACCGACGTCGGACTGAACCTAATCACGGATCCGGCCTTTCCCACCAGGATCGGCACATCTGTTACGAGAGACACAACTCCGGACCTTACCTTCATCAAAACTGAAGGAGGATCAAGAGAAGCGAAATGGAGAAACACGGGCCAAGAGCTGGGCAGCGATCACTACATCGTAGAGGTCGTCATACTGCTCGAAGGCCAAGGCAACACCGGCATAAGAAAGCATCGCATTACGGACTGGGACGCCTTTCGAAAGGCGCTACCCGCGGTGCAAGAGGACATTACGGACATCGAGCAATGGGCGGCCAACGTCGTTGAGACGACGGAAGGAGCCACCAAAGAGCTAGAGACGGACGAACGGATAGACAAGATGGACAGTCGGCTGGCCCACCTGATAGAAGCCAAGCAGTCCATAAAGGCGAGGTGGCAGAAGCGACGAACCAACCGAAGTCTAAGGAAGAAGATCGCCGAGCTCAACAGGCAGATCGAGGTCCACTGCAGGGTGCTATGCACCCAACAGTGGAACGAGGCCTGCAACGAAGCCGACGGACAGATGCACAAGGGCAAGACGTGGAACATGCTGCGGCACCTCCTCGACGAAACCAAAACCAAGGGCCACCAACAGAACAACCTGGCCAGGATCCTACACAAGGCAATCTGCGAACACGGGGAGGACGAGGTCAAGCGGCGCTTGGACGCCAAGTACCTGCCGACCACCCCCACGGAAAGACACCCGGATTACCAAGGCAAGGAGAACGAGACGCTAGATCGCGACATCCAGACCTGGGAAGTAAGAGTTGCCCTGCAGGAACTCAATGGAAGGTCTGCCGCGGGTCCCGATCGAGTGACCAACAGAGCGCTCAAGAACCTCAACGAAGCGGCCATCGAAACGCTCACGAACTTCTACAACAAGTGCTGGCAAGAAGGAAGGCTACCCAAGCAATGGAAAGCAGCCAAGACGATCCTCATTCCCAAGCCTGGTAGGCCGCCCAACATAGAGAACCTCAGGCCGATCTCACTCACTTCGTGCGTGGGAAAGGTCCTTGAGCACGTTCTCATGAACAGGTGGCAGCGTTACCTGGAAGAATCGTAGCTTTACCCAAACTCCATCATCGGGTTTCGGAACAAACTCGGGACGCAAGACGCCATGATCTTACTGAAGAACGAGATCATCGACGATACGACGGGCACCAAGGACAACAGAGCCGTACTCGGGCTGGACTTGCAGAGCGCCTTTGATAAAGTGAGGCACTCGGCTATCCTGGCCCAAGTATCCAGGCTAAACATGGGCAGGAGGACATACCAGTACATCAAAGACTTCCTGACGGAACGAACCACCGAAATCTGTGCGGGAGACCTACAGCTCGAAGAGAAGAAGCTGGGCAGCGTCGGAACTCCGCAGGGGTCGGTGATCTCCCCGCTACTCTTCAACCTCGTGATGATCGGGGTGGCCACCCGGCTAGAAGGAGTAGCGGCAGTCCGGCACACCATCTACGCCGACGACGTGACGCTATGGGTACTGGGAGGAAGCGACGGACACATCGAGACAACGCTGCAAGAAGCGGTCAACGCCATCGAGGAGCAGCTGGACGGGTCTGGACTCGTTTGCTCCCCGGCCAAGTCAGAACTGCTGGTGATTCCCCCGAAAGGATCGTGCAGGAAAAGAAAAAATATGGAAGTCAAGTACGAGCGCCCCAAGATCACGGTCAAGACGGCGGGAGGACAGGTAATACCGGAGGTCGAGAAGATTCGGGTACTCGGGCTGCTCGTCCAGCGAAACCGAGTCAACGGTGAAACGGTCAACAAGCTCGCGGGCAAGGCGGCTGCGGCAATGAGACTCATCAAGAGGGTGTCCAACAGAAAAGCGGGGATGAAGGAGGAGAGCCTGACTAGGCTCGTTCAATCCTTCGCACTTAGCCACATAACGTACGTGGCCGCCTTCCACAACTGGAGGCCGAGTGAACGTAACAAGATAGACGCCACCATACGCAAGGCGTATAAGGCGGCACTCGGTCTCCTCGGGGGCACGAGCACCGAAAAATTCATGGCGCTGGGAATCCACAACACGCTGGACGAAATAGCAGAAGCACAGAGAACGGCGGATCTCGAGCGTCTCTCCGAAACGAGAACCGGAAGACAGATACTGCGGGACCTTGGCCTCGAACCGAGGGAAGGCAAGCAGCAGAAAGACGTACCTATACCAGATAGCATCAACAGAAAGCTCAGGGTCTTCCCGATCCCGAAGAACGTGAACCCCGAGCACAACAGGGAGCGGAGGTTGGCGAGGGCCAGGGCTCTCGTGGACCTCCACGCCAGAGAAGAAGGCGCCGCCTACGTGGACGCGGCAGAGTATCAAGGGAGCACCGGCGCATACGCGGCGGTGGTTGTCGGGGCATCGACGAGTGCAACGAAGACCGCGGTGAGCGTCCGGACTCGAGAAGCGCACCGGGCGGAGGAGGTGGCCATCGCCTTGGCCGTTTCCGACCCCGGATGTACTACAGTGTTGTGTGACTCTAGAACGGCAGTGAAGAACTACGCCAAGGGTAGGGTATGTAGTGAGGCCGCGCGCATACTGCGCAAGGCCGAAGACATCGGGCGCAACAGTCCTGTGGTGATCAAGTGGTTTCCTGCCCACATGGGCAGTGACGTGTCGGAACGCGGAAACGTGAACCACAACGAGACGGCCAACTCGGCCGCGCGAGGACTAACCAACCGCGCGGCTGAAAGCACGGCCGACTCGGAGTCCTGGTCGCGGCGCAGTGCCAAGGACAAGATGACTACCTTCAACGAAATAGTGAAATAGTACAGACTGAACAGACAGACTATGCCGCCACCTCACCCGGGGCTTACCCGGAAGGAGGCAGTGTTATATAGACAGTTACAGACGGGGTCCCTGCTCACCCCGGTGCTAGCTAAGCACGTGTGTCCGAGTGTGTACGCGAGCGACATATGCAGACTGTGCGCGAAGGAGAGAGCCACCGCGGCTCACATCCTTTGGGACTGTAGCGTAAATCCGCGCGAAGCCAGCGAGAAGACGACGATCCCGCCGCAGCTAGAGGCTGCAACGAGGAGCTGTGATCAAAAGACACAACTCAAGGCCGTCCAGCAGGTCTCGGCAGCTCTCGAGAGGCAGCGACCGAGCGAAACCGAGGAGAGGGGGGCGGCACCCCCAGGAAGGGGGCGGCGGCCCTCTCGAACCCGCGGAAGTAGCGAGGGACGTAACAAGACTTCAAGGAGCACAACGCACGAGATTGACGTAGTGGCCGCGTCGCGGTAAAAGCTTGTCCTCCCTGCTTGGAGGGAGCCTAACCGACTCTGCAGGCTTTCTAAATAAAAGTTGTTCTCTCTCTCTCTCTCTCAGCCGCTACCAAAATTATAACCGATTCGTAAAACAGCAATCCTAAATTATAGCACTGGTCGTATCTCTCGGCAAGCCAGCAGCATACTCCGACGCTGGAATCCCCCCAGAACCGTAACGCTCTTCTGGGCGCCAGCACATGCCGGACTACCCGGAAACGAGGAGGCGCATGCCCTCGCCCGAGATCTTACCCTCCGGGCGGGTGAGCACACCGCCTCCTCCGTCGAAGGGGAGTGCCTGTTAAATTTCAGTGACATCCTACAACACTATCGTTCCAACAGAAAGATATACGCACCTCCTCACCCTTCGCTATCAACCACGCAATCAACTTTCTGGCGCAGGCTTCAAATTCGCACACTCCCATACCCGATAGTCATGCATGGACGCTTCTCTGACCTATTCTCCTACTCCTGTCGACTATGTGGCAAACCAGGCGACCTTCTGCATGTTCTGCTCACCTGTTCCACTTACCCGCACCCCCCTCCCCCAGAGGTGGCACTCACTTACTGGGAACAGCTGATGTCCAGTTCAGCACTCCAAGACCAACGACTTGCCATCACCAGAGCCTCTAACAGGCTGGCCCTCCAGGGTCTGGCACACCATTTGTAAGGGAGGAACCCACTGTGTGGGCCACTCTCGCAGGCCATGAGGGGGGCTCTGCCCCCCACCTGTAATTTGTCATGGCCAATAAAGTTTACACCACCCTATCATCGAAGACTGCGGGTGTCCACCGAGATATGTGAGACAGTTACTGCGTCATTCCCTTTCCTCAAATCCAATTTTCATTTCCTTCATACCAGTACCTCTGCCTTTGTTCACTCCCACCTTCCTCCTTTCTCTTACGGTGCTGTTCACGTTTCCACAGAGATGCGAGACAATTACTGCGCCTTTCTTTCCTCGGAGATTGGTTGCGTTCAAAGGTAACTGGCAAGGCGTCGCGCCGAATGACCGATGGCGTTCCGTTCCCTGGACTCCCTGGCAGCGCTGTAACACGGTGTCGTGTTCCACTGCTCCAATTTTTTGATACCGGTGCATGGAGCATGCATTTCCTTCATGCATGCGCCTTGGGGATTGGCTGACATTACTATGCCGAAATAACTTGTTTCCTCACTTACATCCAATAAACCTTTTCAGCGGACTATTTAGGGTCGTGTAAAAGCTGTCGCAGTACCCTTATTTATTAATCTGTGCCAGCTTTCCAGCGTAGGTGCCCCCTGACATTTCGTCAACACAAAGCGAGTCTGACTGCGGAGTTAACTACATAACATTCTTCACACGAGAGGAGTCGTTGTCGGTACAGCTCGAATGAGCAGCCGATTAGCTACACAAGAGTATTTCTACCGAACAGCAGGTAGAGAGACGGAGGAAGGAATAGACATTAACTTTATTTATATCACGTCGGTCAAGCGCCGATGGCTACGTCTTAGTCCAGGTGCACCACGACTTGCTGGTCATTCAGGTGGTCGGAGGCATGTCCAGGCAAATCCAGCAGAGTCAAGTGGCTTGGAACAACATTTCTTATTCCTTTCTACCACTTTTTTCTAGTTTTTGTCGACGACGCACGGTGGTGAGAAAGCACTGATGTGATAATTGATGTGCCGTAAAGGAATGCCTGCGTAGAAAACCGAAATTCAAGTTCACTACTCAGAGAGTCTTTACGAAGCACGAAAACCATTTTGCAATATTAACAGTGCACACGGTGGTGGTAGTATACGAAAACAAGCCACCAACAAGGACGCGAAAAAAGCAGCGCAGACGTGCTACTCAAAAGCACCATCTAAATGTGACGAGCCTTCAAGCCGATTCCCAGACAAATCAAATTTGCGAGTACGACTCAATTCTTATTCTACTTCAAAATTCCGCTGCTCTTTCTGGCTGTCTTCACGCATTACCGGCAGTACAAGATCCATATTTATTGCTGAAAAAATTGGGATCATAAATTTGTCTTAGGATTTTTGTTATCTCAGTGATTGGAACGAAAGCAGTGAACAAAAAAAAAACTCTACAAAACAAAAACCAAAAGTGAACTGCCTCGCATGCGGTGGGTGCCGGGTTCGATCCCCAGTGCCACTGGATACCTACTGGTACTACAATGGGTAGAAGCTTCCCCCAGGCTTGGTGCTCGGTTCACTTGGGATGGAATTCTTGGGAAATGGGTCTTTCACCAATGACACTGTGTAGACGCCTTGCCCGAACTTGCCCTTGTGCCATAAAAATTAATTGTCATCATCCAGTAATCTTATCAGTAAAAATTACCGGACGCTCCTAAGATCCCTGCGTGCCATTGATGTGAAAGCATTTCCAGCCCTTTTTAGCTCAAGTGCACAATTCGTGTCCATTAGTTTTACTGCAAGATACTGGATGAATGGCTCCACAGCCGCCATAGTTCTTAGTAGGGGTGTCAAGCTGGAAGACATGGCTCCACAGCCACCATAGTTCTTCATAAAGTCAGTAGGGGTGTCGAGCAGGAATACATGATCTCTCCATTGCTATTCATCACCTCTTTACAAGAGGTATCCAGAGGCTTGCACTGTGAATAGTTGGGCTAAGAGTTAATGGAGAATACCTAAGCAACTTGCGTTTCGTTGACGACATACCCTTACTAAGTAGCTCAGGTGATCGATTGTATGCATGCTCAAGGACTTACACAGTCAGAGCTGAATGGCGGGTAGAATCATCAATTTGAAAAAAGTGTCTTGCAAAAGAACAGCAGTTTACAATCGGTAGCGAGACGCTTGAATTGGTAATGGAATACATCGACTTAGGATAGGAAGCGAAGGCAGATCCGAATGACGAGAGGGAAATAACTATATGTACAGGAATGGGGTAAATGCATTTAGCCAGTTCTGCGAGATCATGAATGGAAGTTCCCCAATATCCTTCAAGAGAAAAGTATATAACAGCTGTATGCTACCGGTACTCACCTATAGGGCAGAAACCTGGAGGCTAACGAAAAGGGTTCAGGCTCAACCCGAGGACCAGGCAGAGACCTATGGAAAGGAAAATGGTAGGTGTAACGTTAAGCGATTCTTAAGAAAGAGGGCAGAGCTGGTCAGAGAACAAACGTGGGTTAATATTTTGGTCGAAATCAAAAAGAAGAAATAGGCATGGGCAGGGCATTTAATTTGCAGGCGAGATAACTGACGGTCGTTAAAGGTACACAAAGAAGAATCTGAACTCGTCGTTTTACCGCGGTAACTCGATATACGCGTTCCCAGCATCCTTAGAAACTTCCAATTATTGTCTTGCGTGGCCGATTTTCCTAATTGAAAAATCCAATTAAACGTCCCGGCTCCCGCCTTTTTGGTACTCACCGCAGACGGTAAGAGCAGACAACAAACGCGTGGAGTGCAGGCACTCGCGTGACGGCATCACTTTCGCTTTTATTTCAGTTTTCCTAGGTTTCCATGAAAAAATAACAGATTAAGTCAGAGTTTGCATAGCTCTAAATTACGCCCATGGAAATAAAAATGCGCATGGACTCTGCTTTTGCCGATCACTACGTATCACTCCGCCGATGGCAGAGCGGCAAGCTGCCACGGGGCTGGTTGAAAGGTTGGTTGACCCCTCCTACAGTCAGCGGTGAGTTCAAAGAAAAGCGTCAAAATTTGAGTCAAGCAGTCAAGATTAAATCTATTAATCAATCCTAGTCAATAAGTCTACCAACCAGCCAATCAGCCAATCCATCAAAAATCAATCTTATTGACCAAGAGCGAGGAAAGTAAAAAAAAGAAAATCGTGGCACAGAGCCGACCGCCGAACCAGTGTTCTCTTCTGCTTTGCAATGTGTCATGCACGATAGCGTAATATTGTTTCTGGCTCGCGTTCGTCAATGTTCTGAATGCTCCCAGCTTGTTCGTAATGATCCAGCTTGGAAGAAGGGGGGAGGGGGTTGCTTTGCCGAAAGAATTAATGAGAAACATCAGATTCCAGGAGAATGCAACTTGCCCTTCTCCCATACGAGTGCACACCCCGTTCGCCGGTCCCAGTGAGACGCAAGCAGTGGAAAACCACAGTTCTTAGTCTCCTACAATTTCCTATTATCGCCGCCGCCTGCCTCCAGTCAACACGTGAATCCTATTTCTCCAAATATCCGCACACATCTGTCGGCAGCCACTCAAAAGCAGAATGTAAATTCCTACAGCAGCAAACTTGGGAGTTGATAAGTTCATTCGTGATATTCCGCGTCATGTAGCTGAAACCTTTCCCCCCTGCTGGATAACAAATCGTTCGAAATATTTAGCCCTCCGTACACTACAAGCAAAGCGTAGGCACATTAAAGCCGCGGCACATCTCCGCAAACTCTTTGATGCGTGACATGTTGTTGTCCACCCCTTCCTTATGAGAAAACATTCACACAGGAACAACGTTTCGCATGAAATTGAGTAGTTAATGAAACAAAGCGGTCTATGAATCTCCGCAAACTCGTCGATGCGTGACACGTTGCCACCACTTCCTTATAATAAAGCTCCACTGCCACACTCGAGCAATTAAACGAGTACATCAAACAATCTGCAATCTCAAGACCACGCGTGGGATAACCAACCTACAAGGAAGGTGCGAGACAACCAGAACCCTTTGGTGTTACGGTCCTACTCAAGCGAAAAAAAACCTTGCGTCCTCCTTACCCAGCGCCTGCAACACTCGCAGGGTTTACACGGCACCACTCCACGATGGCTTCTGTTGATTCACGGTGCCACGGCAGGGCATACATCCGCCCTACAACCTCGCTGGGCATTCGACAGGTGTTCGGCGCCTGCTTCTATGCTGACCACCAGCGGCTCCAGAAAGCAGCTTTGCCACTGTTGATGGCCCATGGTGGACACGGTGGCCATTTTAAGCCTCTGCCTGAAACATGGATGCACATGCAAACAAGCGCTCGCATACAACGATGAAGAATTACGTAATATAGCAGGGTTAGTCAGCCCAAGCGTAGACAAACAGCCCTTCACTGTCGTACAGTATAGAGGGGTTTTGGTTAATCTAAGTCCAGGTACCCGTATTTGCTACAGTTCTATCGATCATCATCAGCCTGACTACACCCACTGCAGGGCAAAGACCTCTCCCATGTCTCTCCAATTAAACCCTGTCATTTGCCAGTTGCGACCACCGTATCCCCGCAAACTTCTGAATTTCATCAGCCCACCTAACTTTCTGCCGTCCCCTGCTACGTTTCCCTTCTCTTGGAATCCACTCCGTTACCCTTAAGGACCAGCGGTTATCTTGCCTTCGCATTACATGCCCTGCCCAAGCCCATTCCTTCCTCTTGATTTCGACTAGGATGTCATTAACCCGCGTTTGTACCCTCACCCACTCCGCCCGCTTCCGATCTCTGAACGTTACACCTATCATTTTCCTTTCCATAGCTCGCTTCATTGTTCTGGTTTGGTTTGGTTTATTGGGGTTTAACGTCCCAAAGCGACTGAGGCTATGAGAGACGCCGTAGTGAAGGGCTCCGGAAATTTCGACCACCTGGGGTTCTTTAACGTGCACTGACATCACTCAACTTAAGTTGAACCCTCTTTGTTAGCCCCCACGTTTCTGCCCCATGGGTGAGTACCTATAAGTACCGGTTCTATCAATACCTGTGCATCAATTCCATACTTCTAGAACAACAGGCAACGAGCGCCTGTTAGCCCACAAAACTCTGCCTTCAGTGAGCGGCATACACAAACTCCCAATCAATAAATCAATCAGCCAGTCATCCGGTCAATCAATCAGTCAATCTGTCCATCAATCATTAAGTCGATGTCCATTCTCAAACAGCCAATGTCAGTCAGTAAGTCAGTTGATCAACGAATCAATGGACCGACTGAACTTGTAGAGATTGCCGCTTGAGCATCTACTATAGAGGAAAACCAGTCACTCAATACATCTATCAATCGATATATGAATTTGTTAATATCAGTGCCATTCAGTTACTCCCTCAAGAAACGAATAAGTCAGAAAATCTGTTAATCGATCAATCAATCCACCATCCAACTATCAAATCAATCAATCAGTCCATCGATCAAACTTCTAGAAACAGGCACTGGTGACAATGCTAGTAAAATTTAGGGAGGACGAGAAAAGAAGGCGTAAACGAATTTTCATTTTATCCAAGAACTACACTGCCTCTTTTTTTTTTTCTGCGAAGACACATGAGCGAATAGACTGCCGTAAGCGGGACCAAGCTCCTTCCCTGCCTCCTCCTCGACCCCATTTCAAGAGTGGATTCCAAACAGCCATAAATGAAAAGCGTGCCTGCGCTGACACAAGGTTAGAGTGTCCAACTAGCCTGTCTACCCCTGTGCGAGTTTATGGTTCGAATCTGTGGATAGCAATCAGTGTGATTTCCCTCATTTGCAATCGCCATTCAAGCTACTAATGGAGCGAAACTACCCAGTGGGAAATACTGAGCTCAAAACATGATCGAGCAAGTCGAAAATTTCTAGCGGTAACTGAAATCCTTGGCACCGAAAAAGCAACAAAAAATACAGCAATTTCGTGCTTCGGGAAGTTACAAAGCAATCAGAAGTGCTCTAGCCTCGTCAGGACAGTCTAACAGTTAGGAGCCGGAGTTCATGCTTTTAGCGTCAATTATAATAGGCAATGAAGAAACTAACTGGGGGAATTTAATCTGTAAACAGCTCTTTAGTATGCACTGTATCGTGCGATCAAGGAAAAAGGTATCGCACCGCAACGTCCCTCTACTTGATGGCGATGTAGTGACTGGTTGCGGGCGGGGTGCTCGGCCCATTGCTGCGGTGAAACCGGTTGCAGGCATCCAGGCCAGACGCGACGAAGGCATTGCGGACGGCCGGGCTGAAAAGACTGCAAGAACGAAACGGGATAGTATGGTAGCGACCGCGCTCTTCAAGCAAAGTGGACAAGGCCTGAACCCTTGTCATAATCTGACGCTTAGAAAAATGCGCTATGCCCGAGCAGCATATGGATTTTTAAGCGAAAAGCGAGCATCGTGACTCCACGGATGGTAGACCGAGTTTTCAAGAGCATCAACACATCACTAACGCCTTTGACAGTCAGCGTTGACGTGAAATTACCACTTTTAAAACAATCGGCGGTCACGGGGTGGTGGTCTCCCGGTGTCGCCTTTTGCGACATGTCCACTTCGCTTTTCGCCGATTGCCTCGAGCCGCTGTGACGGCGGCGTGACGGCAACAGATCCGTCTTCCTGCTACGTCACCGTGACGTCGCCTTCATTCACTACGCTTTGTCGAACAACGGAACGCGCTAAAGCGGTTCGCGCGGGTGACGGGCTAGGAAATTGATACTAGACGCCATGGATCCCATTCTCTTGCCTGGTTTTTAAGCCGCGAAGAAGAGCGGCGTGTCCGCGGACATCGCGACCCTGTCTGCCTTGACCGACGAAGCTTTTCGGCGGCATTACCGGCTGCCAAACAGCACAGCACTGTGGCTACCGTCTGCTGAGCCGAGCTGCCGCTCGCCAAGCGAACTGACCTTGCACCGTCGTCAACAGACGACGAAGCAGACGTTGCCCGTTGCGACGAGATGGCCTTGGCAGCGTTTGCGCTAGCGGCTACATGACCCTTCAAGGCTTTTTAATGCGCGTTAGCGCCTTGAAACAGTGTCCGCACGAGCCAAAGAGAATTTAAAGCAATGTGACGACTTTTACGAACATACAACTGAACATTAACACCTCCATGTTGTCGTTAACATGTTTCAGTAGGGTCCCTAGAAATTCTTGCTAGTTTCAGAGACCGACATGAAAAGCGGCATTTTCATCACGGCTTAAACCGCCCTCGCGTTCGTAAAACGAATGATAAATTGAAATGAGTGCCATCAGTCTTGCATTGTGAATACCCATTGGCTGTAGTACGTGCATTATGCTCCTTGAAATAAAAAACGAACATCTCTGCAATAATTAACACCTACTAATCAAAGATGCCAAACTACTGCTGCTAGTGAATCAGCAGTGGTGAATTGTCGCTTCTCGGAGTGAATGAAAGCGCCGCCGACGAAAGTGCCGGTGGCGTTTTTCGTTTCTTCGAGCAACAGTACGCACTTTTTTAGGCCCCGCCCTAATGCGACGTGCCGCAAAAGGCGACACCGAGAGAATACCACCCCAGCTCCAGTAACCATGGCAGTAACAAATCCTTCCAGCTGAGCTTTCATCTGCTGTTTAAGATCACACTAACAAAGCAAAAATAAACCGTGCGTCCTCCTCACCCAGCGCTGGATACCCGCCACAAGGTACACCGGCCCTGTAGCCTTGGCTCAGCAGTGGGCAGCGGTTCGGTATTTTTTTCTTTCCCGTCACCCGTGCCGGACACGGTGGCCATTTTCAGCCTCTGCCTGAAACATGGATGCACGCGCAAACAAACGCTCGCACAACCCGTGAAGCATCGCGTATGTATGGCTTAGTTAAGTAGCAAGATTCGTAGGATATTATACCTGACATGCCATTTAGTAGAGGGGATTTGGTTAATCTAACCATAGCTACCGGCATTTGTTCAAAGTCGATCGCTGACTGAGCATAAACTCCACGCTTCTTGAACCACACGCAATGTGTGTTTGTTATCGTACAAAACTCCTCTTTCAGTGAGCGGCAAGCCCCTCCGGTTGTCGTGATGGTCCGCTTGCATCTATAAGCCCCAACTAAACGCGACGAGCCTCTAAGCCTATTGCCAGCTACAAAGAGAATTTGAATTTTCTACTTCAAAATTAATTCCACGGCTACAAGGTCAATATTTATTGCTGAAAAAAATTGGGATCACAAAATTAACTTAGATTTTTGTTTTCCCAGTCACTGGAATGAAAGCCGTGAATAAAAAAACTCTTAGGTTATCCTCGATGGATCGTTGGAATGCGTTAGTTGACAAACATTGGCTATGTCTGTGGTTGACACTCTTAACTCGTTATATCCGACGTGATACACTAAGGTTTCCTATATCCGAAGTTAACACACCAACAGGTGCAAACGCGAAAGTTCGGTATATGCGAGAGAATACACTAGAGTTCGTTATATTCGAGGTGGCATGCCAAGGTGCGTAATATCCCAGGAAGTACATGCTGAGGTAGTTCGTAAACCCCAGTGCGCACTGGCTACTTGCAGACGGTAGTCGCCAATTATGCTTACACTGACCGCTCTAATGCCAACGCATTAAAAGCTAGAAAGGGACTCCGCGATACCGTTTGGAAGCCAACGGCGATGTAGCCTGGCCTCAGGGATCCGAGCGAAAAAACCTGCCCTGATGTCACCTCACTACCTCGCAAAAGTGGTCAACTCTATTTGCTGAGTGTTTCTGGCAAAAGCCCCGTTTTCGGTGAAAGTAGCGTCTTTGTATTCCGAATGGGGATATTACTAGTACCGGCTATCTTCAAACTGACGTGTGTTCATGTGACCGTGACACGAGGAATGCATGTTCACACAGGTACAACGTTTCGCATCAGATTGATTATGAACCGCGCATTCCACTGATGTCAATAAATTCCTCACGCTTGGCCATGATGTAAGCCCTTACTTATGAACACAATTCCGCTGTCACACCGCTGCTATTAAAGGAGTACAGAAAGCGATATTTGACTGCCTTGAAAACAGTAGGTGCGGTGTTGGATCCCCAGTACCGCACGATAGCTACCGGTATTACAATGGTTACAAGCTTCCCTCGGCCTGGTGCTCGGTTTTCTTGGGATATAATTCATGGGAAAGAGATTTTTCATCAGTGACACTAAGCAGACTCAAATACCTAGTGACATGGCACTCCTTGGCCAAAGTTGCCCTTGTGCCAATTCATCGTCATCATCCAGTAATCTTACCAGCAAAAACTACAGGACGCACTTATGATCGTTACGTGCCATTGATGTGTTATGTGAAAAATTCGTGTCCATCAGTGTACTGGAAATGAGTGGCTCCACAGCCGCCATAGTTCTTCATACATAAAGTCAGTAAGGATGTCAAGCAGGAACACATGATCTCTCCAATGCTATTCACCGCCTGTTCACAAGAGGTATCCAGAGGCTTGTATTGTGAGTTGTTGGGGAAACAGTTAATGGAGAATAGCTCAGCAACTTCCGATTCGCTCGCTAAGTCGCTCAGGAAATCAATTGGAACGCATGCTCAGTGCCTCACGACAGTCAGAGCTGAATGGTGGGTAGAAAAGTTGATATGAAGAAACAGAATTCGAAAAAAGCAGCAGTTTACAATCGGTGGCGAGGCGCTTGAGTTGGTAATAAAATATGTCGATTTAGGACAGAAAGCGAAGGCAGATCCGAATGACGAGAGAAAATAACTAGAGGTATATAAGAATGGGATGAAGTGCATTTGGCCAGTTCTGTGAGATCATGAATGGTAGTTTACCAATATCCCTCAAGAGAAAAGTATATAACCGCTGTATTTTACCGGTACTCACCTATGGGGCAGAAACCTGGAGGCTAACAAAAAGGGTTCAGGCTCAACCCGAGGACCAGGCAGAGACCTATGGAAAGAAAAATGATGGGTGTAACGTTACACGATTCCTAAGAAACAGGGCAGAGTTGGTGAGAGAACAAACGTGGGTTAATATCTTCGTCGAAAGCGAAAAGAAGAAATGGGCATGGCCAGGGCATTTAATGTGAAAGCAAGATAACTGATGGTTTCGGTTTATTGGGGTTTAACGTCCCAAAGCAACTCAGGCAATGAGGGACGCCGTAGTGAAGGCCTTCGCAAATTTCGACCACCTGGGGTTCTTTAACGTGCACTGACATCGCACCGTCCACGGGCCTCTAGAATTTCGCTTTCATCGAAATTCGGCTGCCGCGGCCGGGATCGAACCCGCGTCTTTCTGGTCAGCACCCGACGGCCGTAACCACTGAACTACCGCGGCGGGGCATCTCGAATAAGAAGAAAACGGAACCAATAAGACAATACGAGCGCTGATCTTCTATCAATCGTGCCCTGTGCCAGTCGCGGCCGTTTTATCCGCTCAAACTTCCTTATCTCACCCTCACACCTGTGTGGATAACATAGCTCTTCACACTTCGAAGTTTTCAAAGAGCTGTTTGTGAATAAGCTGAAGTGGGGACGTTCTATTTGCTAGGTGCTGGCTGAGGTCCTACACCTCTGGGTAACGCCAAGTAGAGCCTAACTTTAGAAATCCGCTGGTTCCGCCTCATCGCCGTATTTGCTGACAAAGTAAAATAATGCACTGGTCCTTTCTCTGCTTTACAAACTGTACAATTCAGCAGCGTTATATACAGCTGCAGTACAAAAAGCTCGGCAACCTTCTTTGCTTAGTGTTTCGACTGATGATTGGGGTACCTGGGGTACTGTCGCAGCTGCAGAATCTTGCCTTGACAGCAGCCTCAGCTCCTGGCCGAGCGGTTGCCGGGATTTCCCACCGAAGACGGGCGCTGTTGTGCCTGACACCCGGCCACGACCTCGGCCTGGGCCTATGGTTCGGGTGGCCGCAGCAAAGGGCGCCGGAACATAGCCGCCACCACCGTGCTCCATGGCAGACATCCTTGGGCCTCGGAACCTAAAGAGAAGACAAAATAACTGATGGTCGTTAAAGGTACTGTAAAGAGGAATCTGAACTCGTATTTTCCCCGCGGGAACTAGATCTACACGTTAACAGCATTTTTAGAAACCTTGAATTATGGTCCCCGTGCGGACGATTTGCTTAAACTAAATCCGATTAAAAGTCCCGGCTCCCGTTATATTTTTAGCTCTCCGCGGAAGGTCCGAGGAGTCAACTAACGCGTGGGAATAAAAATGTGCACGGAAATAAAAATGTGCGTGGACGCTCTGCTTTCGCCGATCACTACGTATCACTCCGTCGATGGAAGAGAGGGAAGCCGCCACGGGATTGGTTGAAATGTTGGTCGACCCCTCCTACAGTCCGCGGCGAGTTCAAAAAAGGCGGGAGCCGAGACGTTTAATCCGATTTAAATTAGGGAAATCGGCCGCACAGGACAACAAATCGAAGTTTCTGAAAACGCCCGGAAAGTGTAGGTCGAGTTCTCGCGGCAAAAAGACAAGTTCACATTCCTGTTCAGTGCACCTTTAAGGATAACAGACTGGATTCCAAGAGAGGGCAAGCGTGGGTATAGACGCTTTACAGCGCCGTATCATGGGGGCTGCCATCTTTGATCACGTGATCACGCCGCCATTACTCGCCTCCTGACAGCTCGGCGCGCGCTTCGTCGCTAAGGCTGCTGTGTCGGACGGTTCGGTTCCGACAGGCAGTGTTTCGGCTGATAAGGTTTTAGAGGAGAGGAAAGACGACACTGTGGTTTGGCCAAAGCTTGGAAGGACATGTGACAACCCTAATTTGATCACTTCAGGCGTGAAAACGCGATAAGACATCATGTCGCGTAGAGCCGCTGAGCTCTCCGCCTCTTCGAGCCAACGGACGGATTGCCTGAATGCTTGTCTTTGCATGCGCTGAAGGCTCTGCTTAATGTTTTTTTTTATTGTTATTGTACAAAACGGCAAGGTTGAATGTTCCTGCGGCCTCACAGATCGTTGTCCTATCGTGTACCTGCATGCAGACACTGCTGTAAAACGCTCACATACATATCGTATGCATTTGTTTACAACCTGGTAACGGTGCATAGGAAACCTGAAATATTTCGTACTGGTTGGATATACATAGAAAGGCCACAAATATAAATAGACACACAAAGGTTGACTATCACGGCAGTAGTACCATGCATCAAAGTAGCCGTCACAAGCTGGCGTGCAATCATTTTGAAGGATTCCGCGATATAATTGTTATAACGCGCACATGGCAACGCGTTCATGCTGGACGAATTTTACAATAACGTCAGCCTCACATAAAAAATTTTGGTACGCTCGACGCTCGATATGCGGACATGGAAATGCTCGTGGTCTCTTTCGTTGTAATTAATCAGCTTCACTCTGAGCGTGCGGAGTCACTTTTAGTGACTGTCTCGCATGGACCTCGAGCAAGTGAAAACCGCCCAGCACAGTAGCCGTAAACCAAATGCTGTAATCCGAATACGGTCCACGGAAACCGCGCTACTTGGAGTGAAATTGAACAGTAGCACCAAGACGGCATGTAATACACGCACTGGCGGTAAGCGTTGTCGGCTCGCACGGTAGTGCGGTGCATAATTAACAGCAGCAGTATGTAGGAGCGCAAGTCTTTTATTTTTTTCGTTCCTAATTCGGCTTCGGGCGCTCCTTTTACTAATGGCCCCACACCATCACTTACGATCAATGGGGTCTCAGCACAGTGCACAACAACTGAAAGCACGCCGTCATGGTTTCGGTGGCGGAACAGCTTCTTCATGCGGCTATGTTGTGCACTTACCCCCGCAGATTTTCCAAGATCTAAACCTTTCTTTATTAGGTATCTAGCGCTGGCGAACGTGTTTGTTGCGTTCGCCAGTTCGGAAAGGGTGCGTGTCGAACGGGCGTGAACATTGGCATTACCTACTTGTGCAGTTCGGTTCCGTGAAGCTCGCAAACGGCCACATCCCGCACCATTAACTCTCTGTCGCAATTCTTGCAATCCACAGCACAGCACGTACTTTCTCTACCTTTTCACATCTTCATAGAAAGAACACATTCGGAAACCACCCGCGAAATTTCCACTGCTGCGTCGAGGCGTACACGCCGGCGACTTACGAGGCTAGTAATGGTGCCGTGTTCCGAGCGCACGTGTGGCGCCATCTGGTCTCAAACAGAACTGCGCGCTGTAAACGGTCTATAAGGGGGCCGTAATGGCACAGCACAGGCTTAATTGGAGAGGTATGAGAGAGGCGCCCTTCCTCCAGTGGACGTAGCCAGGATGACGATGATGAACTAATTTTTCGGGTGCCACTAATTACTAATTACTGCATATTTTCTATAAATGTTAATTTTTCTTCGTTAAACTAATCAGCACTCATTGCCTACAAATTATCTTTGAGGCATCATTGGCTATCATCTATTAACTGTCATTTATTGACCAGCTTCAGCTATCTGATTATCTACTGGCTGACCCTGTGACGACACAAGGTTTTGAGTCGCCACTCTGGTGTCCGCGCTGGGTTCGCGGCTCAGTGGAACATCGAATGCTTCCTCATTAACGGATGCGAAGCAGGAACGGGACAGCCGGAACAAAGTCTAAAAACTGTGCAACCATATGCAATTGCAGTCATAGCAAAGTGAAAAAAACAAAACACGCAGCTTCCTCACCCAGCGCTTGCCTGAGGCGCAGCACGGCCAATGCGGAAAGAGCGCCCGCCGACTGCTGCCCATTGATGGTGCTACCCAGGCGGTACACTGGCTGTAGAGCCTGGGATCAGCAGTGGACAGGCGCTCGGCGTATGGCCTGCTCTTCCTACCCGTGGTGGACACGGCGTCCATTTTCAGCCTCTGCCTGAAACATGGATGCACGGGCGAACAAACTCTCGCACGCAACCATATGAAGAATCGCGTTTGTATGGCTGAGTTAGGCAGCCAGATGCGTAGACTCACAGACGTGCACTGTCATTTAGTAGAAGTAGTTTGGTTAATCTTACCCCAGGTACCCGTATTTGATCTAAGTCGATTGCTGGCTGAACATAAAATCAATCCTTCTAGAACCACAGGCAATGAGTGTTCGATAACGCACAACACAGCGCTTTTAGTGAATGGCGTCCACCATTTCCCAATAACTAAATAAAAATAAATCAATCAATCAATCTATCAACCAAATTGTCAGTCAATCAGTCGATCAATCTATTAATCAAGCTGTTTGTGGTTTAGAGAGGTTTAACGTCCCATAGCAACTCAGGCTATGAGGGATGGCGCAGTGAAAGGCTAGGAATCTAACCACCTAGGGTTCTTTAACCTGTACTGACATCGCACAGTACATGGGCCTCTAGAATTTCACCTCCATCGAAATTCTGCCGCCGCGGCCGAAATCGAACCCGTGTCTTTCGGGTCAGCAGCCGAGCGCCATAACCGATTAGCCACCACGCGGCTATCAATCTGCCATTAAGTAAATCGAGCGATCAACCTCTCAATCAATGAATCAGTCAATTGATGGGCTGTTAACTGTTAGCAAGAGGCATGTTAACTAGGCTCAGTGATCCATGCGGGAAAACCTGTCAACTTTACCGGAGTTTGTAGCTCGAGAAAATGGCGGGTGGGGGTGACACTTGCATTTCACTGGTTGAGAGTTTGCGGCATAAGCGTCGTTTTCAATGAAACTGGCGCCTTTGTCTTGCGAATCGGGAAATCTGTATGGATATACGCAATCTGCAAATTGGAGTGAGTCCGTTTCACTGCGGGCAGAAGCATTTACGTTCACACAGGAACAGCATTTCGCGTCAGACTGAGAAGGTATAAAGACCGAGCGGTCTATGCATCACCGCAAACTCTCTGATGCGTGACATGTTGTCCACCCGTTCCTTATGAGAAAACATTCACACAGGAACAAGGTTTCGCATGAAATTGAGTAGTTAATAAAACCAAGCGGTCTATGAATCTTCGCAAACTAGTCGAAGCGTTACACGTTGTCACCACTTCCTTATAAGAAAGCTCCACTGCCACACTAGAGCACTTAAACGAGTACATAAAACAACCTTTAAGCTCAAGACCACGCGTGGGATAACCAACCTACAAGGAAGGTGGCAGACAACCAGAACAAATACCCTTTGTGGTTACGGTCCTACTCAAGGAAAAAAAAAACGTGTGTCCTCTTTACCCTGCGGATGCAACAGACGCAGGGTTTACACGGAACCACCGCACGTTGGTTGCTGTTGATTCATGGTGCCACGGCTGGGCATGCATCTGCCCTACAGCCTGGCTCGGCATTCGACAGGGGTTCGGCGCCTGCTTCAAGGCTAACCACCAGCGGCTCCAGAAAGCAGCTTTGCCGCTGGTGCTCCCCCGTGGCGGACACGGTGGCCACTTTCAGCCTCTGCCTGCAACATGGATGCACAGGCAAACAAGCGCTCGCACACAACGATGAAGAATTACGTCATATAGCAGGGTTAGTCAGCCGAGTCGTACCCTAATAGCCCTTCACTGTCGTACAGTATCGAGATGATCTGGTTAATATAAAACCAGGCACCGGTATTTGTTACAGTTCTATCAATACCTTAGCATCAAGTTCATACTTCTAGAATCACAGGCAACGAGCGTCTGTTAGCCCACGAAACTCTGCTTTCAGTGAGCGGCATGCAGCGATTCCCAATCAATAAATTAATCGGCCAGTCAGTTGGTCAACTAATCAGTCAATCTGTCCATCAATCATTAAGTCAATGTCCATTCTCAAACAGCCAATGTAAGTCAGTCAGTTGATCAACCAATCAATGGACCGATTGAACTTGTAGAGAGTGCCGCTTGTACATCTGCTATACAGGAAAACCAGTCACTCAATACATCTATCAATCAATATATCATTTTGTTAATCAGTGTCCTTAAGTCACTCCATAAACCAACCAATAAGTAGAAAATCTGTTAATCGATCAATCACTCCACCATTCAACCATCAAATCAATCAATCAGTTCATCGATCCAACTTCTAGAAACTGGCGCTGGTGACAATGCTAGTAAAATTGAGCGAGCACGAGAAAATAAAGGCGTAAACGAATTTTCCTTTCATCCAAGAACTCCACTGCCTCTGTTTTTTTTTTCTCCGAAGCAACATCAGCGAATAGACTGCCGTAAGCAGGACCAAACTCCTCCTCTCCCTCTTCCTCGACCCCCTTCAAGAGTGGATTCCAAACAGCCATAAATGAAATGCGTTCCTGCGCTGACGCAAGGTTAGAATGGCCAACTAGCCTGTCTACCCCTGTGCGAGTTTGTGGTTCGGATAGCAATCAGTGTGATTTCCCTCATTCGCAATCGCCCTTCAAGCTACTAATACGAGCGAAACTACCCAGTGGGAAATACTGGTCTGGCCCGTTGCTGCGGGGAAACCGGGTGCAGGCATCCGGGCCAGACGCGACGAAGGCATTGCAGACGGCTGAGAACACTGCACAAATAAAGCGGAATAGCATGGTAGTAACCGCGCGCTTCAAGCAAAGTGGACAAGGCCTGAACCCGTGTCATAATCTGGTGCTTAGAAGAATGCACGATGCTCGAGCAGCACATGGATTTTTAAGCGAAAAGCGAGCATCGCGACTCCACGGATGGCAGACCGAGTTGCCAGTTGATAACCGCGAAGTACGATTTTCAAGAGCACCAACACATCACTAACGCCTTCGACTGTCAGCGTTGACGTCAAATTACCGCTTTGAAAACAATTGGTGATCAGATCCGGTAACCATGACAGTAACAAAACCTCCGGACTGAGCCTTCGTCTGCTATTTAAGATCATACTGACAAAGCAAAAATAAACCATGCGTCCTCCTCACCCAGCGCTGGACACCCGCCGCAAGGTACATGGGCCCTGTAGTCTTGACTCAGCAGTGGATAGATGTTCGGTGGTTTCTTCTCCTCATAACCCTTGCCAGACACGGTGGCCATTTTCAGCCTCTGCCTGAAACATGGATGCACGCGCAAACAAACGCTGGCACACAACCATGAAGAATCGTGTATGTATGGCTTAGTTAAGTAGCAATATTCGAAGACTCACATACCTGACATGCCATTTAGTAGAGGCGATTTGGGTAATCTAGCCATAGCTACCGGCATTTGTTCAAAGTCGATCGCTGGCTGAGGATAAACTCCACGATTCTTGAACCACATGCAATGAGTGTTTGTTAGCGTACAAAACTCGTCTTTCAGTGAGCGGCAAGCCCCTCCGGTTGTCGTGATGGTCCGCTTGCATCTAAAAGTCGCAACTAAACGCGACGAGCCTCTAAGCCTATTGCCAGCTACAAAGAGAATTTGAATTTTCTACTTCAAAATTAATTCCACGGCTACAAGGTCAATATTTATTGCTGAAAAAATTAGGATCACAAAATGAACTTACATTTTTGTTTTCCCAATCATTGGAATAAAAGCTGTGAATAAAAAAACTCTAAAGCTTATCCGCGATGGATCGTTGGAATGCGTTAGTTGACAAACATTGATTATATTTGTGGTTGACACTCTTAACTCGCTATATCCGACGTGATACACTAAGGTTTCTTATATCCGAGGTGAACACACGAACAGGTGCAAACGCGAAAGTTCGGTATATGCGATAGAACACACTAGAGTTCGTTATATTCGAGGTGGCATGCCAAGGTGCGTAACATCCGAGGAAGTACATGCTGAGGTAGTTCGTAAAGCCCAGTGCGCACTGACTACTTGTAGACGGTGGTCGCCAACAATGCTTACACTGACCGCTCTAATGCCAACGCATTAAAAGCTAGAAAGCGACTCCGCGATCACCGTTTCGAAGCCAATGGCGATGTAGCCTGGCCTCAGGGATCCGAGTGAGAAAACCTGCCCTGATGTCACCTCAGTTAGTATCTCGCGAAAGTGGCCAACTCTATTTGCTGAGAGTTTCTGGCAAAAGCCCCGTTTTCGGTGAAAGTAGCGTCTTTGTATTCCGAATGGGGAAATTACTAGTACCGGCTATCTTCAAACTGACGTGTGTTCATGTGACCGTGACACGAGGAACGCATGTTCATGACACAGGTACAACGTTTCGCATCAGATTGATTATGAACCGCGCATTCCACTGATGTCAATAAATTCCTCACGCTTGGCCATGATGTAAGCCATTACTTATGAACACAATTCCGCTGTCACACCACTGCTATTAAAGGAGTACAGAAAGGAATATTTAACCGCCTTGAATACAGTGGGTGCGGTGTTGGATCCCCAGTACCGCACGATAGCCATCGGCATTACAATGGGTACAAGCTTCCCTCGGCCTGGTGCTCGGTTTTCTTGGGATATAATTCATGGGAAAGAGATTTTTCATCAGTGACACTAAGCAGACTCAAATACCTAGTGACATGACACTCCTTGGCCAAAGTTGTCCTTGTGCCAATTCATCGTCATCGTCCTGTAATCTCACCAGCAAAAGTTACCGGACGCACTTAAGATCCTTACGTGCCACTGATGTGTGATGTGAAAAATTCGTGTCCATTAGTGTACTGGAAAGAATGGCACCACAGCCGCCATAGTTCTTCATACATAAAGTCAGTAAGGATGTCAAAGCAGGAACACTTGATCTCTCCAATGCTATTCACCACCTGTTTACAAGAGGTATCCAGAGGCTTGTATTGTTAGTTGTTGGGGAAATTAGTTAATGGAGAATACCTTAGCAACTTCCGATTCGCTCGCTAAGTCGCTCAGGAAATCAATTGCAACGCATGCTGAATGCCTAGCGACAGTCAGTGGGTAGAAAAGTTAATATGAAAAAAACAGAATTCGCAAAAAGCTGCAGTTTACAATCGGTAGCGAGGCGCTTGAGTTGGTAATAAAATATGTCGATTTAGAACACAAAGCGAAGGAAGATCCGAATGACGCGAGAAAATAACTAGAGGTATATAAGAATGGGAAGAAGTGCATTTGGCCAGTTATGTGAGATCATGAATGGTAGTTTACCGATATCCCTCAAGAGAAAAGTATATAACGGCTGTAATTTACCGGTACTCACCTATGGGGCAGAAACCTGGAGGCTAACAAAAAGGGTTCAGGCTCAACCCGAGAACCAGGCAGAGACCTAAATAAAGGAAAATGACAGGTGTAACCTTACGCGATTCCTAAGAAACAGGGCAGAGTTGGTGAGAGAACAAACGTGGGTTAATATCTTGGTCGAAAACGAAAAGAAGAAATGGGCATGGCCAGGGAATTTAATGTGAAAGAAAGATAACTGATGGTTTCGGTTTATTGGGGTTTAACGTCCCAAAGCAACTCAGGCAATGAGGGACGCCGTAGTGAAGGCCTCTGCAAATTTCGACCACCTGGGGTTTTTTAACGTGACATCGCACAGTCCACGGGCCTCTAGAATTTCGCTTTCATCGAAATTCGGCCCCCGCGGCCGGGATCGAACCCGCGTCTTTCGGGTCAGCACCCGAGGGCCGTAACCACTGAACCACCGCGGCGGGCCATCTCGAATAAGAAGAAAACAGAACCAACAAGACAATACGAGCGCTGATGTCCTATCAATCGTGCCCTGTGCCAGAAGCGGTCGTTTTATCCGCTCAAACTTCCTTATCTCACCCTCACACCTGTGTGGATAACCTAGCTCTTCACACTTCGAAGTTTTCAAAGAGCTGTTTGTGAATAAGCTGAAGTGGGGAGGTATTATTTGCTAGGTGCTGGCTGAGGTCCGACACCTCTGGGTAACGCCAAGTAGAGCCTAACTTCCGAAATCTGCTGTTCCCGCCTCATCGCCATATTTGCTGACGAAGTAAAATAATGCACTGGTTGGTTGGTGTATGGGGTTTAACGTCCCAAAGCGACTAAGGCTATGAGAGACGCCGTAGTGGAGGGCTCCGGAAATTTCGACCACCTGGAGTTCTTTAACGTGCACTGACATCGCACAGTACACGGGCCTCTAGAATTTCTCCTCCAAAGAGATTCCAGCCGCCGCGGCCGGAATCGAACCCGAAATAATGCATTGGTCCTTTCTCTGCTTTACAAACTGTACAATTCAGCAGCGTTATATACAGCTGCAGTACAGAAAGTGAGTTTAAACTTCTGTCCTCGAAACTGCTTCAAAAAGCTCGGCAACCTTCTTTGCTTAGTGTTTCGACTGATGATTGGGGTACCTGGGGTACTGTCGCAGCCGCAGAATCTTGCGCTGACAGCAGCCTCAGCTCCTGGCCGAGCGGTTGCCGGGATGTCACACCGAAGACGGGCGCTGTTGCATGCCTGGCACCCGGCCACGACCTCGGCCCCGGCCTATGGTTCGGTTGGCCGCAGCAAAAGTCGCCGGAACATAGCCGCCACCACCGTGCTCCATGCCAGACATCCTTGGGCCTCGGAGCTAAGAGAGAAGACAAGATAACTGATGGTCGTTAAAGGTACTCTAAAGAGGAATCTGAAGACGTAGTTTCCCCGCGGGAACTAGATCTACACGTTAAGAGCATTCTTAGAAACCTTCAATTATTGTCCTGTGCGGACGATTTCCCTAAATTAAATCGGATTAAAAGTCCCGGCTCCCGTTATTTTTTTAACTCTTCGCGGAAGGTCCGAGGAGTCAACTAACGCGTAGGAATAAAAATGTGCACGGAAATAAAAATGTGCTTTGACGCTCTGCTTTCGCCGATCACTACGTATCACTCCGACGATGGAAGAGAGGCAAGCCGCCACGGGACTGGGTGAAAGGTTGGTCGACCCCTCCTACCGTCCGCGGTGAGTTCAAAAAAGGCTGGAGCCGAGACGTTTAATCCGATTTGAATTAGGGAAATTGGCCGCACAGGACAATAAAACAAAGTTTCTAAAAACGCCCGGAAAGTGTAGGTCGAGTTCTCGCGGCAAAAAGACAAGTTCACATTCCTGTTCAGTGCACCTTTAAGGATAACAGACTGGATTCCAGAGAGGGCAAGCGTGGGTACAAGGGGGCCGTAATGGCACAGCACAGGTTGAATTGGAGAGGTATGGGAGAGGCGTCCTTCCTGCAGTGGACGTAGCCAGGATGACGATGATGAACTAATAATTGGGGTGCCACAAATTACTAATTACTGCATATTTTCTATAAATGTTTGGTTTGGTTTGGTTTATGGGGTTTAACGTCCCAAAGCGACTGAGGCTATGAGAGACGCCGTAGTGAAGGGCTCCGGAAATTTCGACCACCTGGGGTTCTTTAACGTGCACTGACATCGCACAGTACACGGGCCTCTAGGGGTTTAGGGTTTAAGGGGTTTAACGTCCCAAAGCGACTAAGGCTATGAGAGACGCCGTAGTGGACGGCTCCAGAAATTTCGACCACCTGGGGTTTTTTAACGTGCACTGTCATCGCACAGTACACGGGCCTCTAGAATTTCTCCTCCAAAGAAATTCAACCGACACGGCCGGGATCGAACCCGCGTCTTTCGGGTCAGCAGCCGGGCAACCATAACCACTGAGCCACCAAACAGCCATAAATGAAAAGCGTTCCTGCGCTGACACAAGGTTAGAGTGGCCAACTAGCCTATATGCCCCTGTGCGAGTTTATGGCTCGGATCGGTGGATAGAAATCGGATCGGTGGATAGAAATCAGTGTGATTTCCCTCATTCGCAATCGCCATTCAAGCTGCTAATGCGAGCGAAACTACCCAGTGGGAAATACTGAGCTCAAAACATAAGCAAGCATGTCGAAAATTTCTAGCGGTAACTGAAATCCTTGGCACCGAAAAAGCAACAAAAAATACAGCAATTTCGGGCTTCTGGAAGTTACAAAGCACCAACACACCACTAACGCCTTTGACTGTCAACGTTGACGTGAAATTACCACCTTTAAAACAATCGGCGATCAGCTCCGGTAACCATGGCCGCACGGTGGTCACATGTCCGAACGGGACACGAAGAGTGAGGCTCAGCTGAGGAATTAAAACTGATAAATTCAACTCTCCTGCCAGACTACAGTTATAAGAGCGGTGCATAAAATAATCTTTAAACAAAGACAACGCGTGGGATAAAATAAGCTCACAAGGAACCTTTGGGACAGTCAGCACAGAAGCCCCAAGCTGAGCATCGCCTGAGCTACACTACAGCTATAACAGGAGTATATCAAATATCCTTTAAACAAAGACAACGGGTGGCATAAAATGAACATGCAAGAAATGTGGGATACAATCAGAACGTCAGCTGTTTAACATCATACTGACAAAGCAAAAATAAACCGTGCGTCCTCCTCACCCAGCGCTGGACATCCGCCGCAAGGTACACCGGCCCTGTAGCCTTGGCTCAGCAGTGGGCAGCGGTTCGGTCGTTTCTGCTCCTCATTAACCCGTGCCGGACACGGTGGCCATTTTCAGCCTCTACCTGAAACATGGATGCACCCGCAAACAAACGCTCGCACTCAACGATGAAGCTTCGCGTATGTATGGCTTAGTTAAGTAGCAAGATTCGTAGAATCACACACCTGTCATGCCATTTAGTAGAGGCGATTTGGTTAATCTAACCATAGCTACCGGCATCTGATCAAAGTCGATCGCTGACTGAGCATAAACTCCACGCTTCTTGAACCACACGCAATGTGTGTTTGTTAGCGTACAAAACTCCTCTTTCAGGTAGCGGCAAGCACCGATTCCGAAGAACTAAATGAATAAATCAGTCAATCAAACTGTCTATCAATCAATGTGGCAGCCAATCAGTCGATGAACAAATCTATCAGTCAAGCTATCCATCAATAGGTTTACAGTGTATGGGTGCTTAACGTCCCAAAGCAACTCAGCTTATGAGGGATACTGTAGTGAAGGGCTCCGGATATTTCGATCACTTGGGGTTCTCTAACGTGTAATGATATCCCACAGTACACGGGCCTCTAGAATTTCGCTTCCATCGAAATTCGACAGCCGCGGCAGGGATCGGTCCCGCGTCTTTCGGGTCACCAGCCGAGCACCATAACCACTCGGGCACCACGCGACTATCAATCTGTCAATAAGTCAATCGATCGATCAGCCTGTCAGTCAACGATTCAGTCAATCGACAGGTCAATCAGCCAATATCAGTCAGTTCGCAAGTCCGCCAACCAACCAATGAATCAATCAGCCAATTAAACATGCAGCCATAATATAAATAAATTAGTCAATAAATAGAACTTGTACAAGGCGTCGCTCGTTAATCTGCTTAAAAGAAAAGCAGTTAAAAATTAGGTTTGGTTTGGTTTGATAGCCGCCGCGGTGGCTCAGTGGTTATGGTGCTCGGCTGCTGACCCGAAAGACGCGGGTTCGATCCCGGCCGCGGCGGTCGAATTTCGATGCAGGCGAAATTCTAGAGGCCGGTGTACTGGGCGATGTCAGTGCACGTTACAAAACCCCAGGTGGTCAAAATTTTCGGAGCTCTTCCCTACGGCGTCGCTCATAACCTGAGTCGCTTTGGGATGTTAAAGCTCATAAACCAAACCAGTAAAAAGTTAGTCAATCTGCCAATCAATCTATAAATCTCTTAATCCGATCAATACCAGTCAGTCAGTCCGCCAATTAACCAATCAGCCAATCCATCGAAAACCAGTCAAATTGGCCAAGGACGGCGAAAGAAGGTCAAGAATAAGCGTGGCATAGAGCCCACTGCCGAAGCAATGCTCTCCCAATCTTTACAACATGGCCTGCACAATATGTGCAAGATTGTTTCTCGCTCGCCTTCGTCAACGCTCTGGATGCATCAGCATCTCAGATGATCTCAGTATGGCGGGTTAGTGACACTTGCATTTAACCATGGCTGAGAGTTCACTGCAAAGTCTTCGTTTTCTGTTGATCTGGCGTCTTAGTCTTGCGAAATGGGAAATCTATTGATACACGCCATCTGCCAATTGGAGTGAGTTCAGTGCTTCTTTATGAAGGAGATTCCGCTGCGACACTAGAGCTATTAAATCTGTACTAAAGAGGAACCTGTACTCTGAACTCTACCTTCTACCGTGGGAGCTTAATATACATGTTCCCAGCACACTTAGAAACTTCGTATTATTGTCCTGCGTGGCCGTTTTCCCTAATTTACATCAGATTGAACATCCCGCCTTCTGCCTTTTTTTTTTAACTCACCGCTGAAGGTAGCAGGAGTCAACTAACGCGTCGAGTGCCTTTCTTGCAGTCGCGTGTCAGCTTCGCTTTCACCTTTATTGAAGCGAAAAGCTTCACTAGGCTCGTCAGCACCGAACTTCGCTTGAGCAACACTACAGATTTGCCACAGCTGCGCATGCGCGAAACCGAGTGACGTCACGCGGAGTGTGGCCGCTGCTGCCGCAGCCGTCGTCGCCGCCGCGCTACTGCGCATGTGCACCGCTTCTCCTCCTCGCGACCGTTTTTCCTTTCGCCGCAGCGGTGCGCAGTGCGCATATGAAAGGAGGGGTATATAAGACGCGCTTGCCCATAGAACAGGCGCAGACACTCGCCATGGAAGGAGAAGAAGAAGCAACTGTCGGACGGCGCAGAAACACCGATCCAGAAGTGGTAGCTTGGGAGTTGGCCGAAAAGCACCGAGAGCTTTTCGCTTCGAGATATCCAGGCTTAACCTTAGCTAAGCAACAGCCAATTTTTTGTGTTTTAGATTTTCCTGAATATCTAGTCAGAGACAACGAAGCTGCAAATAAAGCCCACGAGAATAACAATATGCGTGGAATCTTTCCTTTCACCGATCGCTAGGTATCACTCCGCCAATGGCAGATCGGCAAGCCGCCACGGGACTGGCTGAAAGGCACTCCGCGAGTTGGCTGACTCCTACCGTCAGCGGTGAATTCAAAAAAGAAAGGCGGGAGCCGGGAAGTTTAATCCGACTTAGACTTAATTAGGAAAATCGGCTGCGCAGGACAATAATTCAACGTTTCTAAGGATGCTCGGAACGTGTAGGTCGATTTCCTGCGGTTGAAAGACGAAGTCAGATTCCTTTTTAGTCTACTTTTAAAGGAGTGCATGAGCTAAAGGCAGAGCACAGCATAAAATAAACATACAAGGAAAGAACATAACAATCATAACAAATCCCCCAAACTGAGCAGTCATTTGCGAATAGGATCACAAAAAAACAATAATAAACCGTGTGTCCTGCTCACCCAGCGCTTGCCTGAGGCGCTGGTTTGATACGGCACCAAGGCACGTTGGCGGGAGTGGATCGATGGCGCCACGGCTATGTACAAGCGTCGGCGCCTGATTTTTCCCCCACCAGGGGCTCCAGAAAGCAGGTCTGCCACTGGAAATGGCCCGTGGCGGACACGGTGGCCACTTTAAGCCTCTGCCTGGAACATGGATGCACACGCAAACAAGCGCTCACACACAACGATGAGGAATTACGTAATACACCAGGGTTAGTGAGCCGAAGCATACACTAGCAGACCTTCAGGCTCATACTCTAGAGGGGATTTTGTTACCCTAATGCCAGTTACCGATATATGTTCTAACTCTATCGCTAAATGAGCATAAATTGCACACTTCTAGAACCACAGGCAACGAGCGTCTGGTACCGGAAAGAGCTCCTCTTTCAGAGAGCGGCACGCACCAATTGACAATCAATCAATTAGTCAGTCAGCGAGTCAATTTGTCAATCAATCAGTCAGTCCATCAGTCGATCAATCAATCTGTAAGTGTCGGTGAGTCAGTTCAGGCACAGACTAATCAAAGAATCAATCAGCCATCAAATAAATCAGTCAATCAATCGAACTTGTAGAGTGCGCCGCTTGGGCATCTGCTTAAGAGGTAGACAACTCACTGGGTCAATCAATACATCAATCTGTAAATCAGTGTAAGTCGCTCCACCAAACAACCAATTCGTCAGTAAATCTGTTAAACGATCAATCAACTCATCAATCAACCATCTAAACAATCAGTCAGTCGATCGACCTTGTAGAAACTGGCACTAGTTACTATGGTTAAAATGAAAACTAGTCAAATTTAGCAAAGATGGGAAAAGAAGGCGTAAACGAATTTTTCTTTTATCTGAACCGCACTCCCTTTTCTTTTCCGAATCAACATCAGCAAAACCCTGCCGTCAACTAGACTAAGCTCCTAAGAATCTTAAGAGTGGGTTCCACACAGTCATCACTGTAACGCGTGTCTGGGCTCACCCAAAGTTAGAAAGGATAACTCGCTGAATGAGCTTTTATCGGCGATAACGATCATACTAAAAAAATTAGAGGACGGCTATGTTTGGCCTCTAGGAGAGGAACGCGACAGCGTGTTGCAGCGCTGCCACGCAGTTCATGGAACTCCCAGGAAGTCCATGGAGTCCATGGAAGGACACCTTGGCCTTTGAAAACACCTTCGAACGCAACGCATTTTTGAGGAAAGGAAATTCTCTGTCATCTCGGAGAACACCCGAACTACAACGTAAGGGAAGGAAGGAAGGCGGGAGAGCAATGAGAGAGAGAAATAGAGAGAGAGAGAGAGAGAGAGAGAGAGAGAGAGAGAGAGAGAGAGAGAGAGAGAGGGGGGGGGGGGGGTGGAGAGCAATGAGAGAGAGAGAGGTGCTGTAAAAAGGGCAATCGAAAATGGAAAATGGGCAATAGAAATGACACCAATAACTGTTTCACATATCTAGGTGGACACCCGGTGGACACCTGCAGCCAACGATTATAGTTTTATGCTATGCTGAATCATACGACACCGTCCAGAATATTCTACGGCAAACATTTGGCATGATGCGATTTTAAGGCGAAAGCATTTAATGCCTCATACTGTCGTGACCAAGATGTGTTGCAATAGGATAGGATAGGAAAACTTTTGTCCAACAGAAAGAGGGTAGCCAGAGGGCTACACGCCTAGGCGACGGCCGAAAGGTCTTTGCTCTCGGCGGCGGCTTCGGCCAGTCGGACGAGTTGTAACTGAGTCGCCGGGTCGGAGCTCAGTAGCAAGGTCTCCCATTGATCTTTTCTGTTTATACCTCGTCCCTCCCTGGGAGCATGAGGACATTCCCATAGTATGTGGTCCAAGGTGGCCCTAAGTTCGCAGTTTGCGCGTTTCTGAAAATTGCCCTGGGTACATAAGACTCCAGAGGGCCGGGTTTGGAAAGGTGTAAGTTTGTAACCGGCGCCAGTTGATGGCTTGGTATCTGGACAAGGATCTATCCGCTGGAGGAAGTCTAGCTCGTTGGAAACGATAGTGTTGTGTAATTTCTCTGTAAGTGACCATGCAATCCCTGTCTGTAAAGACCACCTCGCTCGGGTCCGCCCGGAAAGAAAAGCCTCGGGCGAACTCGTGGGCCGTCTCATTACCAGGCAGGGATGCATGTGCTGGTGTCCAGACTAGTGTAATTTTCCGGTCTATTACATGACGGCTTAAAATTGTATTTGTTAGAGGGGAGACCCGGCCCCTGCTGAAATTTAGTACGGCGACTTTGGAGTCACTGATGATGTACCTCGCTTTTGTGCCTACACAGGCCAGTGCTATGGCAGCTTCCTCTGCAGTCTCTGGGTTACCCGAGTGTATGGAGGCACTTATATTGAGGAGTTGTTTATTATTGACGACCGCGACGGTCATCGTGTTCTTACCATACTCAGCGGCATCCACGTAGACCACGTCCTCGTCTTTGTAGGAGCAGAAGCGTGTGTCCGCGTTTCGAGTGCATGCCTTATATGGGCATATGCCAATCAATAGCCAATCGATACTTAATCGGGTGCAATCGAAAGACATCGGAACATGATATAAAGGGATTGTAATGGTCTCTTGGGCCTCGTCAAGCTTTTGTGTAGCTTTTCGCCCAAGAGACCATTAAGTTTTTTCTGGAACATAAAGATGTATTGTATTGTATTGTACTTAATGACTAAATGAGTAATTGGTAATTAGCAGTAGTTAAGAAGTAGCATGTGGGACTGTGCACTGCGCCTTTACCTTAACACTAAATAATGAGTGTACTAGTTAAGCTCACGCTATCACTAACTATACATTAATTAGTATCACGAAATGTGCAAGTCATGCTTAACTATCATTACCATCAATAATAGACGTTTCTAGACGTTTCATATATATCGTGTCGAACCTTCTAGAGAGTTCCACCACTTGACAGGTGAGTGATAGGACATGGTGGATGGCATTTCAACAATAGTCAAGACCAATTAGCCTAATGAACACTTCTAGTCAGACCACACAAAAAAATAAAACCGAGTAGGAGATTGGTCGAGTTGGGGAACCCAACCAGGGTTTCCGGAGTACGAGACGAGCACGCTAACCACTCCGCCATGCCAGCTCGGTTTGGTTTATGGGGGTTTAACGTCCCAAAGCAACTTAGGCTATGAGAGACGCCGCAGTGAAGGGCTCCGGAAATTCCGGAGCCCTTCACTGCGGCGTCTCTCATAGCCTGAGTTGCTTTGGGACGTTAAACCCCAATAAACCAAACCGAGCTGGCATGCGCAGTGGTAGCTCGATGATCTGGAATGAACAAAGGCACCATAGCCTGAGTTGCTTTGGGACGTTAAACCCCAATAAACCAAACCGAGCTGGCATGCGCAGTGGTAGCTCGATGGTCTGGAATGAACAAAGGCACCATAGCCTGAGTTGCTTTGGGACGTTAAACCCCAATAAACCAAACCGAGCTGGCATGCGCAGTGGTAGCTCGATGGTCTGGAATGAACAAAGGCACCATAGCCTGAGTTTCTTTGGGACGTTAAACCCCAATAAACCAAAACGAGCTGGCATGCGCAGTGGTAGCTCGATGGTCTGGAATGAACAAAGGCACCATAGCCTGAGTTGATTTGGGACGTTAAACCCCAATAAACCAAACCGAGCTGGCATGCGCAGTGGTAGCTCGATGGTCTGAAATGAACAAAGGCACCATAGCCTGAGTTGCTTTGGGACAGTAAACCCCAATAAACCAAACCGAGCTGGCATGCGCAGTGGTAGCTCGATGGTCTGGAATGAACAAAGGCACCATAGCCTGAGTTGCTTTGGGACCTTAAACCCTAATAAACCAAACCGAGCTGGCATGCGCAGTGGTAGCTCGATGGTCTGGAATGAACAAAGGCACCATAGCCTGAGTTGCTTTGGGACGTTAAACCCCAATAAACCAAACCGAGCTGGCATGCGCAGTGGTAGCTCGATGGTCTGGAATGAACAAAGGCACCATAGCCTGAGTTGCTTTGGGACGTTAAACCCCAATAAACCAAACCGAGCTGGCATGCGCAGTGGTAGCTCGATGGTGTGGAATGAACAAAGGCACCATAGCCTGAGTTGCTTTGGGACGTTAAACCCCAATAAACCAAACCGAGCTGGCATGCGCAGTGGTAGCTCGATGGTCTGGAATGAACAAAGGCACCATAGCCTGAGTTGCTTTGGGACGTTAAACCCCAATAAACCAAACCGAGCTAGCACGCGCAGTGGTAGCTCGATGGTCTGGAATGAACAAAGGCACCATAGCCTGAGTTGCTTTGGGACGTTAAACCCCAATAAACCAAACCGAGCTGGCATGGCGCAGTGGTAGCTCGATGGTCTGGAATGAACAAAGGCACGTCTAGCTAATACCGCGCCTTCGTTAACTCCAATCTTCCTCCCTTCCCTTACGGCGAGATATGCGAGAGAGAGAGATGCATTTCCTTTCCTCAAAAACCAATGGGAGATGGCGTTCGGTAGCGTTGCAAAACGCTGTCGCGTTCCACGCTTAGAGGCGAAGCTTACCATCTTAACCACACATCAGTCACACAAGCAGCAACACCACGTTTAAGGCTTTCGCCTCACCGCACTTTAGGTCAACAAAGTGCCCCCCTGAAATTTTTTCCGAGGCACGGTGCCGACATCTAGGACGCCGACGGCTTATCGACCGAACGAGTGGATACGCTCTCGCATAAAAGCAAAAAATAAACCGTGCGTCCTCCTCACCAAGTGCATGCACCGGGCATAGGGTTGATGCGGTGCTTGGTGCTTGGTGCTTGCTTCTTTTTACCCACCAGGGCGCTCCAGGAGACTGGGCCGCAAGGGGAGCAGCTCGCCCGTGGTGGACACGGTGGCCATTCTCAGCCTCTGTCTGAAACACAGATGCACACGCAAACCGACACTCGCACACAGAGATAAATTACGTAAAATACCCGAGTTAGGTAGCCAAGGCGTAGACGAACGCTCCTTCAATGTCATATACAAGAGGGGATTTGGTCACTAACGCCAGGTACCGGTGTTTGTTCCAACTCGATCGCTAGCTGAGCATAAATTCCACACCTCTAGAACCACAGCCAATGGGCCACTGTTAACGCACCGAATGCCGTTTTCAGTGGGCGGCATGCATCAATTCCTAATCAATCAATCGATGAGTCAGTTATTCAGTCAATCAGTCCGTCAGTCTGTCAGTCGATAAATCAATGCGAGTCACCAAAAAGCTAATCCATGTCAGTCAGTCAGTTCATTAGGACATGAATCAGTAAGTCCAACTATCAATCAGCCATTCAATAAATCACTCAATCAATTGAACTTTTATAGACTGCTGCTTGCTACTCTATAACCATCCAAACCAATCACTCTATATATCTGTGAATCAATATGTCGATCTCTTAATCAGTGTCATTCAGTCACTCCACCAACAAAGCAATCAATAAGTAAATTTGTTAATCGATCAATCACCACCTAATCAATCAGTCAATCGGTCAAACTTTTAGAAGCTAGCGCTGGAGACTATGCTTAAGAAGAAATAAAGTGAGCACGGACGTGAAAAGAAGGCGTAAACGAATTTTCCTTGTACACAAAGACTATACAGCCTCACCAAAAAGCCTGCCATCAAGAGAACTAAGCTCCTCCCCATCCCACTCCACAAAGCCCTTCAAGAGAGGGTTCCAAACAGTCTTGATTGAAACGCGTGCCCGCGCTGACATAAGAATAGAATGGTCAACTCTCCTGTCTACCCTTGTGTCAGTTTATAGTTCGTCTGAATGAGACGCGACTGTTGGATGGTTGGATAGCAATCATGTGGTTTGCCTCATTCGCACTAACCACTCAAGCTAGTAATGCGAACGAAACTACCTAGTGGAAAATACTAAGCCCAAAATACGAGCAAGCAGATCAGAAATGACCCGCAGAAATTGAAATTTCTCACACCGAAAATGCAAAAATATATTCCGCAATTTTCGGCTGCTGGTAGTTACAAAACAACCAGAATTGGTCTAGCTTCGTCAGGACAGCCTAATCGTTAGTCACCGGAGGCGATGCATAGCGTCCGCGATGTTTTATGCGATTTAGCACCAATTATAATAGGCAATGAAGAAACGAAGTGCAGCACTTTTATCCCTAAAGAGCCGCCGCGGTGGCTCACCCGTTAAGGCGCTCGTCTACCGATCTGGGATACCTGGGTTCGAACCCGACCGCGGCGGACGTGTTTCGATGGAGGCGAAATTATAGAGGCCCGTGTACTGTCGATGTCAGTGCACGTTCAAGAACCACAGGCGGTCGAAATTTCTGGAGCCCTCCACTACGGCGTCCCTTGTAGCCTGAGTCGCTTTGGGACATTAAACTAAAATGAACCAATAAATCAACCAACCAGATGGTGGCGATGCAGTGACTGGTTGTGGTCGAGATGCTGGGCACGCTGCTGCAGGCAAACCGGGTGCAGGCATCCGGGCCAGACGCGACGAAGGTACTGCACACGGCCGGGCTGCAACACTGCACAAATAAAAAGGGAGAGCATGGTAGTGACCCCCGGCTTCAAGCAAAGTGGATGAACAAGGCCTGAACTGTTACCGTAATCTGATCCTTACAAGAATACGCTGTGCCCGAGCAGTAAATGCATCTTTAAGTGAAAAGCAAACACCGCGACTCCACCGATGGTTGACCGAGTTCCTACTGATAACCGCTAGGTACGACAGCAAAAGCAGTGGCACATGACTTACGTCGTTAATGATTGGTTGCGCTGGCGCGAAGTCATCGCGTTTAAAATAATCGGCGATCAGCGTCAGTGACCGTGGCCGCACGACGGTCACTCTGAATGGGACACGGCCGTCTCTTAGTGAGACTTGGCTGATGAATTAAAATGGAAAAAATTGGCAGTGGTTTACCTCTTGTTAAACCTGGAGGATTGCGAAAGCAACGAGGAGAGAGAGAGAGGCGATGGAGAGCGCGCGGCAGCGGCGGCGGCCCCGGCACGCTAGCTAGGTGCCGCTACTGCGCATGCGCAACTGGCGAGCGCGGCGGCGGCGCGCCAGTAGTAGTCGTTGTAGTAGTAGAACTTTACTTTTCACCGATGTAGGAGGCCCCCTACTCCCCGCCTCTGGCACGCAGGCTGAAGGGGCGGGGCCCTGGGCTTCCGCGACTAAAGACAGGCGAAGTTGCAGTGCTTATCGCGGCTTCCGTCGCCAGGCGGCGCGCCAGCTGTGCGCCGTGTGACGTCACTGCTCCTCGCGCATGCGCAGTATGGCCTTCCGTCAGCTCCGCGAAATGGCTGTGCGACTCGCGTTGTGTCGCTTTCGCAACAAAAGTTCTACTCCGCCGCCAGACTACAGCTGTGAAAACAGTACATTGTACACTAAACACAGCGCGTGGGATAAAATAAACACACTAATAAGGCACCGGACATCAGAACAAATCTCCCTGACGGGGCATTGATCACATTACGATCATACTGAAAAAGCAGCAATATGCCCTGCGTCGTCCTCACCCATCGCTTGCATCACACGCAGGGTTGATACAGCTCCAGCGCCCGTTGGCTGCTGTCGATTCATCGGGCCACGGTTGGGTACGTCGGCCCCAAAACCTTGGCTGTGCAGCGGGCAGGCGATCGAAGCGTGCACACCTTGCACAGCAGCGGTTCCAATGGGGGTCGCCGTTTGCTCGTCGCCCGCGGTGAACACGGTGGCCATTTTCAGCCCCTGCCTGGAACACACGGATGCACACGCAAACACACACTCGCACCCAATGACGAAAAACGCAGTATACCGAAGTCAGGCAGCTCAAGCACAGACTCACAGTACTTTAATATGTGACGCCATGAAGATATTTTTCGATCGCTATTTGAAGAGGAACTCCGCACTTCTAAGAAAACAGGCACGAGCGTCTGACAGTGCATGAAACAGTGCAATCAAATAACCAATGAGTCAGTCAATCAATTAATCAATAGGTAAAGCAGTCCATTAATCAATCCCATTATTAAACAACCACTCAATTCAATTTATCAACCTATCACTGAGTCCGTCATTCGATCGAACTTTTATAAACTGCCACTAATGACTACGGCTGAGGGAAAAAATAGGCAAATTGATCAAGGACGAGAAAAGAAGGCATACACACTACGACTGGACTGGCAACTGTGCGTTATTCAACTCCGCCCCCCACCCCCGCGGAAAGGCTAGCAGGGTATCCGCAGGGCATCGAACATCAACAGCCTAGCAGCAAAAAGGCTCAAGATGGCATTGTTATATGAGGGTCAGCGCAGAGCTAAATGATAGTTTGGATTGCGAGAAGTTAACGTCCGAAAGGGACTCTGGCTCTCGACAACCTTACGCGGCGCGGAACCCCCCATTTATTTTATTTTAATATCCTGTATTTGTACATGGTGTACACTTCCGCCCTACCTCTATCCCTTCTATTGCTCCCCCCTTTTCTTTCCCTTTCACTGTCGTTTTATTCCCGCTAGCCGCAGTTCAGGTGCTTCAGGTTTCGATGGCAGATGCCGCGGCTAGCAACATCTGTTCCTTCAAGTTGAATCTTGCCACATTTTATTACCAAATAAACAGCCACTAGCAACTATGAGGGACGCCATAGTGAACGGCTCCGGGCATTTCGCCCACCTGGGATTCCTTAACGTTCCCTGACCTCGCACAGTACATGGCCCTCTGGAATTCCACCTACATCCAACTTCCACCGCCGCAGCCCGGATAGAACCCGCGTCTTTCGGGTCAGTAACCGAGCAATAAAACTGGTGAATCACTGCGGCGGCTAAAACAGGGTTACGGAATTCTCTACGCAATTATAACCAGAAGCATCTATTGACCACAACACACATCCCTTGGATATTTCGAACCGAAAAGCTCCGGCGAGGCGGAGGAGCAGCCGTGCGTGTAGTGAATACGGTGCTGTCTTAGAAGGTTGCTTTAGAGACATGCACTGTGGTGTGCATTCCTTTCGGGTGTACACCAAGATATTAGAGAGAGGCATTTGCCTTCGTTAAAAGCAATTTTCATTTCATTTTCCTTCAGGCCCTTACGGCGCGGTTCGGGTATCCACCGAGATATGAGGCAGGAGTCGTTTGCTTTCCTTAAAACCAATTTTCTTTCCATTTTCCTTCCCTTACGGCGCGGTTCGGGTGTCCACCGAGATACGAAAGGTCAAACGATGGCGAGGAGGAGAAGCGGCGGCGCACATGCGCAGTAGCCTGCGACTGCGTGACGTCAGTCCGGGGGATGCGTGACGTCAGTCCAGGGGATACGGCTCACGCGAAGCGCGTTGTTGACGAGCCTAGTGAAGCTTTTCGCTTCAAAAAACCTGCCCGAACGCGCCTGACACGTAATAAGTTAAAAAAAAATGGCAGGCGTTTCGAAGCGAAACGCTTCACTAGGCTAGTCAACACCGAGGCTACCGTGGGCCTCGTCGTCAGAAAAAGCCACAGGTGCGCATGCGGGAACTGCGTGACGTCACGGTGGACACCCGAACAGCGCCATAAGGGAAGGAAAATGAAAAGAAAATTGGTTTTAAGGAAAGGAAACGACTCCTGCCTCTCTCATATCTCGGTGGATACCCGAACCGCGTCGTAAGGGCCTGGAGGAAAAAGAAATGAAATGAAAATTGCTTTTAATGAAAGCAAATGCCTATCTCTCATATCTTGGTGTACACCCGAGAGGAATGCACGCCACAGTACGTGTCTCGAAAGCAACCTTCTAAGACAGCACCGTATTCACTACACATGCGGCTCCTCCTCCGCCTTGATGCAGCTTTTCGCTTCGAGATGTCCAGGCTTAACCTTACCTAAGCCACAGCCATTTTTTTTAGTATTGATAAGTACGAAATGTAGTTCGAAAGCGCACTATATCGGCAGGTGGTCATCACTGCCATGTACCTGAAAGCGCGACTGAGGTATCCACTGACCCAGTTAGCCAGCTATGCGTGTCCACTTTTGTAGCGAAATCTACATTGGCCATGAACTCGCGATTTCGCTGTGGTGGTGCTCCCAGGAGGCACAGAGACTGACCCTGAGCCGTTGCCTAGCAACCACCGCAGCTGGCGGACGCCGCGCCCTCGCCGCGCCATCCGCCATGACGTCACACCGTGCGCCCCGCCGTGGAGCGGCCGCTGCCGTTCGGCATGACGTCACACCGCTTGCCTCGTCGTTGCTCTCGCCTCCGCTCGCTTCGCTAGCTTTGTCGCAATCTTTCGCTACGTATATCCTACCCATGGAAAAATGAAAATTACACGCAGAAATTGACAACCACGCTGCCGAACACTGCAACTGCGACGCCGACGGCTTTTCAACCGAACAGCTGTAAAATGTGTAGCATAAAAGTAAAAATAAACCGCGCGTCCTCCTTACCCAGGGCTTGCACCAGACTGGGTACATTGGCGGCAAAATCTTGCTCGACAGTGTGCAAGGGTCGGCGCCGCTTGTTTTGTCCCACCAGGCGGCTCCAGGAAACACGTCCGCAAGTGGAGTCCAGCCGAGGGGGACACGGTGGCCATTTTCAGCCTCTGCCGGAAATATGGATGCACACGCGAACAAGCGCTGGACTCCAACCACGAAGAATTACGTAAGATAATCGAGTTAGTCGGTCGAGGCGTAGACTAAGCCCTTCAAATGCCATTAAGTAAATGTGATTTGGTTACTCGTACGCCAGGCACTAGAATTTGTTCTAACTGTAGCGCCAGCTGAGCATAAATTCTATACTCCTTGAACCACAGGCAATGAGCGTCTGTTAGCAGACAACAAAACTACTATTTCAGTGAGCGGCATGCACTAATTTTCAATCAATCAATCACAGTCAGTCAGTCAATCAGTCGATCAATCAGCCAGTCTGTCAGCCTATCAATCAGCCAAAAAAAGTCTCTTCATCAACCAACCAATCAGTCAATCAATCAACCATCTATCCAATAAATCAATCAGTCAGTCAATTAACTTGTAGAAAGTGCCGCTTGTGCATTTCAAAGCCAAACAATAAATCAGCTATCCAATAAATCAGTCAGCCAATTGAATGTGTAGAAAGCCCCACATCTGCATCTTCTTCTAGCTATCCAATGAATCAATCAGTCAGTCAACTGAACTTGTAAAAAGTGCCGCTTGTGCATCTTCTTAAGAGGAAAACCAGTCACTCAATATATCTGTCAATCAGTATACCAATCTGCTGAACAGTCAGTGTCATCCATTGACTCCACCAACCAATCAATCAGTCAGCAGATCTGTTAATCGATCAGTCAATCAACCATGCAAAACTCTAATCAACCAATCAGTCAATCGATCGAACTTGGAGAAACTGGCACTAGCCAATATGCTTGCGAAAAAAAAAACTAGTCAAATTGAGCAACGATGAGAAAAGAAGGCGTAATCGAATTTTCCTTTTATACAAGGACTAAGCTCCTCCCAAACCCTCTGCTCGACACCCCTTCAATAGTTATTTCCGCAATTTGATCACTGAAATGTCAGCTTGTCCGGACCGAAGGTTACAATGGTAAACTCGCGTGTCTACCCCTGCGTTAGTTTAAGGTTCATGTGAATGAAACACTGCTGTCGGATCACTGGATAGCAACCAGTGTGATTTTCATCATTCGTACTAACCACTCAAGCCAGTAATGCGAGCGAAATTACCCAGTGGGAAACACTACGCTCCAAACACCAGAGAGCACGTCGAAATTTACCCGCAGAAGTTCAAATTTCTGACACCGAGAATGCAAAAAAACGCATATATTTAGGCCTGCCGGAAGTTACAAAGCAATCAGAAGGGGTCTCGCCTCGTCAGGACAGTCTAACCGGTGGGCGCTGGACTTCATGCGTTTTAGCGTAAATGATAATAGGCAATGAAGAAGCAAACTGTGGGAATTTGATCTGTACAGAGCTCTTTAGTATCCACTGTGTACCGCGATGAGGCCAACAGGCATCGCACCTCAACATCCATCTAGTTGATGGCGATGTAGTGGATGGGGGTTGTGGCCAAACTCTATGCCCGTTGATGCGTGGCAACCGGGTGCAGGCATCCGGGCCAGACGCGATGAAGGTATTTCACACGGCCGGGCGGCAACACTGCACAAATACAGCGGGAGAGTATGGTAGTGACCCCCGGCTTCAAGCAAAGTAGACATGGCCTGAACAACTGCCATAATCTGGTACTTAAAAGAATGCACTATGAACGAGCAGTGCATGGATTTTTAAGCGAAAAGCGAGCATCGCGACTCCATGGATGGGAGACTGAGTTGCTAATTGTAACCGCTAGGTACGATTGCAAGAGCAGCGACACATCACTTACGCTTTTGATGATTGTTACCGTTGGCAAGAGGCTATCACTTTGAAAGTAAATGGCGATCAGCTTCAGTGACAGACGTCGCACAATGGCACTCATATCCGAATCGGGCCACGGCGGTGGCTCAGTGGTTATGGCACTCGGCCGCTGACCAGAAAGACGCGGGTTCGATCCCGGCCACGGCGGTCAAAATTCGATAGAGGCGAAATTCCAGACGCTCGTCTGCAGTGCGATGTTAGTGCACGCTAAACAACCCCAGGTGGTCGAAATTTCCGCAGCCTTTCACTACGGCATCCCTCATAGCCTGAGTGCCTATGTGACGTTTAGCCCCCTATAAAGCCCGAAACCCACTCATATCCTAATGGGACACGGCCGTCTCTTAGCTTGCATATGATAGCTTGCATGTCTTAGCATTGTATATAATACCGCTGCCTCCTGGAACCGTCCCTAAAACCTTGGCTCTGCAGAGGACAGGCGTTCGGCAACGTACCTGTTCGTCTCACCAGGGGCTCCACGAAGCACGCACGCAAGCGAGTGGCGTCGGCGCTTTCCCGTCGCAAAGCGGTGGACACGGTGACCATTTTTAGCCTCTGCATGAAACATGGATGCACACGCAAACAAATATTCACACACAAAGACAAATAACGTAATATACCAAAGGTAGGCAGCTCAGGCATAGACTCGAAGTCCTTAAATGTCACGCACTACAGGGGATTTGGTTAATCTAACGACAGGAACATATTCTCGATCACTACCTTATCAGGAACTCCGCACTTCTAAGACCACAGGCAATGAGCGTCTGTTAGTGCACGAAACAGCGCAATCAGTCAATCAATCAATCTAGGAAGCAAGCAATCAACCATCCAATATAATTTATTGTTTATGGGGTTTAACGTCCCAAAGCGACTAAGGCTATGAGAGACGCCGTAGTGGAGGGCTCCGGAAATTTCGGCCACCTGGGGTTCTTTAACGTGCACTGACATCGCACAGTACACGGGCCTCTAGAATTTCTCCTCCAAAGAAATTCTAGCCGCCGCGGCCGGGATCGAACCCGCGTTGATGTTAGCCAACCTGCTAGCACATCTTACCTGCATTCCGATGTGCTACACCACTGCCAGTGCTATGCCGAAAAACGCGCTCTTCCAACTCAAGAAGCCGATTTTTACTCGTTCGGAAATATCAAGTTCAAAATATGAGCGAGCGCGTTGGATATGACCCGCTCAATTCGAAATTTCTCGCACCTAAGTTTTGAAAGAAATGCAGCCATTATCGGCAGCCGGAAGTCACAAGGCAGTCGGAAGTGGTCTGGCCTAACCAGGACTGTTGTTGCGTGGCAGAGCCGCTGTATGGGCATGTTGCATGCGTTTCAGCTCCAATTAATGTCCAATGTAGAATAAAAATGGGACTTTTATCGCTAAAGAGGTCTTTGAATATGTTTTAAAGAAGACGCTGCACCTCTTTTCGCCCACTTTTTGGGGGGGCTTGGTCAACTTTCGCTCATATCGAATTACCCCTTCCAGGGCGAGCGTCTGAAAATTAGATTGCACTTAAGTCTTGCTTAAAAGCAGAAGTGCGAAAGCCTTTCCCTGTCCTCTCTTTCTCACACCAATATTTTTTTTTATGTGAAGCATACTAAAATAGCCCAACCCAGCTCCTCGAGCGCGGCGGTGTCGTTACCATTGACCTTTCGTGACCTCCATGTCATACCACGTGATACGTGACGTCACAGCAGATGAAAAACGGGGGCCTAACTCGCGCCGTCACGTGAGGCGTCGTGACCAAGGATGACCACGTGGTGCGTGACGTCACAGCAGATGAGAAACGGGGGCCCAGCTGCCGTTTCACATCTGCTGTGACGTCACGCACCACGTGGTCATCCTTGGTCACGACGCCTCGCGTGACGGCGCGAGTTGGGCCATCACCACCTAGACTCGCGCCGTCGCGCGAGGCGTCCCGATCAAGGAGGACCACGTGATGCGTGACGTAACGACATAGGAGAAACGGGGCCCCAGCTCGCGCCATCGCGCGAGGCGTCGCGACCAATGTGTTTCCTGCTTCTGCCGCTAGATGCGCTGTAGTGAACACGTGACGCTGGAGCGGCGGTATACAAGGGGGTGCGCCTGCCTCTGCTAGGCGTACACGGGATAGAGATGCCTCCTGGAGACAGGGCTGCTCGTTGGAATGAGAAGCAAAAGTTGCGGCGTGCTACAGAGACTGATGAAGAGCGTAAAGAACGTCTAGCCAAGCGGCGCGCTCGATATGCAACTCGGCGACAATATGCTTCGCATATGACTAGGCTTAACCTAAGCTAAGCCTCAGCCATTTTTTGTCATTCTTTTTCATCTTATTTTAGTTATTTTTCTTTTTGGATTTCGTTTCTTTTTAAAATTCTTTACTTTGTTAATTTTCGCCTTCTTTTTATAATTTTTGTTTTCGTTTGAGCTTTTTTTTCTAAGGGAGGACTTATTAGCCAGTTTCGCCCATATATGGATTGTTATGTGGGTAGTGTTGGATTGGCTATGAATCTGTCTCGGCAGACGAGCGCCACTGATGAGCCTAGATATGCTTTTGCATTAGACTGAGCCACCATGTTCTCTGCCAAGTACTGGTGCCCATTTCTGGCGTGAAAGTCATCTGATGCAAGTGTTATCTCAAATGTGCATGAAGCCTGCAAACGCCTGCATGCGCTACTGGCTACACAAGCGGCACAGGTAATCGGCCCAGTATTGCAAAAGGATGGTTTCATCTCTGGTTCATAGTAGGAACCGGCATTTGCCAATGTATATCCGATATTGGGCCAATGTTTTTCCAATATGAGAGCACAGTCATCCTGCTATCCACACCACCCCACCACACCCTGTAGAAAGGCAGGCTTGTGTGCACTGCGTCCTGAGAGGCGAACAACGGGCATCGCACCCTGACGTTCCTACCTTTGGTGGCGTTTCCCCCGTTGCTGCGAGGGGAGTTGCTGCAGGCATCCGGGCCAGACGCGACGAAAGCATTGCACACGACCTAATGCAGCACTGCAAAAGAAAAAGAGCGGGGCAGCAGGATAAAGACCTCTGGCTATAAGCAAAGTGGGCAGCACCTGTACCCGCGTCATAATAACCCAAGCACCCCAGATAGACGGCCCAATATTGAAAATAGGTGGTTTTACTCTGGTTCTTCATAAGACCACTATTTGCCAATACATTTCCAATGTAGGGCAGATTAGCTGTGCTCCTGGGGAAGATCCGTAAAAGAACGCGTGTGCCCGAGTAGTAAATGGATTTCCAACTGAAGATCGAGCACGGCGACTCCATGGATGAAAGTCCGAGCTCTCAGTTGATAAGCGCTAGATATGGTCGAAACAGCAGCGACATATGACTTCGGTCATTGATGATTGTTAGTGTTAACGTGAAGTTTTCACTTCGAAAAAAATTGGCGGTCACTTTTAGTGATGGTAGTGGCACGACAGTCTTCCATATCTCAATAAGACGCATACGTACGTTAGTGAGACACGACTGAAGAATTACAAACGTAAATTTCACCCAACATTAGCTTGGGAAATACGTGGAACGAGCGTCTAACCGTTTATGCGGACTAGCAGCCAACTGTGTTCACTTCAGAACGTAACGCATCCTAGCCAGGAGTCCCAACCGAATTCGCTGAAGCCTTGAAAGCGATTCTCATCTTTAAAGCTGTCCAACGGACTCTCTTGCACACCGGTGCTGTGTGTGTTGCTCAAAGCTCCCCACTTTTCAAAAAACCTGCTCATATTGTCCTGCTGCAGGCTTCCGAGACACGATGCTCTGCACTGCATCTTTCTGACGCGATTTGAAGTTGATCACTGGAGCCTTATCCTGCCAAAAATAAACTACTCTAACTAAGACTGACCTCAAGTTTCCGCCGTAGCTAGGCTGACCTTGTTTCAATTGGTCGAAATGGTCGCGACGTCACAGTGCGTGAATTTCAAACGGGGCCAATTGTAGTTTGGCTAGTAGACATGCAATCAAATAAATTGATCGTATAGTGATGCTCCAAGTTCGACCGAGTTTAGTTAATTGCTTAATTAACCAATTCGCAAAATAACCTTTCTAGTCAGACCAGATGAATAAATAAAACCGAGCAGGAAATTGGTCGAGTTAGGGAATAGAACCAAGGTCTCCGTAGTACGAGGCGAGCACGCTAACCCCTCCACCATGCCAGCTTAATGGCTCAGAATGAACAAATTCGCGTCTAGTGAATACCGTGTCTTCGTTCACTCCCATCTTCCTCCCATCCCGTTACGGCGATGTTTAGGTGTCCATCGATATATGTGAAACAGATACATTTCCTTCCCTCAAAAACCAATTTACAGACGAGCAAGGCGTAGAGCCGAACGGGCGATGGCCCTCTGTCGACTCACCGCACTTTAGGTCAACAAAGTGCCCCCTTAATTATTTTTTGAAAGAACACTGCAACAAATACATGAAGGTAGGAAGCCGAAGGGTTTCTCTCTCCTGCATAGTAATTTTTTTAGGACAATTTCACTGTACATCGACTACGGGTCGCGAATCGAACGTACACTGAGGACGTCTAGTGCAGGAACTCACACGGCCTTGGCTCTGACCCGGACACAGTTGGTCTGTCTCGGCTGGGGTACACATCGCCTGTGTCATCTGTTCAAAGCCCATTAAGAGCCCTTCTAGAAGCAATATTGGTCCTTTTACCTACTGACGTATAGATACACACACTTGTACCAGCACTACAGGATGTCCAGTGCTCTACCATGGCTATGAACATATCGGCCAGTGAGGTTTGTTGAAGATGCATTAAAGAAAATTCCTTGAGAGTGGGTTCAATGATGTACGCGGCGGCACGCGTAACTTAACCTATCCTTTTTTGAGCCGACCAAGACATTCACCCATCTTGTGCATGTTCGTACAATAGGCGAAGTGGCAGATAAAAGACCATCGCGTGACGCCTGTCTAGAACCGACTTACATCCCATCAGCTGCAGCTGTGTTAGCCAGGCTAAGATCCCACACATTTACCAGGTGAAAGGAGTACCCTGCAGTTTATATAACCAAGCATATTTATATCGTCAATCATGTCTGTGAATGTTAGCTTGTACCGGTGGAATGCTCCTTACAGTCTGAAGAATGTTGCCCGGCTGAGCGCCACGCATTGGCTACAACCCTGACCACTCACCAGGCTTCAAGTTCAGCACACACAATGTTGCGCAAAAAGCCGCAAATACGATGCCTGGGAGCTAACAGCAGGCAGGTACCACATCCGAAGGAAAGAGCCGCGGCAACCTGCAAATAAGATTGTGGCATTGAGTAGCGCGTAGGACCCACATACGATCTAGTGCGAGAGCACAGTCAACCTTCGCAGTTCCTGGTGGCTATAATCCCGTCTATAATCTAAGTTTTCAGTGCGCGCCCTCTGTCCCCGTGACATAGTGGTCGCTGGACACTTAGAGAACTCATTTCATTGCCACTATTTTTCCTTTTTTCCCCTTTGTTCCCCTCCGCAAGTGTAGGGTAGCCGACTGGGCATCGCCTGGTTAACCTCCTTGCCTTTTCGTCCATTTCTCTCTCTATTTCTCTCTGGTGGCTTTAATAAGGAAAACAATAACCAGAATGCAAAGAGAACTTCTAAAAGCAGTTCAATACCACTCACAAGAAAAATTGTCAAAACACAAGTATGAACCACGTCATTTAATAGAGATGGTGAACTTAAATTGAGGACAGCCCAGCGAGCTATGAAAAGGGAAATGATCTGTGCAACGTTAAGACACACGAAGAGGGAAAAGTGGGTGAGGAAACAAAAGCTTGTTAATCAAAAAATCTAGTCGAAGTCATGAAGAAAAAACAGGCTTGGCACAGGGAATGTAATGCGAGGGCCATAGATAACCGATTGCCGTTAAGGGCAACCGACTGGATACCAAGAGAAGGCACGCAAAGAAGGGGGTGGTTGGAGGAGATTAAGAAATTTGCGAGGATACGGTGGCGAAAGCTGGCACAGGACAGGGTTAATTGGAAAGATATAGGAGAGGCCTTTGTCCTGCAGTGGGCGTAGTGCGGCTGATGATAATGATGACGGCTGGCTTGCCGACGACGAGAACGACGACGAAAGAAGGCATAAACGCATTTTCTCTTTGTACAAGGACTAAGCTCCTCCCCATCCCCCTCCTCGACACCCCTTCAAGAGTTATTTCCGCAATTTGATTATTGAAATGCTTGCCTGTCCCGACCCAAGGTTCCAATGGTCAACTCAACTGCCTACACCTGTGTTAGTTTGAGGTTCATCTGAATGAGACACCGCTCTGAGATAGGTGGATAGTAACACGTGTGATTTGCCTCATTTGTAATAACCACTCAAGCTAGTAATGCGAGCGAAACTACCCAGTAGGAGGTAGTATGCTCCAAACACGAGCGAGCACGTCGAAATTTACCCGCAGAATTTGAAGTCTGACACACCGAGAATGCAAAAAAAAAAAAACGAATGCGTATATTTAGGCCTGCTGGAAGTTACAAAGCAATCAGAAGTGGTCTAGCCTCGTCAGGAAGAGTAACCATTAGGCGCCGGAGTTATGCGTTTTATCGTCAATTATAATAAGCAATGAAAAAGCAAACTATGCGAATTTTATCTGCACGGAGCTCTTCAGTATCCGCAGTGTCCCGCGATGAAGGCAACAACAGGCATCGCACCTCAACATCCCTCTAGTTGATGGCGATGTAGTGGCTGGTTCTGCACAAACTCTCTGCCCGTTGACGCGGGGAAACTGGGTGCAGGCATCCGGGCCAGACGCGACGAAGGGATTTCACACGGCCGGGCGGCAACACTGCACAATTACAACGGGAGAGTATGGTAGTGACCCCCGGCTTCAAGCAAAGTAGACATGGCCTGAACAACTGCCATAATCTGGTACATAAAAGAATGCACTATGAACGAGCAGTGCATGGATTTTTAAGTGAAAAGCGAGCATCGCGACTCCATGGATGGGAGACTGAATTGATAATTGTTAACCGCTAGGTACGATTACAAGAGCAGCGACACATCACTTACGCCTTTGATGATTGTTATCGTTGGCAAGAGCCTATCACTTTGAAAGCAAATGGCGATCAGCTTCAGTGACAGAGGTCGCACAATGGCGCTCGTATCCGAATCGGGGCTCCGCGGTGACTCAGCGGTTATGGCGCTCGGCTGCTGACCCGAAAGACGCGGGTTCGATCCCGGCCACGGCGGTCTAATTTCGATGGAAGCTAAATTATAGAGGCCCATCTGCTGTGCGATGTTAGTGCACGCTAAACAACTCCAGGTGGTCGGAGTTTCCACAGCCCTTCACTACGGCATCGCTGGTAACCTGAGTCGCTTTTGGGCGTTAAAGCCCCATTTAAAAATCCGGAACCCACTCATATCCGAATGGGACACGGCCGTCTCTTAGCTTGCAGTACAATATATATGTATATAATACCGCTGCCTCCTGGAATCGTCCCTAAAATCTTGGCTCTGCAGTGGGCAGACGTGCGGCAACGTACCCGCTCCTCTCACCAGGGGCTCCAGGAATCATGCTGGCCAATGGCGTCGCCGCTTTCCCGTTGCTCAGCGGTGGACACGGTGGCCATTTTTAGCCTCTGCATGAAACATGGATGCACACGGAAACAAACATTCTTACACAAAGACACATAACGTAATATACCACAGTTAGGCAGCTGAGGCCTAGACTCACAGTCCGCCAGTCTCATGCACTACAGGGGATTTTGAATATTTTTCGATCGCTACCTTAACAGGAACTCCGCACTTCTAAGTCCACTGGCAACGAGCGTCTGTTAGCGGACGAAAACAGCGCAATCGATCAATCAATAAACCAATCAAGGAAGCAAGCAATCAACCATCCAATACAATTTATCAAACAATCAGTCAGTCATTCGATCGTACTTCTAGACTAATGCTACTGACTGTGCTTAAGAACAAAACCAGTCAAATTGATCAAGGACGAGAAAAGAAGGCATACACACTACGACTGGTCTGGCAACTGAGCGTTATTCAAGAAAATACGTCGCCCGGAAAAGCTAGCGGGCATGCGGAACGCTGACAGCATCAACAGCCCGGGAGCCAAAAGACGGAAGATGGCATTGTAATGTGAGGGTCAGACCCGAGATAGATGATGCAGGTATACTTGCAACACTGCCAACCAAGCATGCCTGCGAATGTTAACTTGTACCGGTGCAATGCTCCTTACAGTCTGAAGAATGTTGCCCGGCTGGGCGCCACGCATTGGCTATAGCTCTGACCACTCACCATCCTCCAGATTCTGGGCTCAAATACGATGAGTGGCAGCTAACAGCAGGCAGGTACTACATCTGAAGAAGCCGCTGCAACCTGCAAAAAAGATTGTGGCATTGACTGGCGCGTAGGACCCACATGTGATCTAGTGCTTGACCGGAGTCAACCTTCGTAGTTGCTGGTGCTAGACCTGCCCCAATAGCTTTCGCAGTTATCCTCGGTGGCGCAGAGAGCGTACAAGCGGAATATGATAGTTTCCGTGTGGGCTTTATTATCCGATCAGCATGCATGTTGTGTGTTCGTTATAAACACACACAAAAAAAATGTGGAACAGAGCTTACCTCCTTAGCACGCTGATCAGCGAAAGCTGACTGGCATTGGTTGCGAGGTGGTTTGTCGCTGTAGGCCCGTTTGGACGTTTCACAGGCGACTGTTCAGTTGGGCGTCTCTACGTGCTGACTCACTCAGAGCTACGGTTTCAGCGCCAGCTCATTCGCCAAGCCTGGCAAGCGGCCTCCGTGGACGGGATCCTGGGCCTGGGATGACCGCCCGAGTAACCCAAAACGATCAATAAATTTTATTGATGCGAGAGCATTATATGGCACGGTCGGGTCAGTAAAAAGTGTTAGCAGTTTTGTTTGATTTTTATTTTGATTTTGTCGGGTTTAACGTCCCAAAGCGACTAAGTATATGAGAGACGCCGTAGTGGAGGGCTCCGGAAATTTCGACCACCTGGGTTGGTTGGTTGGTTTATGGGGTTTAACGTCCCAAAGTGACTAAGGCTATGAGAGACGCCGTAGTGGAGGGCTCCGGAAATTTCGACCACCTGGGGTTCTTTAACATGCACTGACATCGCACAGTACACGGGTCTCTAGAATTCCGCAGGATTACGTCGTTCTCTGAAGATCGGTGAAAGTGTGAATGCGACAGATAGTGTGTGATAAAATATTGCCCTGGGAAATATTTGGTTAACGAGGTGTAATCAGTTGATTAAACACGAAGAAACCCTGAAAATGCGCTTAAACGTCGAAGTAGCTATGGAGGTCGATATCGAACATGGACGTCTGAATAGCCACGAACGTCGATATGCTCCAGTGCAGGTAGCCGCACTGATCTCGAAAGTTTTTACTTCTACTACAACGTCACATGCATACTCAGCGTTCTTCCGCTTCCACTCTTAGTTCGACGACGTTCCCGGATTCCACGGGTCCAACAAAATACGGCTATGCAGCTCCCAGCAACGTTTTCGGAGTCACACTCCCTTCGAGTAAAGGAAAGGCCCATAACTGGCTTATTTTGTCGGTGGGCACCTGGGCCGTGCAGCGACTAAAGGGACGGGAAGGTTCAAACGCGGTTGCCGAGGCTTGCTGGCGAGTGGAGTTCATGACGAGACTAGAAAGCGCTGGGCACAACCAGAGACACACGCCAGATTCCGAGCACTGATCTGCATCATGGACTGCCCCTTTCAATCCTTCCCGGCACAGCCCTGGGCCCGCTTTGTTCAAGTAAACTGCAGTCTACTTCCCAGACCAGCTTCATTCGCAGTTTGGGCACGTTGCTAGAAGTGGCCTAGACCCTCCGCTGGATCTCTGGACAGGGGAGGCGCGTAACTGGTTTACTTTGCCGCTGACACCTCGACCAAGTGAGAGACAAAAATTTGGTGCGGTTTAACTCTTCTCAACTTAGAGCAAAAGCTGTTCCAGTGATTCGCAAGTCTAGCTCTCTTAGCTCCTCGGTTTCAGCGGCTCGTTTAGCTCGCGTCCTCTGCAGTACACATTCTCGGCGAGCTGTATCAACTGGATGGTCGGACGCGGCTTGACGGCGATGCCCAAGAGCTGACACACACGGTCTGGCGCGCGCCTCATCCATGGCGAAGCTGAAGGAGAAACCGCCGACGCAGCAAATGTTGCACCCTCTCCCAGTCACGTGGTATCGCAACGGCGAAACCGGCTAGCGCACGAAGCTGCGCCTCTCCCATCATAGCCTCTGTTAATCGCGTGGTATCACAGCCAATGAGCCGGCGAGCTCGCGCAGATGCGCCTCTGCTTGGTGAGTCGCGTGGTTTGCCCGCGCTACGGACCTCAATGTCAAACGCGCATCAAGACTGACCTTGGGAGACGTAGCAGAGCTTTCGCTGTAGAACATGAACGCTAGCTGGAAGCGAGCTTTTATATAGTTAGGCGTTCGGGTTACTCACGGCGCGGCTGAGCTGTCCACCGGCAAAATGAGCCAGTTATGTCTCCACTCAAACCCAGCTGAACGTCTTACTGCGAATGAGGCGAGTCTGGGAATCAATCTGTCTGTATAAGCACTCCCTTGGTTTCGAGGAAAGGAGCATTCCTCGTTCGTTTTGTGCGTGGACACTCGAACCGCCCAGTTAAGAAAATGCAAAACTAGTTCGCGCAACGTTACGCCTAAAGCGTTACTGCTGCCGTTGTGCCCGCTGTATGGCTTATAACAAACTTAACAGAGTTTTCGCTGTAAAAACAAAAGCATCATTTGTGCGTGTTTTCGTATTAACACCTACCAATTCCCCAAGTCAGTCGTCGCTCAGGGCCTCAGGCTCAGTGACGCCGCTAGAAATCAGAATGAAAAGTAATTTCTCACGTCTGGCTTGTGAGAAAAGCACTGCTTGTGTGCGCCTTGAGTGGCTCCCTTGGTGTGGAGATGCGAGCATACAAGACCTTTCGGCAAGAACACGTAGTAAAAATTCAGGGGACACTTTGACTCTCTAAAGTGCTGCAAGGCGAAAGCGTTGCCTGGCCACTGTTTGTTTTTATTTACTTTTTTATTTTTCATATTTTGTTTTTATATATTTTCGCTCATTTTCTTAATTTTATTGTTTTTTTTATTTCCACATCTGATGTTTGTTTTTATTTTTGTGTATTGTCTTATTTTGTGTATTGTGTATTGTGTATTTTGTGCATTTTTTGTGTATTGTCCCATGCATTCACTAGATGCGCCTTTATTCATGCTGGAACCTTGAGCCTTTTAACGCCGCAAGGCGGACGAATCTGCCGACGCGTCTGTCGACCCTCCTGCCGACGCGTCTGCTAACGACAGTATGAGGCATTAAAGGCTTTCGCCTTAATAGGGAAGCGTATTGCGCGGCAGAGTAAAAGCTCGTTCGGTCCTAAAGCCATCGGCGTCGTCGCAGTAGTAGTAGTTACACCGGACGTCGGAAATAATACTATCATGCCAACCGCTTGCCGCAGAATGTTCCGGATGCGGTCATACGACTCAGCGTTTCGTGCACCATAAACGTACTAGTAAGTTAGAGCCCAGCTCGTGGAAAGAATTCGAAGTGGCAACCTATAATCGGGGGAACCGGCGACCAATAATCGGAGGCTGCGTAGCATGCGCGGTTCGGGGGTACAACAAGATAAGTGAGGCTGCTACTGCGTCATTTTCCCTTCCTCAAACCAATTTCCGATCCGCCGCGGAGGCTCAGTGCTTATGGTGGTCGGCTACAGACCCGAAAGACGCGGGTGCGAACCCGGCTGCGGCTGTCGACTCTCGATAGAGGCGAAATTTTAGAGGCCCATGTACTGTGCTATGTCAGTTCACGTTAAAGAACCCCAGGTGGTCGAAACTTCTGGAGCCCTTCACTACCGCGTCTGTCGTAACCTGAGTCCCTTAGGGACGTTAAACCCAATAAACCAAACCGAAAATTCCGGAGCCCTTCACTACGGCGTCCCTCATAGCCGGAGTCAATTTCGCACGGCAGACCCCATTAACCAAACCAATTTTAGATTCGTCCAATGGGCAAGGCGTCGCGCCGAACGGACGATGGCGTTCCGTGCACGCCCTAGCAGCGTTGCAACAAGCAGTCACGTTCCTCTCTTAAAGGCGAAGCTTCAGCGTCCTCCAAATTTTGTTTCTTTTGATGTTGCGGTTGCAATAGGAAATAGGGCAATAGGAAACGTTTTCAGGTTTCTGAAAATATTATTTAATGTTAAAGCAATCGATGTTTACATCGACTTGAAAACACGGCATCGCCCAAAAAGTGTCCGCTTCAAAAAAATCACGACGTGCGGGAACGATCTGACGTCAATAAAGGAGAGGAAATACGAAATGCTAATTAATAAGAGATACTAGTACAACTTCAACTACAAATATATAGAATACGATTCGAGTTGAACTCTAAGAGAATTCGAAAAGAATTGAAATGGAATTGGAATGAAATTAGAATAGAATGAGAGTAGAATTGATTCTCGCATAACTAGCGTGTAAGTTCCCCGCGGGTATTTTTTTTTAGAAGAAAAACTCGCGCGTTCGCCATTTGTGAGGAGCCTATCTCTCAGCTGTTCCACGCCAATGTTTTAGTGATCAAATTGTTTGCGTTACCGTGAATAACTTTTTATGGAACTTTTTTTGTTATCTTCTGCAACGTCCTAGTCGCCGTTATGAGCTTGATCCACACGAACATTTTCTTCCGTATAGCAGCGGTTCAAGGGACTTTTATCTGTCGAGCCAGTAAGGTAGTCCTAAGTCTGTGGAGGCAGGCCTCTCCTGCTCTCTCAAGAGACTGTAGGTAACTATCAACCATTCCAAGCTATAAAATGGACAGCAAAACCGTCCGTCTAGTCCACTCAACGCAAACGCAAGAAAAAATTTGCGCATGAACAAACACGCGGCAAAACAGTACTTTCACGCGATAGGAAAATATGCGCGATAAGGAGAGCTTTAAACTTAAGCCTCACAACTTCGAACACGAAAAGAGCTGCAGCTGCACAGTATATAGCATATGAATAGTCCGCTAGGCTCAGGCTTCCTTCACTAAACCCGAAGCAACCAAAGAGACGCAGAGCGCAGGAACACTAGAAAACTCTGCTTGCACGTCCGCCAAAATTAGACCGTAAGACGCGAGGGACAATTCCACAAAAGCGATTGAAACATACGGTGTTTGATACTAAGCAGCAGAATTCAGACGCATTTCGAGAACAGTACTTGGGCGTTCGAGAGAACATAGAGAACGTAAGACGCGGGCGACAATTCCACACAAGCCATTGAAATACACGGCGTTCGATACAAAACAGCATAATTCAGAGGCATTACGCAGGTCACAGGTGATTTGGTTTATGGGTTATGAGGTTGAACCTCCCAAAGCGACCCAGGTTATGAGGAACGCCGGAGTGAGGGGCTCCGGAAACTTCGTCCGCCTGAGGTTTAACGTGCACTGACCGCACAGTACATGGGCCCCTAGAATATCGCCTCCATTGAAATTGGACCGCCGCGGCCGGGATTGAACCCGCGTCTTTCAGGTAAGAGAGAACAAGTACCAACATGAAAAGAACTATCTGCACTCGTCATTAGGCACGGCAATTCCGGCTGCTCAAGCATAAGACACTCGCGGGAAACTCTTCAATGTTAATCACTGCATACGATCCACCAGTAGGAAGCGAGGCCTAGGACAAGTTCACTGAGATGTGGGCTGCGTCCCTGCCGCGACGGTCGAAATTCGCTGGAGGCGAAATTCTGGAGGCGAAAACAACCCCAGGTGGTCGAAATTTTCGGAGCCCTTCACTACGGCGTCCCTCATAGCCTGAGTCGCTTTGGGACGTTAAACACCAATAAACCAACCCAACTGAAAACACTAGGTCGGAAAAAAAAAATTGCTTGCTTACCCTGTCGCATGAAAGGCTCTGACGAACGCACCGACTCAAGTCCGTGCGTTGGTAGCGGGTACGGACGAGGAAAGCCGTAAAAGCAACGCTTCCGAGCCCCGCCGGTGGTATCAATGGTGTAAGGCAAGTGCACCCGCTTACCATCGACTGACACGTCAGCCTGGCGGCCTCGGGCTCAGGTGGCGCTGTTGTAGGTGGCGCTGTTAGCTTGACCACTGCCTCCTCAATGGAGGAAATGGCCTCCATTGAGGAGGCAATGGCCTCCTCCATTGCCTTCTATAATATAGAGAGGAGGCAATGGCTGGACACGTCAGTTTTCACCACGTGGCTTACAGAGCCGGAGTTTCCGGGTTCGAACCCGGCCGCGGTGGCCGCGTTTCGAAGGAGGTGAAGGCGCCCGTGTGCTGTGTTTTGTCAGTGCACGTTAAAGATCCCCAGGTGGTCGAAATTATTCCGGAGCCCTCCACTACGGCACCTCTTTCTTCCTTTCTTCTCTCACTCCCTCCTTTATCCCTTCCCTTACGGCGTGATTTAGGTGTACACCAAGATATGTGAGACAGTTACTCCACCATTTTCTTTCCTCAAAACCAATTTTAGCCCCACCTGTCGAACGAATCCAGACGGTCTTGCCTACCCAGAAATCGCTACCCAGGCGAACTTCCTGTGGTTTTTTTGCGGTACACCCTTACGGCTCGATTTAGGTGTACACCGAGATATGTGAGACAGTTCCTCCACCATTTTCTTTCCTCAAAACCAATTTTAGCCCCACCTGTCGAACGGATCCAGACGGTCTTGCCTACCCAGAAATCGCTACCCAGGCGAACTTCCTGTGGTTTTTTTGCGGTACACCCTTACGGCTCGATTTAGGTGTACACCGAGATATGTGAGACAGTTACTCCACCATTTTCTTTCCTCAAAACCAATTTTAGCCCCACCTGTCGAACGGATCCAGACGGTCTTGCCTACCCAGAAATCGCTACCCAGGCGAACTTCCTGTGGTTTTTTGCGGTACACCCTTACGGCTCGATTTAGGTGTACACCGAGATATGTGAGACAGTTACTCCACCATTTTCTTTCCTCAAAACCAATTTTAGCCCCACCTGTCGAACGGATCCAGACGGTCTTGCCTAGGCTTCCCAGACCTTTGCGGAAATCACCAACCTTCACAGAGGGACGAGACCCAGTTCCCGCCTCCCCAGCCGGACTTAAATCGTGCTCAAGCTACCTTGCTCCACAGGTTGCAGACACACTCGATCCTTAGCCATTCTAGACTTTCACTCATCGCTGACGGGGAATGCGAACCTGGCTGTCCAATCTGTGATCAGGGAGAAATCGCTACCCAGGCGAACTTCCTGTGGTTTTTTTGCGGTACACCCTTACGGCTCGATTTAGGTGTACACCGAGATATGTGAGACAGTTACTCCACCATTTTCTTTCCTCAAAACCAATTTTAGCCCCACCTGTCGAACGGATCCAGACGGTCTTGCCTACCCAGAAATCGCTGCCCAGGCGAACTTCCTGTGGTTTTTTTGCAGTACACCCTTACGGCTCGATTTAGGTGTACACCGAGATATGTGAGACAGTTACTCCACCATTTTCTTTCCTCAAAACCAATTTTAGCCCCACCTGTCGAACGGATCCAGACGGTCTTGCCTAGGCTTCCCAGACCTTTGCGGAAATCACCAACCTTCACAGAGGGACGAGACCCAGTTCCCGCCTCCCCAGCCGGACTTAAATCGTGCTCAAGCTACCTTGCTCCACAGGTTGCAGACACACTCGATCCTTAGCCATTCTAGACTTTCACTCATCGCTGACGGGGAATGCGAACCTGGCTGTCCAATCTGTGATCAGGGAGAAATCGCTACCCAGGCGAACTTCCTGTGGTTTTTTTGCGGTACACCCTTACGGCTCGATTTAGGTGTACACCGAGATATGTGAGACAGTTACTCCACCATTTTCTTTCCTCAAAACCAATTTTAGCCCCACCTGTCGAACGGATCCAGACGGTCTTGCCTACCCAGAAATCGCTACCCAGGCGAACTTCCTGTGGTTTTTTTGCGGTACACCCTTACGGCTCGATTTAGGTGTACACCGAGATATGTGAGACAGTTACTCCACCATTTTCTTTCCTCAAAACCAATTTTAGCCCCACCTGTCGAACGGATCCAGACGGTCTTGCCTAGGCTTCCCAGACCTTTGCGGAAATCACCAACCTTCACAGAGGGACGAGACCCAGTTCCCGCCTCCCCAGCCGGACTTAAATCGTGCTCAAGCTACCTTGCTCCACAGGTTGCAGACACACTCGATCCTTAGCCATTCTAGACTTTCACTCATCGCTGACGGGGAATGCGAACCTGGCTGCCCAATCTGTGATCAGGGAGAAATCGCTACCCAGGCGAACTTCCTGTGGTTTTTTTGCGGTACACCCTTACGGCTCGATTTAGGTGTACACCGAGATATGTGAGACAGTTACTCCACCATTTTCTTTCCTCAAAACCAATTTTAGCCCCACCTGTCGAACGGATCCAGACGGTCTTGCCTACCCAGAAATCGCTACCCAGGCGAACTTCCTGTGGTTTTTTTGCGGTACACCCGCCTCCTCGAACCTGATTGCCAGCTCTCTCCGAGGAGGGTTGGAACCAACTCCTCGGAAGGCCAGACAAGACCATTCAACTGGCACTCGTTTCATGTACACAGGGGGCCGCAACAACCCACCTGCCCTAAATCCCGACATTCTATGCAATAAAACGGTGCGGTTCTACTGCCGAACCTGGTTAGAGAGCAAAAAATTCAGGGGGCACTTTGGCTCGCTAAGGTGCTGCAAGGCGAAAGCGTTTACTGGCACACTGTTTGTTTTTATTTACTTTTTATTTTTCATATTCTTTTTGTTTTTGCTCATATCTTGTTTTTATTGTTTTTTATTTTTATTTTCATATCCTAATTTATTTTGTTTTTATTTTTGGTTATTTTCTTATTTTTATTTTCCTTTTCTTGACTTTATTACTTTTATTTTATTTATGAGACCTATGCGTTCACTAGATGCGTTTTTATTTATGTTGGAACCTTGAGCCTTCGTGGCGGAGTGGTAGCGTCTCCTCTTCAAATGCGAAAGGCCCTGGTTCGATTCCCACCCTCGGCGCAGTTTCTTTTTAAGCAGTGACGCCGAAAGGCGGACAAATCTGCCGATGCGTCTGTCGACCCGGCTGCCGACGCGTATGTCGAAATTCCTGCCGACGCGTCTGTCGACACGGCCCCCGACGCGTCTGCTAAGGACAGTATGAGGCATTAAAGGCTTTCGCCTTAATATGGCGTGCCGGGCAACTATAAGCATCTTAACGTTGAGCGCGTTCCGGACGCTGGACAGTAGTGCACCCACCCTGACGGGTGGCAGTTAATGGTTGATCGCTACGGTTTGCTCACCCAGTGAACGCTGCGCCCTATAGCTGCAGTGCCGCGTATCTGCCACAGCGTTGTCAGCGCTAACGCATGCAGCCACATCTCTCCCTCTCTCATCGCCCTACATATACATACCTATTAGAGCGATTTTTTTTATTGCGAAAGCAATACTACGCTAGGTTTTGAGCCTTCAGCGCGGTCCCGGCGGTAGTCACGCTGTAGGTGTTTGCAGCGCACACGAAACACGGACGGACAGAAAAGGGAACGAAACAGCGCTGTTTCGTTCCAACTAGCCCAACTAGCCAAAAACCAACTAGCCCAAGAAAAGACGATTCTGGCGGTAGTCACGTTTGACCTTTAGACGGCCTCCAGTTTAATGACGCGTGGAGGCGCTCGCGTCTGTGACGTCATACCGAGGTGAAATCTGAGCTACCAAGTCGGTTCGTCGGCGCGGTTCCAGCGGTAGCCACGGAGCGCCGCAGATCACAGGCAGTAAGAGAGGGGACTGCGTTCACGTCGATGAAAGGAAAGGCGTCTTACCAACTCTGTGGTTTAGTGGACACCTCAATAACACTTTAAGCTAATTCCAGCGTTCATTGATGCACTCTGACATAGACAGCGTTGTAGACTGCGTTGATTTGGAGGAAAGCAAAGGAGCCTTCCAACTCTGTTGTTTAGTGGACACCTGGAAATAAGCTGATTCCGGCGTTCCGTGCAGCACTCAGGCTTTCGCCTTTCACTACTTTAGTCGCTAAAGTTGCTCGTAATTTGCTTTCGCAACCTTCCGGGCTTAACCAAGCTAAGCCTCTGCCAATTTTTTTTTATTCACATACCCTAAAGGCCCTTTTCGGGCATTACATAGGGGGGGGGGGTGTACAGTTAGAAGTAAACAATAATCCACACAATTGTACAGGCAACAGAAATCCAATACACAGGCCAAATCGGGGAAAAAAATGGCTGAGGCTTAGCTTAGGTTAAGCCTAGTCAGATGCGAAGCATATTGTCGCCGAGTTGCATATCGAGCACGCCGCTTGGCTAGACGTTCTTCACGCTCTTCATCAGTCTCTGTAGCACGCCGCAACTTTTGCTTCTCATTCCAACGAGCAGCCCTGTCTCCAGGAGGCATCTCTATCCCGTGTACGCCTGTTGTTGTTGTGACTGAGAGAAGGATGAAGAGGAAATTGCACGGGCCTGCTACTGGCTCCAGCCAAGCCACCACCGCTGCCACGTGCAGATGAGGAGAGTTAAAAGATCAGAGGAAAGAGAAAAAGGAAAGAAAAGACGCGCGTCGCAGCAACAACTGCGTCCGCCGGAGCGGACGCTGCTCAAAAAAAAAGCGGCCGAAGCCGCGCTCGCCGAAGCGAGAACAGATACTCCTCGTGGCCCAACGCCTAGCAGTTGTTGTTGTTGTGACTGAGAGAAGGATGAAGAGGAAATTGCACGGGCCTGCTACTGGCTCGAGCCAAGCCACCACCGCTGCCACGTGCAGATAGAGGAGAGTTAAAAGATCAGAGGAAAGAGAAAAAGGAAAGAAAAGACGCGCGTCGCAGCAACAACTGCGTCCGCCGGAGCGGACGCTGCTCGAAACGAGAACAGATACTCCTCGCGGCCGAAGCCGTTGTTGTTGTTGTTGTGACTGAGAGAAGGATGAAGAGGAAATTGCACGGGCCTGCTACTGGCTCTAGCCAAGCCACCACCGCTGCCACGTGCAGATAGAGGAGAGTTAAAAGATCAGAGAAAAAGGAAAGAAAAGACGCGCGTCGCAGCAACAACTGCGTCCGCCGGAGCGGACGCTGCTCAAAAAGAAGCGGCCGAAGCCGCGCTCGCCGAAGCGAGAACAGATACTCCACTTCGCCGAAGCCGCCTCAGGCGCACCCCCTTATATACCGCCGCTCCAGCATCACGTGTTCACTACAGCGAACCTAGCGGCAGAAGCAGGAAACACATTGTTCGCGATGCCTCGCGCGACGGCGCGAGCTGGGGCGCCGTTTCTCCTATGTCGTTACGTCACGCATCACGTGGTCCTCCTTGGTCGCGACGCCTCGCGCGACGGCGCGAGCTGGGCCAATACCTCCTAGAAAGACTTCTTTCTAGGAGGTATTGGCTGGGCCCCCGTTTCTCCTCTGCTGTGACGTTACGCACCACGTGGTCATCCTTGGTCACGACGCCTCGCGAGACGGCGCGAGTTGGGCCCCCGTTTTTCATCTGCTGTGACGTCACGCATCACGTGGTATGACATGGAGGTCACGAAAGGTCAATGGTAACGGCACCGCCGCGCTCGAGGAGCTGGGTTTTTGTATTTTAGTATGCTTCGCATAAAAGTACAGAAAATTAAAAGTTGATAGGACGCAGGAACAGAGGCTTCCTAGTCCGATTTTATTTGTAAAGAACACTTTAGTTTTTGCACGAAGGCGTCATGATTTAAGGTGAATACAATGTCATCTGGTAACTTGTTCCAATGATGAACGGCAAGAAGCAATGGTGAATGACCAAAGAGGTGGATGCGTGCAGACACGGGTTCGACTTCGAGAGCATGATCTACGCGTGGGAAGATACGGTGGGCGGGTCTAATATTGTAACGTACTTGCTGACGAAGGGGGGTTTATTAGTAGGCACGAAAAGGAAGGCCAGGCAAGCTGGGGCAACAACAGCGACACACTCCACACGGCGCGAGCCCTACTTCGTCGTCGTCGCCCTACTTCGTATGCGCCACCTGGCAATGCTAGGTGGCATTATTCCCCCCTTATGAAGAAAAAAAAAAAAGAGCGCTGTCGCTGTCGACGTAAGGGTGAAACAAAAAAAAAAACAAAAAAAACAAGCAAACTGCCGCAACTGAAGCGCGCGAAAACATCAGCACGGTTGCGTCACCGTGTATAGTACGGCTTAAGCCGCACAACGTGCACAATGTCAGAGTCGGGCTGTCGGCGTCGCGGTTGCGCAGCACCGTCCGGAACCACTTCATAGTTAACCTCACTCACACGCCGTACCACTCGGTAAGGGCCAAAATAGCGGGAGAGCAGTTTCTCACACAAGCCTTGGCGACGAACAGGAGTCCACACCCAGACTTGGTCACCGGGTTGGTAGTCAACCTGTCGGTGGCGAAGGTTGTAACGGCGCGCATCCGAGCTCTGCTGTTGCCCGATGTGCACGCGGGCCAGCTGACGGGCTTCTTCAGCACGTTGGGCAAACTGTTGGGCGTCTGGGGCGAGTTGGTCATCCTCTGGGCACGGAAGCATGGCATCAAGCATGCTCTGGACTTCGCGTCCGTACACAAGGCGAAACGGGGAGAAGCGCGTAGTTTCCTGCAGGGCGGTGTTGTAGGCAAAGGTGACATACGGCAGGACCTCATCCCAAGTTTTGTGTTGAACATCTACGTACATGGACAACATGTCCGCAAGGGTCCTGTTTAATCGTTCGGTCAAGCCATTGCTCTGCGGATGGTAGGCCGTGGTCTTGCGGTGTGTTGTGCAGCTCAGCCGAAAGATGTGGTCGATTAGTTGCGCTGTAAACGCCGTCCCTCTGTCTGTAATCACGTGCGAAGGAGCGCCATGTCGCAGGACGATGTTGTGCATGAAAAACTCTGCGACTTCTGAAGCTGTGCCACGAGGGATTGCCTTGGTCTCGGCGTAGCGAGTCAAATAGTCGGTAGCAACTATGATCCACTTATTGCCGCCCTGCGACAAGGGAAAAGGGCCGAGGAGGTCCATGCTAATCTGGTCGAACGGAGCGCGAGGGGCAGTAACGGGCTTGAGAAAACCCGCCGGCTTAAGTGGTGGCGTTTTCCGGCGCTGGCATTCTCGGCAGCTTTTAACGTATCGTTTGACATCAGCAGAAAGTCCAGGCCAGTAATACATGTTCCGCACTCTGGCGAGCGTACGTGAAAAGCCCAAGTGGCCAGACGTGGGCTCATCGTGGCAAGCGAAAAGAACGTCAGATCGGAGGTCGGCTGGAATGACGAGAAGGTAAGGTCTATCGTTGCCTCTCGAGTTCTTCTTGTACAAGAGACCTTGCCGCAAACAGAAGGAGCCAAGACGTCGAGAGAAGTGGCGAGGTATAACCGTATCACTACCTTCAAGGGCGTCAAGGAGAGGGCGAAGGTCCGAGTCTGCCCTCTGCCGAGTCAGTAGGTCGGAGGCGGTGAGAGTACCAAGGAAGCCGCTGTCGTCATCGGGCGCTGCGTCGGCAGGATCAACTGGTGCACGCGACAGTGTGTCGGCGTCTTCGTGTCTGCGGCCGGACTTGTAAACAATAGTAAGGTCAAATTCCTGGAGCCGTAAGCTCCAGCGTGCCAGGCGTCCAGATGGGTCTCGCAAATTTGCCAGCCAGCATAGGCAGTGGTGATCGGTGACCACTTTGAATGGGCGGCCGTAAAGATAAGGGCGAAACTTCATGGTGGCCCACACGACCGCAAGACATTCTTTTTCAGACGTGGAGTAATTGCTCTCGGCGCGGGAGAGAGTACGGCTAGCATAGGCGATAACCCTCTCAAGGCCCTCTTGGTGTTGAACAAGGACCGCGCCAAGACCGATGTTACTGGCGTCGGTGTGGACCTCGGTATCGGCATCTTCGTCGAAGTGCGCAAGAACGGGAGGTGTTTGAAGGCGCTGGCGGAGCGTAGAGAAAGCGGTCTGTTGCTCAGTGGTCCAGACAAAGGAGGTGGTATTCCTGGTGAGGCGCGTCAACGGCTCAGCAATCGTGGAAAAGTCCGCAATAAAGCGCCGATAATACGCACAGAGACCCAGGAAGCGCTGGACAGCTTTCTTGTCGGTCGGAACGGGAAAACGTGCGACGGCGGCAGTCTTTTCGGGGTCCGGCCGCACTCCCTCAGCGCTCACAACGTGACCCAGAAATTTCAGCTCTTCGTAACCGAAATGACACTTCTGGGGCTTCAGGGTAAGGTCTGCCGAGCGGAGGGCTTCGAGGACAGCCCGCAGGCGCTGGAGATGTTGGTCAAATGTTTCCGAAAAAACTACGACGTCGTCCAAGTAAACAAGACAGCTTTGCCACTTGAGGCCTGTGAGGACGGTGTCCATCATCCGTTGGAACGTAGCCGGGGCGGAGCACAAACCGAAAGGAAGCACTTTAAATTCATAGAGGCCATCTGGAGTCACAAAGGCGGTTTTTTCGCGGTCCCGTTCGTCTACTTCAATTTGCCAATAGCCGCTCTTTAAGTCAATGGATGAGAAGTACTTAGCGCGCCGTAATCTATCCAGCGAGTCGTCAATGCGCGGCAACGGGTAGACGTCCTTTTTTGGTCACACTGTTCAGTTTGCGATAGTCGACACAAAACCGGAGAGTGCCGTCCTTCTTCTTAACAAGGACTACAGGTGAAGACCACGGGCTTTGGGAAGGTTGAACAACGCCATCGTCAAGCATTTCCTGAACTTGAGTTTGGATAACCGCCCGTTCTTTAGCAGAAACACGATAAGGCTGCTGTCGTATAGGGCGAGCGTCGTCATAAGTGATGATGCGGTGCTGCGTGATGGGTGATGGGTGTTTGACGAACCTTCGAGGAGGAAGCGAAGCACGACTTGTATTCCTTCAGCAGCTGTTCCAAAGCCAGGCGTTGCTCCCGAGACAGGTGGCAGTTTATGTCGACGTTTTCAAGGGAAGGTTCGTCAGTGCCGGCTGCCGCGGACGCAAAACAAACGGGAATATCGGTAACAGGTTCGGCAGAAGCGATAGCCGTTCCTGCAAAAAGGTGCCGGTACTCATTAGAAAAATTAGTGACCAGGACCGCAGACCGGCCACCACGAAGCGTCAGTAGACTGCGAGCGGCGCAGATGCCTTGAGTAAGCAGGAGTGAACGGTTAGCCTCGGCGACTGCTTCTGCGTCATGCAAGTCGTTGCAAGTGACTTCAACCAAAACACTGCTCCGTGACGGCAACGTGACACTGTCTGCAGAAACACGAAGGGCGGCACTGCGATGGCAAGATTCGGCGAGGTGGGTCGCTTTACCGGTCGAAAAGGTGATGATTCGTCGGCGGAGGTCGATGACAGCACCATACTCCCGCAGAAAGTCAATGCCGATAATGAGATCGCGGGAGCAATTGCATAGAACTACACAACTGACGACGAACGTAGATCCCTGAATCTGAACGCGAGCCGTGCAAATACCCTTTGGAGTAACGAGATGACCACCGGCAGTACGGAGATGCACTACAGAACAAGGCGTAAGGACTTTTTTTAGAAGAGTCGCCAATTTATCACTGATAATTGAATAGTCGGCCCCGGTGTCCACTAATGCACTGACTCTGTGACCGTCGAGAAGAACAGGTATGTCCAAGGAAACGCAGCTGCTTGGTCAGATGACGGTACTATCTGTTCACGGTCGGAGCGTAGTGGCGGCGGCGGGAGGTCTTCAGCGCAGCGACTCCCAGCGACCTCGCCCCCGAAGGTCGCTGGTCTCAGTTTTCCCGGCGAGGGCTCGGCGAGCGACCCTGTACTGCTCGCGGGGAGCTGTGCGGGTTCGGGGAAGAGCGCCGCGGAGAAGATGAGCGCGGCTGATGCGGCGCACGGGCTGAAAGTCGCTGTTCCGCGAGGAAGTCTTCAATGGCTGGAGGCCGGTGGCCAAACCGGGGTCTGGGCGAATCGGCGCGAACGCCCTGCAGACCGAGGCGTCGATAAGAGCAATTGCGGTAGAGATGGCCTGGTTCTCCGCAGTGAAAGCAGAGTGGCCGGTTGGCAGGTGTGCGCCAGACATCGGCCTTCCGCAAGTGCACTCGGCGATCGTCGAAATACGGGACTGGTGGAACTGGGGACAGCGGTGCAGGAGGCGTTACTGGAATCGGCGGTGGCGAAGCTGCAGCCGGGCGTCTCGCAACTTCGGCATAGGTGGGGCGGCTGTAGTCTCCCGGCAGAGGTGGTGTTTCGACGGTAGGACCCCTGAACGCCTGTTGCACCTCCTCGCAAACAAGAGCGGAAAGCGAACCAAGTGCAGACTGCGAAGGGCTGCAAAACTTGAGGACCTCTTCACGCACGATGGTGCGAATCAGTTCGCGCAAATCGTCAGGGTGGCTCCCGGCGGTGGCAAACGATTCGGTAACTGCAGCAGCATGCACGGGCCGGTTGTAAGTCGCAGAACGTTGTTGAAGAACCTTTTCCATCGTCGCGGCCTCGGCAAGGAATGCAGCGACGGTCGATGGTGGGCTGCGCACGAGGCCTGCAAATAGCTGTTCTTTGACGCCGCGCATGAGTTGGCGCACCTTTTTCTCTTCGGGCATGGCCGGGTCAGCTCGCCGGAAGAGCCGAGTCATATCCTCCACGTACATGGCTACAGACTCATTCGGCATTTGAATGCGAGACTGCAAAGCCCGTTCAGCCCGTTCTCGGCGATCCGTGCTGGTGTAGGTCTCCAGCAGGCGTCGGCGGAACTCATGCCATGATGTTAGCGCGTCTTCTCGGTTCTCGTACCACGTACGTGCCCCATCCTCCAGGCTAAAGAAGACGTTTCGAAGCTTGGCTGCGTCGTCCCACTGGTTGAACGAGGCCACGCGTTCAAACTCGACCAGCCAGTCTTCGACGTCTTCGAGCTGACTGCCATGGAATGGTTTGGGCAGTCGCGGATTCTGCAAGGTATAGTAGGCTGCAGCTGGCATAACAGGTCGATGGGTGGGTGCTCTTGCAGACTCCAAAAGCCCGTGTTCGGGAGGTAGGCCTTGGTTTCTCCGGCTAGCACGGTGCACAGGGGTGCGGAGGAGTATTAGACATATACAGGGATCTTGCCCCGCACCTCCACCAGACTGTAACGTACTTGCTGACGAAGGGGGGCTTTATGAGCAGGCACGAAAGGGAAGGCCAGGCAAGCTGGGGCAACAACAGCGACAGACTCCACACGGCGCGAGCCCTACTTCGTCGTCGTCGCCCTACTTCGTATGCGCCACCTGGCAATGCTAGGTGGCAATATAGTATGAAGCGAAAGAAGATGGACTGTGATACAGATTTGTGAAAGTGCGATAATAGTGCTAGTATTCTTCTCTTTTCAAGTGATAGCTTTAGCGACGCTTTGATTGCCGTTATGCTGGAATGACGTTAATAGCCCTTAGTTATAAATCTCGCTGCTTTATTTTGTATTGACTCCAGTTTGTGAATTAAGTGCAGTTGATGTGGGTTCCAGATTAAGGATGCGTATTTGATTTTTGAGCGGACGAGTGCAGTGTAAGCTAAAAGTTTGGTGGAAGGATCAGCTTGGTGCAAGTGACGTCTGATTAAACCAAGTGCTTTAGATGATTTACTGACAACTGCATCGATATGGTTATTCCATGTTAGGTCAGACGTAAGATGAACAGCAAGGTATTTGCATTTTCCACTGTTCACACCAAGCGGTGATTCTGTCGAGGTATTTCCGCAAAGAGTTGGTGTCGTCAGGGTTGATAATCTGTCTATATATAACGCAGTCATCAGCAAATAATCTAGCAGTACAGGTAATAAATTCACTTACATCATTAAAATAAGTGAATTTCAGGCGTCCACTTACCCTGGGAGACAGTTCTACGCATTTACTTTCCTTAAAATTATCGCAGTTTAAAACATTGTCAACGCCAGCGTTAATTAACGACAATTCAGCGCCGCGTTTCCGGCACAACATTGTCAATGCCAACGAACGCAGCGGACATCTATCACTACCACCACATAGCTTAAAGCACGACTGAGGTGTGCAGTGTGAACCCGACCGCGGCGGCCGCGTTTCGATGGAGGCGAAACGCAAGAACGCAAGAGGCGCCCGTGTGCTGCGCGATATCAGTGCACGTTGAAGATCCCCAGGTGGTCGAAATTATTCTGGAGACCTCCACTGCGGCACTTCTTTCTCTCTTTCTTCTTTCACTCCTACCTTCCGCCCTTCCCTTACGGCGCGGTTCAGGTGTCGGTACTGCGCCATTTCCTTTCCTTTCCGACCGCGGCTGCCGCGTTGCGATGAAGACGAAACGTAAAAAACACGGCTGGCCCAGGACCAATTGAACGCCTAATTAAAGGCTGTTGATAAAAAGTGTCACACCACCACCACCACTGAACGGAATGTCGAGCGATAGCTCCAGTGATATGACACAACGCTGGTTTCACTATTACACTATTACTATGCCCGGCCAGGAGCTTTGGTTGTGTGCGACCGGGCGTTGCATCGAACACAACCAGCGTTCTGTTCAAAGTATCAGAGTGCACCTGCGTTCTACGCAGAACCCACTTTGGTGCCCTGCGTGCGGTTGTCAGTGCACGTTAAAGATCCCCAGGTGATCGAAATTATTCCGGAGCCCTCCACTACGGCACTTCTTTATATCTTTCTGCTTTCGCTCCCTTCTTTATCCCTTCCATACGGCGCGGTTTGGCTGTCATCATGAAATTTTTTTTATGCGAAGCATATTACTAGAGGTACACTACAGCCCTTCGCCGTGGTTACGCGCCGTGCACACCACGTGACACATGACGTCACGACAGAGGAAGATGAGGGTCCACCTCGCGCCGTCGCTGTGGTTGCACGCCGTGCAGACCACGTATTACAGTGACGACACACCACGTGACATACCACGTGACACATGACGTCACGACAGATCGCCGTCACGCGCTGGGAGAAGGAGAACGATGCCATCGCCCAGACACCGGAATGTTCTCGAGCGGCATTCCCGCGCATTTCGAACGCGCGTTCACACTCGGTGTAGGTGAAACGCTTGCTCCACCGGGCAGGCAGACGCGGCTTCCGTGGCAATCCAGGCGCCCACCCAATGCGCGTCTAGGGGTTAGTCCGCGTTCCGCTGTAGCCATGCCGTTGTCTTCCCCCACGACGAAGGCTTCTAGTGGTTGTATTAAAATGATCAAGTATGCAACCAAGGAAAGCCATGTGTTAACAAGCCTAGCCATCAATATGCTTCGCATCTGACCAGGGTTAACCAAGTTAAGCCTCAGCCATTTTTTTCTAACGAAATGAAACTCCTTTCCGGACCCCCCCCCCCCCCCCCCCCCCCCTCGGCGCGCAGGCCTAAGGGAGCCCTACTCAGGAGCCTCGCAAACTAAGGTCAGGTGAAGATACATTGTCGCTTCACGGCCTCAGCCGCCAGACGGATGGCTTGCTGCTGTTGAGCGGGGTCCTCGCTCCGCAGCAAGGTCTCCCAGGCTTCTCTCTCTTCTATCATGTGTTCGGCGCCCTGGCTGGCAGCACATTCAAATACTATGTGGTCGAGAGTGCCCCTCTTCTCACAAATAATGCAATATTGGTCTTTCTCCTCTTTCGAGATTGTTATGGATACCCAGAAGGGGCTTATATGATTTCCCCCTTGTAATCCTCTCCACGCAATTGCCTCCTCGTTTCCGAGGGAAGGGTCGGGGGGCGGATATAGCCTCATGCTCAGCTTATATGTTCCGTGATCTCGTGGTATGAAATCAAGCTATCTTTCATGTCTGTGCAAGAGGGCTGCTCCACGGCCGCCCGGTGATAGCTCGGGCATGCTCGTGTACAGCCTCATTTCCTGATGTAGACTCGTGCGCTGGAATCCATATTATCTCAATATAACGTTCCATAGGCCTCGCCTCGAGGACGCGTTAGGCCTCTTCCGAGATTCTTGCTTTTACGGAGTTCCTGACTGCACTTTTGCTGTCACTTAAAATCATCGTGGCCTTGGTCCGACGCAAGCAAGCGCTATAGCCAACTCTTCGGCCGCGTTGGCATCTCTCGTGCGGCTCGAAGCCGCTACCGTTGGTACACCTGCCCCGTCCACGACCGCGGATACAGCCGCCCATGCTGTCCGCACGCCGCGTCTACATAAGTCACCAGGTCTGCCGGTCGCTCCCTCGTCTTCCTCTCGTAGGCCTTATCCCTGTGTTCTCCCCTTTCCTTGTTATACTCGGGGTGCATGTTCCGCGGCATAGGTGGGACGCATATCTGGGCTCTGATAACTGCCAAAATGTTTACCATTTTGTGCGTGCTACTTCCTGGCCGGATTCCTACCCATTCGAGTATTGTCCTGCCCGTTTCAGACGGGCCGAGCCGTTCTAATTGGGATATTCTCACCCCCTCTGCCAGGTCAACCCATCTATTGTGTACCCCCATTTTCTCAAGCAGCTCCGTCGACGTGCATATGGGAAGTCCCAGAGCTCGCTTGGCGCACTTCCTGAATATTGTGTCTATTTTCTCTATTTCCGCCTTGCTCATGTTTAGGTACGGCGTCGCATAGCAGATCCGACTTATTACGCACGCCTGCGACATTCTCAGGAGATTCCTTTCCCTTAGACCTCTCCCTTTTACCTCTACCCTTCAGAATATGCCTACCACTTGGTCTGCATATGCGGCTAATTTCTTTACGGTGTTGGTGTTGCCATTTTTGTTAATAAACATGCCTAGGATCATCATTCCCTCGACACCGAGCACTTCCATGCCTCCCACCATCACTTTAATTTCTACTTCTCGCTTCTTCCTGCCGTCGCTATTATACGCAAAGGGCTCTGATTTGTGCGGTGAGCACGCCAGGCCTCTTTCGGACGCGTAGTTCACCACGACGTCTGCTGCCCTTTGCAGACTGCACTCAATTTCCGCGTCGCTTCCGCTATTCATCCACATGTTTATGTCGTCCATGTGCCTGGTGAATTTTAGAACGGAGATCTTGTTAAGCATGGCAGGGAGACCTCTCATCGCTATGTTAAATAGACGGGGGACAGTACGGCTCCTTGCGGGGTACCTTTGCTGCCCAGCCTTATGCCGGGGGACTCTGCATCCTGGAATTTAATCACCGCCTTCCTCCCTCGAAGAAAGTCCTTGATGTATTCGCATGTTCTCTTGCCCACGTTTACCTCCTCCAGACCTCCGAGCATCGCCACATGTCAGACGTTGTCGAAGGCCTTCGTGCGGTCAAGACCTAGGGTCACCTTCGCCTCTTTTCTTGTTTATAATGTCATGTTTGAGTCTCAGCATTACATCCTGCGTGCTGAGCTTAGGTCTAAAACCCACCTCCTCTTGCGGCCACAGGTTTCCATCTTCCATGTATCTCGTTAACCTCGTTTGCACTACGTGCTCCATGAGTTTCCCCACGCACGACGTTAAGGAGATCGGTCTTAAACTTTCCAATTTTGGTTCCTTCCCCGGGTTGGGGAAAAGAACAACCTCTTCCTGTTTTCAGTCCTCATGCAATTTACCCTCCTTCCATACTTTGTTCATGTATCGCGCAATCGCCTCTATCGAGTCGTCGTCCAGGTTCCTGAGCATGACATTGGATATCTCATCTGGGCCAGGTGCCGAGCGAGTCTTTAGCACAGCGGTACCTGCTCTGATCTCCGCTACCATACTGTCACCGACTAGCTCTTCATTTTCCGCTCCTCCATATTCCGGCTGTCGTACCTCCGTCGCGTCCCCTATGTAAATATCCCTCAGCGTATCCATCAGCTGTTTGTCCGCCCTCTCGAAAGCGTGTCCCGCTTTCACCTGGTTAACGCTCGGGGAACATAGAAGTGGTAATGATAGGAATGATTACGGGACGCTAGTGAGCAAAGCATATTTCTGCTTAACATCTACAGCAACCCGAAGCAGACGATAACGAAATTCGGAACGATATTTAGAAAAGCCATCAGGCTACAACAACAACAACAAACTGGCCTGGCAGAGCCCGTCGGTGATCGTGGGGGACTTTAATCCCGCACACCAGGAATTGGGGTACGCGAGGCCAGATCCGAAGAGCAGACTTCTTAAAGGGTCAGTCTACTGAATTTTATCGACCATATTTTCTTTGGCAGCACCGACGACGCCTGAAGGCACCACTTTGACAGTTGCCTTGTCGACTACGCAGGTTCTTGGCGCAGCACTTCTGGATTTCCACGTCCCTCCACGTGTGGCGCACATCTGGACCGACGGGCCAACGCTGCTGCACGGTCATCACCGATAACCCTGATATCTACCTCGTCTGCTGGGTACCACGAGGGACTGTGACGTCACCGCTCGCCTATATAAACTCTGTGCTATCCCTGGACGCGCCATTTGGCAGCACCGACGACGCCTGAAGGCACCACTTTGACAGTTGCCTTGTCGACTACGCAGGTTCTTGGCGCAGCACTTCTGGATTTCCACGTCCCTCCACGTGTGGCGCACATCTGGACCGACGGGCCAACGCTGCTGCACGGTCATCACCGATAACCCTGATATCTACCTCGTCTGCTGGGTACCACGAGGGACTGTGACGTCACCGCTCGCCTATATAAACTCTGTGCTATCCCTGGACGCGCCATTTGGCAGCACCGACGACGCCTGAAGGCACCACTTTGACAGTTGCCTTGTCGACTACGCAGGTTAGTTGCAGTCTGTTTGTTGTTGGTTTTTTTTTTTTTTTTTTAGTAAGGGCGTCGTTGCTGCTGCTGAAGTGTTGTTGCATTGCCGTTACATTGACTTCTTTGAAATTGTTTGTCGATTCTTGTTCGCGGTAGCTCTTCTATCAGGAGGACCTGTCTAGAATGGGAAAGGGCTCTAATTCATCTGAAAAGGGCGCCCGGAGCGACAGTCGGGAGGAGAGGGCTGAGATGAGAGAAATGGTCAAAAGTATGGAGTATATTAATAAGGATCTTGAGCAATTCATAAAAGACTTGGGGGAGGTCCTTGCCGAAAATAAACAGCTTAAGAAGGAAAATGAGCGCCTTCGGAAGAAGTGTGAGGAAAATGAGAAACGCATAAAAGATCTCGAAAAAATGTTTGTTCACAACGACCAGTACTCTCGGAAATGCAACCTTGAGATCAAAGGTGTAATCCAAACAGAGACGGAGGATGTTGTCGAGCTTGTTAGTAAAATTGGCACTGCTGTCGGCGAACCTGTCTCGCCTTCAGATATTGAGGCCTGCCATCGTGTGTCAGCGCGGAATGCTCGACAGAGCGACATTGTTGAGCTGAGCGAAAATCAAGAAACAAAAAAGTTCGCTGCGAGCAATATTGTTGTGCAGTTCAGAAGTCGCCAGAAACGTGACCAAGTTCTAGAAAAATCAAGGAAGAAGCGCATCACTAACGAAAGTCTAGGATTGTTTGACAGCCGTGCTGACGGTACAGATAGCTCTGCAAGCAGCCCTCCAGTGTTCGTCAACGAACACTTGTGTCCAAGCCTAAAAAAGCTGCTGTCATCGGCCATTGCACGTAAGAAAGCATGTGAATGGCGGTTCGTGTGGACACGCAATGGCAAAATATTGGCACGGAAAACTGAGGGTAGCGACGTTGTTCACATTGAGTCTGTGGACGACCTTACTAAGATCTCCTGAATGGTTTTGTTAATGAAGCGGTGCGAATTGCAGCTACCATGAAATGTTCAGTCTTTCTGATGTCTTATATCAGCAGTTTGTTGAACCTAGAACAGCTAAACTGTGCTCATCTGCAAAAAGCACAGTATCCTTTATTCACCTTAACATCCGTTCTCTGGCAAAAAAACACGATGAATTTGCTCTTTTCATTGATCAGTTTTCTTTCCGATTTAATGTTATCATGCTAACTGAAACTTGGTGCACAACGAGCAACTGTGCGCCTTTGCTACCTGGTTATAATAATTTTTTTATCAATCGAACCGACAAGCGTGGTGGCGGCGTTGGCATGTACATTTCTGACAGTTTATCAAGTGAGAAGGTGTCCCAGTTTACCGATATCACCAAACATTATGAAGCACTTTGTTTGCAACAAGAGAGCACTCTTTTCGCTGTCGTATACCGACCTCCTTCAGGCGATGTTAAAAGATTCATGGACTTTGTGGATAACCTACTCGAATACGCATCCTTCGAACGATTGCGGCTAGTTCTTGGTGGAGATTTTAATATTAATGTTACTGCAGGTAATACCTCTTCTACTGAACTGAACAACAAACTTGCAGCCTGTGGGTTTCAAAACGTCATTAAAACACCAACGCGTGTCACATCAACAACTGCATCGGTTTTGGACCTATTGATTACGAACAGCAACACACCAGTAACCGCAGCCGGAACCGTCAATTGCAGCCTGAGTGATCATTGTCCTGTTTTTATGGCTTATTCAGACGTCGCTGTGGGTCGCAAACCTTCTCGTTCAAAGTTCATTTTTCAATCTATAAATGAAAGCAGTCTCGATGATTTTAGGAACAAAATTATTAGCACTGACTGGTCTGAGGTTTTTGCAGAAAGTACTGCAGATAAAGCATACGACACTTTTATGACTATTTTTTCTGCCCATTACAAGGCATGCTTCAAACTGAAATGTGTTAGGCAGCGTCGATCGATAAGGAAACCTTGGATCGGCATCGAGCAGGTAAAAATGATTGAAGATAAAAATAAGCTTTTCGCTCTGTTCTTAAAAACGCGTAAGCCTTCCATATTTGCAGAGTTCAAGAAACTACGCAATCGAATCACATCAGAACTAAGGAAAGCCAAAGTGCAGTACTTTCAGCAGCTGATTCAGGATGCCTCGACATCTCGTCCTGATCGGATCTGGAAGATTGTGAACGACGCACTCGGCCTGCGTACAGCTGCGCCTAATCAGTTTCAGATGACTGTCGAAGGTCAACTGCTTACTGAAGGTGCTCTAGCAGAGCATTTCAACACCCACTACATAACTGCCATGACTAACAATGCTGCTCCTTCTATAACGTCTTGCGTCCTTGACGACAACCTCTTGAACACTGTTTTTATGGTGCCAACTAATACAGCTGAGGTTTACAACATATTTACGTCACTAAAGAACAGTAAAAGCCTTGACATAGATAATATCCAGGTCCGACCGGTCAAATACGTCCTCGACGTCATCTGTCCAGCCCTCGTACACATTTATAACCTTGCTTTGGAGACGGGTTTTTTTCCACTAAACATGAAACGCGCAAAAGTTTCAGTTATATATAAAGGCGGCGACAAAAATGATGCTGCCAACTACCGACCAGTGTCAGTTCTCCCAGTGTTTTCAAAAGGTCTTGAAAAAGTTATTCTGTCTCGTCTCGACCCCTTTTTTACCAAGCATAAACTTCTTTCTGAATGTCAGCATGGGTTCAGAAAAGGGTGCTCTACCGAGTCTGCCCTTTTGATTCAAAAGGAATTGATACTCAAAAACATGGATGCAAATAAACTAACGCTTGGGGTGTTTGTAGATTATAGCAAAGCTTTCGACTGCCTCAACCATACTGTTCTCCTTGATAAACTCTATCACTATGGCATTCGGGGCATACCCCATTCACTCTTAAAGTCATACCTTGCAACACGCATGCAGTCTGTAGTTATCGATGGCAGTCTGTCGTCCTTTAAAGAAATACCATGCGGCGTCCCTCAAGGCAGCGTTTTGGGACCGTTTTTGTTTAATATCTATGTGAACGATGTGGTTCGTATTGATAAGCATGTCAAGTTTGTTTTGTACGCTGATGATACCAGCTTGTTTTTCACATCAGATAATAGTTTTCACCTACTGCATACCGCTAATGAAACTCTCTGCAAATTGCTTGATTGGTCGAGCAAAAACTGTTTAAGAATAAATCCTAAAAAATCAAAAGCCATTCTGTTTGCTTCAAAAAACAAACCAGTAAGTTTGATTGGCGGGCTCCGCTTGGGCAGCTCTACAATCGATATAGTCAAAGAGCACAAGGTTTTAGGAGTGGTACTATCGCACCGTATGACTTGGGATGCGCATATACAGCAACTGGTGAAAAAACTCTCTTCCGCTGTTGGCTTAATACGTCGATCTCGAGATATTTTTCCAACTAACATTAAACTTCAAGTTTTTCACTCCGTCTTTCGGTCCCACATTAACTACTGCACGTTAATTTGGGCCACGACTACTAAAAAAAACATAACTATACTACATAGGCTCGAAAAGAAAGCTGTTCGTTGCATTGCTAATGTTTCATACTTTCACCACACTCATGACCTCTTTACTCAGTTCAAGTTGGTCAGTATACAACAGATTTACGATTACCGTCTACTATACCTGCTGTACTTCTCAAGTGTATCTTACCAGCAGTTCCTGAAGGAGCTGTGTACTCTTACTTTGCAAACTCGCACATATCGAACCAGAGCGTCTGAGGAATGGTTTGTACCGCGGCCACGCACTAATTATCTTCTGCAAACATTAACGTACAACGTACCATTTCTATTAAACAAGATTAAAACACAATTTTCTGGTTCCATTGCCCTAACGCGCACCGCATTGCGCAGCATGTTTGTTTCTGGGCAATTTTCTAAGACTGTTTTATGATTTTGAGTGGTAATTGTGAAATTGGGCATACAGAGTGAGTGTGTGTGTTTGCCTTCTCATCGGGATCTCATGTGTAAAACGCTTTATGGTACTAATTTTTATTCGTTTGTTGCGTAGTTTTATTGTAGGGCACATTGTTCTTTTGTGGCGTAGTTAAGTTGATGAATGAAGTCCGTGTATTCCATTACAATATTCACTTGCATTTTAACTATTGTACTCAGTAAGTAAGACAATGTATGTATTCTGTTGCACATTTCATTTGTATTTGAATTATTGAAGTGTATATGAAGTCGCTGCTGCCAAAATGGTTCCCTGACCTAGTCAAGCTGTCCTCACAGCTTTTTGTCACGGAAGCCATCAACATTGTATCAATGTTGAAAATAAATTTTTGATTTGATTTGATTTGATAGCTCTTTACTCAAATTACCGTTTAGCCAGTTGTGGTGCCAAGTAGTGCGGTAGAACATTTTAAAATAGAATTTATAAATGTGGGAACACATCTGTATGAGATGGTAGTCTCATCTGGCAACCATCTGGATTTCCGCCGCGCGGCGACAAACATGGCGGCGCCCGTCGAAGCCGGACCTCTCCCTTCGGACTGAATTCTCGTTGTTGCTGCCTTTTTCAGTGCGTTCACTGGCCATAAATGGGGCGCCTGTCTTTCGCTTCGTCTCATCTCGCCTATAAGAAAGCATATAAGATATAAATTTGCTTTATTTTAATAATTAGAGTGACGATTCTGCCGCTCCTAGGCTTAAGTGGAGAGTCGGTTTGTTTACAGCAATGGTTCCCGTCCTGACGACCAGATGGCGCCACTATAGGCAGAGTTTATTTTTGCGTCTCTGCTAGCATACGCTGAACTAAAAGTGAATGTGCCTGCGTTTTGCGTACGTGTAACTATAAATATTCATGTGATTTATAAAAAAAGAGAGCGGTACGCCTTCTACAGTTTACTAGAACAAAACGTGCGTTTCTCTGACATTGGGGCATACAAATGGTACGTAGTATATTCACTTATGCTTCTACAAAAAAAGACTACCACTTTCTTGAACAAAATGAACGTTTGGGGTCGCCACCATGCTTTTTTACACGACTTTTAACGCCGAAATAATATATAAATTCCTGCTTAAACCGGGCGCAGACCCCTCGTTATTGATGTTATAGGGTGCCAACTACCAGAATATGCCATTATTTATACACTCATCTCAGTGAGTAGACTGACCCTTTAAGGAGTCGGAAGAGAGAGAGAAATAACATTTATTGACACCCGTCAAAAGGTTGACCCGGATCCGAGTCGCAGCTCGGTCCCAGCCATGTCCTCCCCCTTAACCGTCGACCGGAATCTCCTGGATCTCGGCAGCGGCCAGGGCGAGACGGATGACAGTGCGTTGTTCTTTTTCGTCCTCTTTCAGAAGCAGTGCCTCCCAGGACTCAGCAGTTCTGTAAGGCTCTCCAAAGCTAGGACATGTCCATATCATATGGACCATGTCCGCTATGCCCGCGCAACGCTTGCACCTGGGGCTGAAATCTCCGGGTGCCACTTACTATAGAGCTGCGGGTTCGGGAAAACTCCAGTTTGAAGCTTGCGCCACACGACCTCTTCGCTTTTAGTGAGTTGTCTATTCGGTTTTGGAAATGTCGCTCTGCCTAATTTGTAATGATTTAGAATTTCTTGGCATGTATTAAGAATCTCATCGAACCGTAGGGGCTCTTCATCTCGCGAGGGGGATGGGGTTGCGTATGAGACGCCCCTGGGATCCCGGAAGGTAGCTAGTCAGTCGGAAAACCTCGGACTAACCTTGCATACCGACCCGTGTGTGCCCACTAGAGTAGGCAGCAGAGTAAGCAGAGAAATCGCGCCGGTCCTCACCTTCAGTAAGAATGCAGGCAGAGTAGAATGGGCGAACACCAGGGAGAATGTGGGCAGTGACCACTTCATCGTAGCCAAGAAGCTTGGAGGAGGAGTCAAGCTGCGGAAACTCAAACGGGCGAGGATCGGGGAGTGGGAAAGATCCCGGGCGATTCGCAGAAGCTAGAAAGCTAAGGAAATTGGTGACACAGAAGACTGGGCAGAACAATTGAGGGAAGATGCCAGGGATGGTAAAGAGGTAGCCGAAGGGGAAGGTGCACCGGAGATAAGACACAACAAGCTAATGAGCATGTGGAAGGAGAAGGAAAGGCTCGAGAAGAGACTGAGACCTCAAAAATGGAACAGAAATCTAAGGCTTTCGCTAGCAAGGCACACCAAGAAAATGGAAACGTATGCCATAAAACTAAACGAGCAAAATTGGTACGGCAGGTGCGACGAGATAGAAAGGGGCATGAGCCTAGCTAAGACGTGGAATATACTGAGGCATCACCTCGAGCTCGCAAAATCCAAATATTAATTAGTCATTAATTATGTGTGACCTCATCCAGTGGTGGTCACCAGTGCCACAGAGATAGTCAAATTAGTGCGGTAAACGCTTCCGCCTCTACGCTCTTTAGAGAGTCAAAGTGCCCCTGAATTTTTGCCGACAATCCTTTTTCTTTAGTTCATCACCTACTGACCAGCTGCCCGAACCTGAAACATTTGTATGGTTGCTGTGGGTGGAACAAATGTGCAGACGGCAACAAAAGTTTAGGGGACGCATCGTCTTAGAAAAAAAATTTCACATTACACGGCTTACACACCCCTAAGCTTAGTACTGCTACCAGTGTATGGAGCCTGTTCTATACCGGCATGGACAACGGGAGATTTTATTTATTTATTTATTTATTTATTTATTTATTTATTTATTTATTTATTTATTTATTTATTTATTTATTTATTTATTTATTTATTTATTTAACCATACTGCAGGCATTACTATGCCTAAATAGCTGGCTGCTCACGCACATCCAATAAACGTTTCCACCGCACTCTTTTTACTCCGTTTCATACATAGCACGAAACGCTGCGAAAGTTACGAATAAGTGCATTTCACGCAGATCGGGAGATATTTTTTTTTTTTAGCGTACATTCACGAACACTGGTCAAACGAAGTTTTCAAATCTATTTTGTTTAGAGCGCGCCTGCTCGCACAGGCTAAGTCCGACCCCAAAACGCAGTACGCCATAAAACCAAGTGAACACAAGCATATTTGGTTGTGACAGATTTCTAGTATCATGACAGGAACCCCCTGGAATTCCTTTTACCTCTTGCCACGTTTTCGTCCTGCGAATCATCGAAACTTTAAGCAACAAGAATGGTACGGGTTGGTACGATACGTGGTTTGACAGGCGAGTTGGTCCTACTCAATCAGCGCCCATAAACTAGTTCACACAGAGCGAAAATTACAGCCAGAGGACCCCAACACTGAGCGCCTAACACCTCCGACCGTGATTTTCAGTGCTACTACATCGTTAAACACCGCGCTTAGTTGTCGTCCATATACTCACCGGAGTTTCCAAAAGGATGATTGACACGTGGCGCTGCAATATGGTTTCGCGAACGTACTAATACCGCAGCCTCCGTAGCGTTGCCTGCTGCTGTACGAAACGGGGTATACAGTCGTCTCAAAGGAGGCGTCGGAGTAGGCTTAATCATTAGTCTGTACCAGTTTGCCACCATCGGCGCCCCTGTCGTTTTGCAAACACAGAGCGGGGCTGACTCAAGAGAGCTAAACTGCATAACATTCTTCGCATCCCTTGAGTTGGTGCCGGTACAGAGACGGAGGGATGAATATACATCAACTTTATTTAAATCACGCCGCTCAAGCGCCGATGTCTACGTCTCAGTCCAGCCACACCAGAAGCACAGCAGGGTCAGGTGGCTTGTAACAGCATTTCTTATCCCTTTCTGCCACTTTTTCCGGTTTGTGTCGAAGAGGCACGGTAGTGAGAGGCGCCTGATGCGTGTATCGATGTGCCGGAAAGGAATGCCTGCGTAGAATACCAAAATTCCAGTCCACTGCTCAGAGAGTCAGATGACTCATTCCTTTACGAAGCAAGAAAACCATTTTGCAAACTCAACAGCGCATCCAGTGGTGGTGGTACAATCAAGCAATTAGGTCCTTCTATTCAGCAACTATCAGAAGCGTGATCAAGAAGAAAGAATGTTTCCGTATGATCATGGGAAAAAAAACTTTTCCAGACCACTGCGGCGACCCGCACTGGAGCACTGTGAAACCAAAACGCCCACATACAAAATCGACGCCCGTGGCTGTTCTAACGACCATCTATTATATCGACGTCCATCACTATTTTGACGTCTAAGTTTATTTTTTCGCGTTTTTTCGTTTTTGATTAATCAACAAACTAAAGCTCGTCAACCAAATTTTCTCCATGGAAACATCTTATCACGCACTATCTGTCGCAATCCCACTTTCACGAATTTATCTCAGGAGAACGACGTAATCGTGCATACAAATTTGCGGACACTTTCTTGCTGTCGCCGCAGAGGCATATAATGCTTTCGCATTAATGAAGAAATCAAATGAACGTCCTTCGTGACCATCTTTATTGCACGCTTAATAAGTGTGATTCACTCATCAACAGTAGTGTTTGTACCTTTACAGGGTAATAAAGCCGCTGTTTTCATTCATTTCAGCGCAGACGCAAAGCAGCCCGCACGTCCTACCTAAAAGTCCCATCTAAACGCGACGAGCCTTCAAGGCTATTATTCCCAGCTACAACAATAATTTCAATATTGTACTTGAAAATTAATTCCAAGGCTCTTTCTGGCCACCTTCACGCTTGACCGGCAGTACAAGGTGAATATTTCTTGAAAAAGTTAGGATCACAAAATGAACTTAGATAACTGTTTTCAAAGTCACTGGAATAAAAGCCGCGAATAAATAACTGTTAGGTGATCCTCGATGAATCGTTTGAATGCGTTTGCAGCCAAACATTTGGTTATATCTGTGGTTGACACCCTAAGTTCGTTATAACTGATGTGATACTGTAAGGTTTGTTATATCCGGGATTAACACACCAACAGGTGCGGACACGAAAGTTCAGTATATGCGAGGTTAACACACTAGAGTTCTTTATATCCGAGGTGGCATGCCAAGGTGCATTATATCCGAGGGAGTACATGTCAATGTTGTTCCTAAAGCCCAGTGGGGAGGTTTCCACCTGCCACTGGCTGATGACAGACGGTGGTCGCCAATTCTGCTCACACTGACCACTCTAATGCTAACGCATTAAAATCGAGAAAGGTTTAGGTTTATTGGCGTTTAACGTCCCAAAGCAACTCAGGCTGCGAGGGACGCGGTAGTGAAGGGCTCCGGAAATTTCGACCACTTCGGGTTCTTTAACGTGCACTGCGATCGCACAGTACACGGGCCTCTAGAATTTCGGCTCCGTCCAAATTCGACCGCCGAGGCCGGGATCGAACCCCCGTCTTTCGGGTCAGCAGCCGAGCGCCGTAACTACTGAGCCACCGCGGCGGAGCAATGACTTACGACAGTCACAGTGAGAGCTTAATGGTGGGTAGAAAAATTAATATGAAGAAACAGATTTGCAAAAGAACGGCCGTTTACAATCGGTAGCGAGGCGCTTGGGTTGGTAATGGAATACGTCTACTTAGGACATGAAGAGAAGGCAGATCCAGATGACGAGAGGAAAATAACTAGAGGTATAAGAATGGAGTAAGTGCATTTGGCCAGTTCTGCGAGATCATGAATGGAAGTTTACCAATATCCCTCAAGAGAGGAGTATGTAACAGCTGTATACTGCGGATACTCACCTAGGGGGCAGAAACCTGGAGGCTAACGAAAAGGGTTCAGGCTCAACCCGAGGACCAGGCAGAGAGCTATGGAAAGGAAAATGATAGGTGTAACGTTAAGCCATTCCTAAGAAACAGGGCATAGTTGGTCAGAGAATAAACGTGGGTTAATATCTTGGTCGAAATCAAAAAGAAGAAATGGGCATGGGCAGGATATTAAATGTGCAGACGAGATAACTGATTGTCGTTAAATATACACTAAAGAGGAATCTGAACTCGGCTTTTACCGCGGTAACTCGATATACGCGTTTCCAGCATTCTTAGGAACTTCCAATTACTGTCCTGCGTGGCTGGCTGATTTTCCTAATTGAAATATCGAATTAAACGCCCGGCTCCCGCCTTTGTTGAACTCACCGCAGAAGCTAGGAGCAGTCAACTGACGCGTGGAAATAAAAATGTGCTCGGAAATAAAAATGTGTGTGGACCTCTGCTTTCGCCCATCACTACGTATCACTCCGCCGATGGCAGAGTGGCAAGCCGCCACAAGAGTGGTTCAAAGGTTGGTTGACCCCTCCTATTGTCTAGGTGAGTTCAAAAAATGGCGGCAGTCGGGACGTTTTATCCGATTTAATTTAGGGAAATCGGCCGCACAGGACAATCATTCGAAGTTTCTAAAAATGTTCGGAACATGTAGGTCGAGTTCTCGCGGCAAAAAGACGAGTTCAGATTTCCTGTTTAGTGCACCTCTAAGGGTAACAGACTGGATACCAAGAGAAGGCAAGCGTGGGGATAAGGGGGGCCGCACCTGGCACAGCACAGGTTTAATTGGAGAGGTATGGGAGAGGCCTCCTTCCTCCAGTGGACGTAGCCAGGATCACGATTTTGAACTATTCATTCGGGTGTCACTAATTATCAATTACTGCATACTTTCTATGAATGTTAATTTTTCTTGGTTAATAGCCAGTAGCTATTTTTCTATTTTAACTTATCAGCACTTATTGCCTACCAATTATCTTTTAGGTATCGTTGGCTATCATCTATTAACTGTCATTTATTGACCAGCTTCAGCTATCTGACTATCCACTGGCTGACCCTGTGACGACACAAGGTTTTGAGTCGCCACTTAGGTGTCCGCGCTGCGTTCGTGGCTCAGTGGGACATCGAATGCTTCCTCATTAGCGGATGCAAAGCAGGAACGGGACAGCCGGAACAAAGTATAAAAACTGTGCAACCATATGCAATTGCAGTCATAGTAAAGTGAAAAAAACAAAACACGCAGCTTCCTCACCCAGCGCTTGCCTGAGGCGCAGCACGGCCGATGCGGAGGGAGCGCACGCCGGCTGCTGCCCATTCATGGTGCTACCCGGGCGGTGCACTGGCTGTAGAGCCTTGGCTCAGCAGTGGACAGAGGTTCGCTCTTCGTATAGCCTGCTCTTCTCACCTATGGTGGACACGGTGGCCATTTTCAGCCTCTGCCTGAAACATGGAGGCACGCGCAAACAAACGCTCGCACGCAACCGTATGAAGAATCGCGTATGTATGGCTCAGTTAGGCAGCCTGATACGTAGACTCACAGACGTGCACTGTCATTTAAAGAAGTAATTTGGTTAATCTTACCCCAGGTACCGGTATTTGATCTAAGTCGATCGCTGGCTGAACATAAATTCATTCCTTCTAGAACCACAGGCAATGAGTGTTTGATAACGCACAAAACAGCGCTTGTGAGTGGCGTGCACCATTTCCCAATAACTAAATAAAAATAAATCATTCAATCAATCTATCAATCAAATTGTCAGTCAATCAGTCAATCAATCTATTAATCCAGCTGTTTATGGTTTAGAGAGGTTTACGTCCCAAAGCAACTCAGGCTATGAGGGATACCGTAGTGAAAGGCTAGGAATCTAACCACCTAGGGTTCTTTAACCTGTAATGATATCCCACAGTACATGGGTCTCTAGGATTTCACCTACATCGAAATTCTGCCGCCGCGGCCGGAATCGAACCCGTGTCTTTCGGGTCAGCAGCCGAGCGCCATAACCGGTTAGCCACCACGCGGCTATCAATCTGTCATTAAGCAAATCGACCGATCAATCTCTCAATCAATGAATCAGTCAATTGATGGGCTGTTAACTGTTAGCAAAAGGCATGTTAACTAGGCTCAGTGATCCATGCGGGAAAACCTGTCAACTTTACCGGAGTTTGTAGCTCGAGAAAATGGCGGGTTAGGGTGACACTTGCATTTCGCTGGTTGAGAGTTTGCGGCATAAGCATCGTTTTCAATGAAACTGACGCCTTTGTCTTGCGAATTGAGAAATCTGTATGGATACACGCAATCTGCAAATTGGAGTGAATCCTTTTCACTGCGGGCAGATGCATTTACGTTCTCGCAGGAAAAGCATTTCGCATCAGGCTGAGTAGTTGATAAGACCGAGCGGTCTAAGAATCTCCGCAAACTCTCTGATGCGTGACATGATGTCCACCCTTTTCTTATGAGAAAACATTCACACAGGAACAACGTTTCTCATGAAATTGAGCAGTTAATAAAACTAAGCGGTCTATGAATCTCCGAAAACTAGTCGATGCGCTACACGTTGTCACCACTTCCTTATAAGAAAGCTCCACTGCCACACTACAGCTATAAAACGAGTACATAGAACAACCTTTAAGCCCAAGACCACGCGTGGGATAACCAACGTACAAGGAAGGTGCCAGACAACCAGAACAAATACCCTTTGTGGTTACGGTCCTACTCAAGGAAAAAAAAAACCGTGTGTCCTCCTTACCCTGCGGATGCCACAGACGCAGGTTTTACGCGTCACCACCGCACGTTGGCTGCTGTTGATTCATGGTGCCACGGCTGGGCATACATCCGCCCTACAGCCTGGCTCGGCAGTCGACAGGGGTTCGGCGCCTGCTTCAGTGCTGACCACCAGCGGCTCCAGAAAGCAGCTTTGCCACTGGTGATGGCCCATGGTGGACACGGTGGCGACTTTAAGCCTCTGCCTGAAACATGGATGCACACGCAAACAAGCGCTCGCACACAACGATGAAGAATTACGTAATATAGCAGGGTTAGTCAGCCCAAGCGCAGACAAACAGCCCTTCACAGTCGTAATATATAGAGGGGTTTTGGTTAATCTAAGTCCAGGTACCCGTATTTGTTACAGTTCCATCAATCATCATCAGCCTGACTACACCCACTGCAGGGCAGAGGCCTCTCCCATGTCTCTCCAATTGAACCCTGTCATTTGCCAGTTGCGACCACCGTATCCCCGCAAACTTCTTAATTTCATCAGCCCACCTAACTTTCTGCCGTCCCCTGCTGCGTTTGCTTTCTCTTGGAATCCACTCCGTTGCCCTTAAGGAACAGCGGTTATCTTTCCTTCGCATTACATGCCCTGCCCAAGCCCATTCCTTCCTCTTGATTTCGACTAGGATGTCATTAACCCGCGTTTGTACCCTCACCCACTCCGCCCGCTTCCGATCTCTGAACGTTACACCTATCATTTTCCTTTCCATAGCTCGCTTCATTGTTCTCGTTTGGTTTGGTTTATTGGGGTTTAACGTCCCAAAGCGACTGAGGCTATGAGAGACGCCGTAGTGAAGGGCTCCGGAAATTTCGACCACCTGGGGTTCTTTAACGTGCACTGACATCACTCAACTTAAGTTGAACCCTCTTTGTTAGCCCCCACGTTTCTGCCCCATGGGTGAGTACCTATAAGTACCGGTTCTATCAATACCTGTGCATCAATTCCATACTTCTAGAACAACAGGCAACGAGCGCCTCTTAGCCCACAAAACTCTGCTTTCAGTGAGCGGCATACACAAACTCCCAATCAATAAATCAATCAGCCAGTCATCCGGTCAATCAATCAGTCAATCTGTCCATCAATCATTAAGTCGATGTCCATTCTCAAACAGCCAATGTCAGTCAGTCAGTCAGTTGATCAACGAATCAATGGACCGATTGAACTTGTAGAGAGTGCCGCTTGTACATCTGCTATACAGGAAAAGCAGTCACTCAATACATCTATCAATCAATATATGAATTATGAAAGAAGCCAACAGCCACAGAAACCAAGGGGCACAGGGGATTTTTTTTTTTTTTTTTTTTTTTTTTTTTTTTTTAAATCAATGTATTTATTTCGTGGTGTTGATCAATTTAGAATATTACTGAACATGTCATCGCTTAAAGCTAATTGATTAGAAAAGCAGAAGAAAAAACAACCACTGCCGCCGGTGGGATCCGAACCCACGACCTCCGAATTACGCGTCCGGTGCTCTACCTCTGAGCTACGGCGACGGCTGTCAAATCTTCTGCTTTCAGGGGTATTTATGTTTTACAAGAACCTAACCTTGAGAGTGTTCATCAGCGCCACCCACGTTCATAAGCGGCGGACGTAGAACGTCCTGAGTAACCGCCGGTAGTGACGTAGAACGTCATCGAACGGAGAGGGTGGAAGCTGCGTGAGAACCCTCTTGGGTGGCGCTGATGAACACTCTCAAGGTTAGGTTCTTGTAAAACATAAATACCCCTGAAAGCAGAAGATTTGACAGCCGTCGCCGTAGCTCAGAGGTAGAGCACCGGACGCGTAATTCGGAGGTCGTGGGTTCGGATCCCACCGGCGGCAGTGGTTGTTTTTTCTTCTGCTTTTCTAATCAATTAGCTTTAAGCGATGACATGTTCAGTAATATTCTAAATTGATCAACACCACGAAATAAATACATTGATTTAAAAAAAAAAAAAAAAAAAAAAAAAAAAAAAAAATCCCCTGTGCCCCTTGGTTTCTGTGGCTGTTGGCTTCTTTCATATTTATAACGAGCCCCTTATTCCCCTTCCCTTGTTTGCTTAATATATGAATTAGTTAATCAATGCCATTCAGTCACTCCCTCAAGAAACGAATAAGTCAGAAAATCTGTTAATCGATCAATCAATTAGTCATCCAACCATCAAATCAATCAATCAGTCCATCGATCAAACTTCTAGAAACAGGCGCTGGTGACAATGCTAGTAAAACAGAGCGAGGACGAGAAAAGAAGGCGTAAACGAATTTTCCTTTTATCCAAGAACTACACTGCCTCTTTTTTTTTTCTGCGAAGACACATGAGCGAATAGACTGCCGTAAGCAGGACCAAACTCCTCCCCTGCCTCCTCCTCGACCCCATTTCAAGAGTGGATTCGAAACAGCCAAAAATGAAATGCGTACCTGCGCTGACCCCAAGTTAGAATGGGCAACTAGCCTGTCTACCCCTGTGCGAGTTTATGGTTCGGATCGATGGATAGCAATCAGTGTGATTTCCCTCACTCGAAATCGCCATTCAAGCGAATAATGAGAGCGAAACTACCCAGTGGGAAATACTGAGCTCAGGACATGAGCAAGCACGCCCAAAATTTCTAGCGGTAACTGAAATGCCTGACATCAAAAAAGCAACAAAACATACAGCAATTTCGGGCTTCGGGAAGTTACAAAGCATTCAGAAGTGCTCGCCATGCCGAAGTGCTCTAGCCTCGTCAGGACAGTCTAACAGTTAGGAGCCGGAGTTAATGCTTTTCGCGTCAATTATAATAGGCAATGAAGAAACTAACTGGGGGAATTTAATCTGTAAACAGCTCTTTAGTATGCACTGTATCCTGCGATCAAGGCAAAAGGTATCGCACCGCAACGTCCCTCCACTTGATGGCGATGTAGTGGCTGGTTGCGGGTGGGGTGCTCGGCCCATTGCTGCGGTGAAACCGGTTGCAGGCACCCGGGCCAGACGCGACGGAGGCATTGCACACGGCCGGGCTGAAAAGACTGCACAAATAAAAAAATGGCTGAGGCTTAACTTGGTTAAGCCTAGAGAATGCGAAGCATCATCGTGTCGCGTAATTTGGAGGCGCACAACCACAGCGACGGCGCGAGGGGGGCCCCCGTTTCTCCACTGTCGTGACGTCATCGTGTCACGTGGTGTGGCATCATCGTGTCACGTGATTTCGAGGCGCACAGCAACAGCAACGGCGCGAGGTGGGCCCCCGTTTCTCCACTGTCGTGACGTCATCGTGTCACGTGGTGTGACGTCATGTATCACGTGATTTGGAGGCGCATAACCAGGGTGAAGGGCTGAAGTGGTAGCTAAAGTAGTATGCTTCGCATAAAACGGGATAGCATGCTAGTGACCGCGCGCTTCAGGCAAGGTGTACAAGGCCTGAGCCCTTGTATTAGTCTGATCCTTAGAATCATGCGCTATGCCCGAAGCAGCAAATGGATTTTTAAGCGAAAAGCGAGCATCGTGAATCCACGGATGGTAGACCGAGTTGCCTGTTAATAACCGCGAAGTACGATTTTCAAGAGCATCAACACATCACTAACGCCTTTGACTGTCAGCGTTGACGTGAAATTACCACTTTTAAAACAATCGGCGGTCACGGGGTGGTGGTCTCCCGGTGTCGCCTTTTGCGACATGTCCACATCACTTTTCGCCGATTGCCTCGAGCCGCTGTGACGGCGGCGTGACGACAACAGATCCGCCTTCCTGCTACGTCACTGTGACGTCGCCTTCATTCACTACGCTCAGTCGAACAACGGAATACGCTAAAGCGGTTCGCGCGGGTGACGGGCTAGGAAATTGATACTAGACGCCATGGATTTCATTCTCTCGCCTGGTTTTTAAGCCGCGAAGAAGAGCGGCGTGTCCGCGGACATCGCGAGCCGTCTGCCTTGACCGACGAAGCTTTTCGGCCGCATTACCGGCTGCCAAACAGCACAGCACTGTGGCTACCGTCTGCTGAGACGAGCTGCCGCTCGCCAAGCGAACTTACCTTGCACCGTCGCAAACAGACGACGAAGCAGACGTTGCCCATTGCGACGAGATGGGCTTGGCAGCGCTTGCGCTAGCGGCTACGTCACCCTTCAAGGCATTTTAATGCGCGTTAGCGCCTTGAAACAGTGTCCGCACGAGCCAAAGATAATTTAAAGCAATGTGACGACTTTTACGAACATACAACTAAATATTAACACCTCCATGTTGTCGTTCACATGTTTCAGTAGGGTCCCTAGAAATTCTTGCTAGTTTGAGAGACCCATATGAAAAGCGGCATTTTCATCACGGCTTAAACCGCCCTCGCGTTCGTAAAACGAATGATAAATTGAAATGAGTGCCATCAGTCTTGCATTGTGAATACCCATTGGCTGTAGTACGTACATTATGCTGCTTGAAATAAACAAAAACAAACATCTCTGCAATAATTAACACCTACTAATCAAAGATGCCAAACTACTGCTGCTTGTGAATCAGCAGTGGTGAATTGTCGCTTTTCGGAGTGAATGAAAGCGCCGCCGACGATAGTGCCGGTGGCGTTTTTCGTTTCTTCGAGCAAAAGTACGCACTTTTTTAGGCCCCGCCCTAATGCGACGTGTCGCAAAATGCGACACCGAGAGAATACCACCCCAGCTCCAGTAACCATGGCAGTAACAAATCCTTCCAGCTGACCTTTCGTCTGCTGTTTAGGATCATACTAACAAAGCAAAAATAAACCGTGCGTCCTCCTCACCCAGCGCTGGACACCCGCCGCAAGGTGCACCGGCCCCGTAGCCATGGCTCAGCAGTGGACAGCTGTTAGGTGTTTTTTTTCGTTCCCGTAACCCGTGCCGGACACGGTGGCCATTTCCAGCCTCTGCCTGAAATATGGATGCACGCGCAAACAAACGCTCGCAAACAACCATGAAGAATCGCGTATCTATGGCTTAGTTAAGTAGCAGAATCACACATCTGTCATGCCATTTAGTAGAGTCGATTTGGTTAATCTAACCATAGCTACCGGCATTTGTTCGAAGTCGATCGCTGACTAAGCATAAACTCCACGCTTCTTGAACCACACGCAATGTGTGTTTGTTAGCGTACAAAACTCGTCTTTCAGTGAGCGGCAAGCCCCTCCCCTCCGGTTGTCGTGATGGTCCGCTTGCACCTAAAAGTCCCAACTAAACTCGACGAGCATCTAAGCCTATTGCCAGCTACAAAGAGAATTTGAATTTTCTACTTCAAGTATATTTCCACTGCTACAAGGTCAATATTTATTTCTGAAAAATTAGGATCACAAAATTAACTTAGATTTTTGTTTTCCCAGTCACTGGAATAAAAGCCGTGAATAAAAAAAAACTCTTAGGTTATCCTCGATGGATCGTTGGAATGCGTTAGTTGACAAACATTGATTATGTTTGTGGTTGACACTCTTAACTCGTTATATCCGACGTGATAAACTAAGGTTTTTAATATATCCGAGGTGAACACACGAACAGGTGCAAACGCGAAAGTTCGGTATATGCGATAGAACACACTAGAGTTCGTTATATTCGAGGTGGCATGCCAAGGTGCGTAATATCCGAGGAAGTACGTGCTGAGGTAGTTCGTAAAGCCCAGTGCGCACTGGCTACTTGCAGACGGTGGTGGCAAATTATGCTCACACTGACCGCTCTAATGCCAACGCATTAAAAGCTAGAAAGGGACTCCGCGATCACCGTTTCGAAGCCAATGGCGATGTAGCCTGGCCTCAGGGATCCGAGCGGGAAAACCTGCCCTGATGTCACCTCAGTATCTCGCGAAAGTGGCCAACTCTACTTGCTGAGAGTTTCTGGCAAAAGCCCCGTTTTCGGTGAAAGTAGCGTCTTTGTATTCCGAATGGGGATATTACTAGTACCGGCTAACTTCAAACTGACGTGTGTTCATGTGACCGTGACACGAGGAATGCATGTTCACACAGGTACAACGTTTCGCATCAGATTGATTATGAACCGCGCATTCTACTCCATGAAGTAAGCCCTTGCTTATGAACACAATTCCGCTGTCACACCACTGCTCTTAAAGGAGTACAGAAAGCAATATTTAACTGCCTTGAATACAGTAGGTCCGGTGTTGGATCCCCAGTACCGCACGATAGCTACCGGTATTACAATGGGTACAAGCTTCCCTCGGCCTGGTGCTCGGTTTTCTTGGGATATAATTCATGGGAAAGAGGACACTAAGCAGACTCAAATACCTAGTGACATGGCACTCCTTGGCCGAAGTTGCCCTTGTGCCAATTCATTGTCATCATCCGGTAATCTTACCAGTAAAAGTTACCGGACGCACTTAAGATCCTTACGTGCCATTGATGTGTGATGTGAAAAATTCGTGTCCATCATTGTACTGGAAATGAATGGCTCAACAGCCGCCATAGTTCTTCATGCATAAAGACAGTAAGGATGTCAAGCAGGAACACATGATCTCTCCAATGCTATTCACCACCTGTTTACAAGAGGTATCCAGAGGCTTGTATTGTGAGTTCCTGGGGAAACAGTTAATGGAGAGTACCTCACCAACTTCCGATTCGCTCGCTAAGTCGCTCAGGAAATCAATTGGAACGCATGCTCAATGCCTTACGACAGTCAGAGCTGAATGGTGGGTAGAAAAGTTAATATGAAGAAACAGAATTCGAAAAAAGCAGCAGTTTACAATCGGTGGCGAGGCGCTTGGGTTGGTAACAAAATACATCGATTTAGGACAGAAAGCGAAGGCAGATCCGAATGACGCGAGAAATTAACTAGAGGTATAAAAGAATGCGATGAAGTGCATTTGGCCAGTTCTGTGAGGTCATGAATGGTAGTTTACCAATATCCCTCAAGAGAAAAGTATATATATAACGGCTGTATTTTACCGGTACTCACCTATGGGGCAGAAACCTGGAGGCTAACGGAAAGGGTTCACGCTCAACCCGAGGACCAGGCAGAGACCTACGGAAAGGAAAATGATAGGCGTAACGTTAAGCGATTCCTAAGACACAGGGCAGAGTTGGTGAGAGAACAAACGTGGGTTAATATCTTGGTCGAAAGCGAAAAAAAGAAATAGGCATGGCCAGGGCATTTAATGTGAAAGCAAGATAACTGATGTTTTCGGTTTATTGGGGTTTAACATCAAAAGCAACTCAGGCAGTGAGGGACGCCGTAGTGAAGGCCTCCGCAAATTTCGACCACCTGGGGTTTTTTAACGTGCACATGACATCGCACAGTCCACGGGCCTCTAGAATTTCGCTTTCATCGAAATTCGGCCGCCGCGGCCGGGATCGAACCCGCGTCTTTCGGGCCAGCACCCGAGGGCCGTAACCACTGAACCACCGCGGCGAGGCATCACGAACAAGAAGAAAACAGAACCAACAAGACAATACGAGCGCTGATCTTCTATCAATCGCGCCCTGTGCCAGTCGCGGTCGTTTTATCCGCTCAAACTTCCTCATCTCACCCTCACACCTGTGTGGATAACCTAGCTCTTCACACTGCGAAGTTTTCAAAGAGCTGTTTGTGAATAAGCTGAAGTGGGGACGTTCTATTTGCTAGGTGCTGGCTGAGGTCCGACACCTCTGGGTAACGCCAAGTAGAGCCTGACTTCCGAAATCCGCTGGTTCCGCCTCATCGCCGTATTTGCTGACAAAGTAAAATAACGCATTGGTCCTTTCTCTGCTTTACAAACTGTACAATTCAGCAGCGTTATATACAGCTGCAGTACAAAAAGTGAGTGTAAACTTCTGTCCATGAAACTGCTTCAAAAAGCTCGGCAACCTTGTTTGCTTAGTGTTTCGACTGATGATTGCGGTACCTGGGGTACTGTCGCAGCTGCAGAATCTTGCGCTGACAGCAGCCTCAGCTCCTGGCCGAGCGGTTGCCGGGATTTCCCACCGAAGACGGGCGCTGTTGTGCCTGACACCCGGCCACGACCTCGGCCTCGGCCTATGGTTCGGCTGGCCGCAGCAAAAGGCGCCGGAACATAGCCGCCACCACCGTGCTCCATGGCAGACATCCTTGGGCCTCGGAACCAAGAGAGAAGACAAGATAACTGATGGTCGTTAAAGGTACTCGAAAGAGGAATCTGAAGTCGTATTTTCCCCGCGGGAACTAGATCTACACGTTAAGAGCATTCTTAGAAATCTTGAATTATTGTCCTGTGGGGACGATTTCCCAAAACTAAATCGGATTAAAAGTCCCGGCTCCCGTTATTTTTTTAGCTCTTCGCGGAAGGTCCGAAGAGTCAACTAACGCGTAGGAATAAAAATGTGCACGGAAATAAAAATGTGCGTGGGCACTCTGCTTTCGCCGATCACTACGTATCACTCCGACGATGGAAGAGAGGCAAGCCGCCACGGGACTGGGTGAAAGGTTGGTCGACCCCTCCTGCCGTCCGCGGTGAGTTGAAAAAAGGCGGGAGCCGAGACGTTTATTCCGATTTGAATTAGGGAAATCGGCCGCACAGGACAATAAATCAAAGTTTCTAAAAACGCCCGGAAAGTGTAGGTCGAGTTCTCGCGGCAAAAAGACAAGTTCACATTCCTGTTCAGTGCGCCTTTAAGGATAACAGACTGGATTCCAGAGAGGCCAAGCGTGGGTACAAGGGGGCCGTAATGGCACAGCACAGGTTCAATTGGAGAGGTATGGGAGAGGCGTCCTTCCTGCAGTGGACGTAGCCAGGATGACGATGATGAACTAATAATTGGGGTGCCACTAATTACTAATTACTGCATATTTTCCATAAACGTTTAGGGGGGTTTAGTGTTTACGGGGTTTAACGTCCCAAAGCGACTAAGGCTATGAGAGACGCCGTAGTGGAAGGCTCCAGAAATTTCGACCACCTGGGGTTCTTAAACGTGCACTGTCATCGCACAGTACACGGGCCTCTAGAATTTCTCCTCCAAAGAAATTCAACCGACACGGCCGGGATCGAACCCGCGTCTTTCGGGTCAGCAGCCGAGCAACCATAACCACTGAGCCACCAAACAGCCATAAATGAAAAGCGTTCCTGCGCTGACACAAGGTTAGAGTGGCCAACTAGCCTGTCTGCCCCTGTGCAAATTTATGGCTCGGATCGGTGGATAGAAATCAGTGTGATTTCCCTCATTCGCAATCGCCATTCAAGCTGCTAATGCGAGCGAAACTACCCAGTGGGAAATACTGAGCTCAAAACATGAGCAAGCATGTCGAAAATTTCTAGCGGTAACTGAAATCCTTGGCACCGAAAAAGCAACAAAAAATACAGCAATTTCGGGCTTCGGGAAGTTACAAAGCACCGACACACCACTAACGCCTTTGACTGTGAACGTTGACGTGAAATTACCACCTTTAAAACAATCGTCGATCAGCTCCGGTAACCATGGCCGCACGGTGGTCACATGTCCGAACGGGACACGAAGAGTGAGGCTCGGCTGAGGAATTAAAACTGATATATTCAACTCTCCTGCCAGACTACAGTTATAAGAGCGGTGCATAAAATAATCTTTAAACAAAGACAACGCGTGGGATAAAATAAGCTCACAAGGAACCTTTGGGACAGTCAGCACAGAAGTCCCAAGCTGAGCATCGCCTGAGCTACACTACAGCTATAACAGGAGTATATCAAATATCCTTTAAACAAAGACAACGGGTGGGATAAAATGAACATGCAAGAAATGTTGGTTTGGTTTATGGGGTTTAACGTCCCAAAGCGACTAAGGCTATGAGAGACGCCGTAGTGAAGGGCTCCGGTAGTGAAGGGCTCCGGAAATTTCGACCACCTGGGGTTCTTTAACGTGCACTGACATCGCACAGTACACGGGCCTCTAGAATTTCTCCTCCAAAGAAATGTGGGGTACAATCAGAACGTCAGCTGTTTAACATCATACTGACAAAGCAAAAATAAACAGTGCGTCCTCCTCACCCAGCGCTGGACATCCGCCGCAAGGTACACTGGCCCTGTAGCCTTGGCTCAGCAGTGGGCAGCGGTTCGGTCGTTTCTGCTCCTCATTAACCCGTGCCGGACACGGTGGCCATTTTCAGCCTCTGCCTGAAACATGGATGCACCCGCAAACAAACGCTCGCACACAACGATGAAGCTTCGCGTATGTATGGCTTAGTTAAGTAGCAAGATTCGTAGAATCACACACCTGTCATGCCATTTAGTAGAGGCGATTTGGTTAATCTAACCATAGCTACCGGCATCTGATCAAAGTCGATCGCTGACTGAGCATAAACTCCACGCTTCTTGAACCACACGCAATGTGCGTTTGTTAGCGTACAAAACTCCTCTTTCAGGTAGCGGCAAGCACCGATTCCCAAGAACTAAATGAATAAATCAGTCAATCAAACTGTCTATCAATCAATGTGTCAGCCAATCAGTCGATGAACAAATCTCTCAGTCAAGCTATCCATCAATAGGTTTACAGTGTATGGGTGCTTAACGTCCCAAAGCAACTCAGCTTATGAGGGATACTGTAGTGAAGGGCTCCGGATATTTCGATCACTTGTGGTTCTCTAACGTGTAATGATATCGCACAGTACAAGGGCCTCTAGAATTTCGCTTCCATCGAAATTCGACAGCCTCGGCAGGGATCGGTCCCGCGTCTTTCGGGTCACCAGCCGAGAACCATAACCACTCAGGCACCACGCGACTATCAATCTGTCAATCGATCGATCAGCCTGTCAGTCAACCATTCAGTCAATCGACAGGTCAATCAGCCAATATCAGTCAGTTCGCAAGTCCACCAACCAACCAATGAATCAATCAGCCAATTAAACATGCAGCCATAATATAAATAAATGAGTCAATAAATAGAACATGTACAAGGCGTCGCTCGTTAATCTGCTTAAAAGAAAAGCAGTTAAACACTAGGTTTGGTTTGGTTTGATAGCCGCCGCGGTGGCTCAGTGGTTATGGTGCTCGGCTGCTGACCCGAAAGACGCGGGTTCGATCCCGGCCGCGGCGGTCGAATTTCGATGCAGGCGAAATTCTAGAGGCCGGTGTACTGGGCGATGTCAGTGCACGTTACGAAACCCCAGGTGGTCAAAATTTTCGGAGCCCTTCCCTACGGCGTCGCTCATAGCCTGAGTCGCTTTGGGATGTTAAACCTCATAAACCAAACCAGTAAAAAGTTAGTCAATCTGCCAATCAATCTATAAATCTAATAATCCAATCAATACCAGTAACTCAGTCCGCCAATTAACCAAGCAGCCAATCCATCAAAACCAGTCAAATTGGCCAATGACGACGAAACAAAGTCAAGAATAAGCGTGGCATAGAGCCCACTGCCGAACCAATGCTCGCCCAAGCTTTCCAACATGACCTGCACAATATGTGCAAGATTGTTTCTGGCTCGCCTTCGTCAACGCTCTGGATGCATCAACATCTCAGATGCTCTCAGTATGGCGGGTTAGTGACACTTGCATTTAACCATGGCTGAGAGTTCCCTGCAAAATCTTCGTTTTCAGATGAACTGGCGTCTTAGTCTTGCGAAATGGGAAATCTATTCATACACGCCATCTGCCCATTGGAGTGAGTCAATTTCACTGTGGCCTTTAGCCTTTACGTTCACACAGGCACAACTTTTGGCATGAGATTGAGTAGTTAATAGACTATCAGTTCTATAAATCTCCACACAATCTTGACGCTCGACCATTTGTTCAGCGCTTCTTTATGAAGGAGATTCCGCTGCGACTCTGGAGCTATTAAATCTGCACTAAAGAGGAACCTGAACTCTGAACTCTTCCTTCTACCGTGGGAGCTTAATATACATGTTGCCAGCACACTTAGAAACTTCGCATTATTGTCCTGCGTGGCCGTTTTCCCTAATTTACATCAGATTGAACATCCCGCCTTCTGCCTTTTTTTAACTCGCCGCTGAAGGTAGGGGGAGTCAACTAACGCGTGGAGTGCCTTTCTTGCAGTCGCGTGTCAGCTTCGCTTTCACCTTTACTGAAGCGAGAGGCTTCACTAGACTCGTCAGCACCGAACTTCGCGTGAGCAACACTACAGATTTGCCACAGCTGCGCATGCGCGAAACCGAGTGACGTCACACGGAGCGCAGGTGGCCGCTGCTGCCGCAGCCGTCGTCGCCGCCGCGCGCTACTGCGCATGTGCGCCGCCGCTTCTCCTCCTCGCCACCGTTTGTCCTTTCGCCGCAGTCGTGCTCAGTGCGCATATGCAAGGAGGGGTATATAAGGCGCGCTTGCCCAGGCGCCACACTCGCCATGGAAGGAGAAGAAGCAACAGTCGGACGGCGCAGAAACACCGATCCAGAAGTGGTAGTTTGGGAGTTAGCTAAAAAGCAGCGAGAGCTTTCCGCTTCGAGATATCCAGGCTTAACCTTAGCTAAGCAACAGCCAATTTTTTTGTGTTTTAGATTTTCCTGAATATCTAGTCAGAGACAACGAAGCTGCAAATTAAGCCCACGAGAATAAAAACATGCGTGGACCCTTGCCTTTCACCGATCGCTAGGTATCACTCCGGCAATGGCAGATCGGCAAGCCGCCACGGGACTGGCTGAAAGGCACTCCGCGAGTTGGCTGACTCCTACCGTCAGCGTTGAATTCAAAAAAGAAAGGCGGCAGCCGGGAAGTTTAATCCCACTTAGACTTAATTAGGAAAATCGGCTGCGCAGGACAATAATTCAACGTTTCTAAGGATGCTCGGAACGTGTAGGTCGATTTCCTGCGGTAAAAAGACGAAGTCAGATTCCTTTTTAGTCTACTTTTAAAGGAGTGCATGAGCTAAAGGCGGAGCACAGCATAAAATAAACATACAAGGAAAGAACTTAACAATCATAACAAATCCCCCAAACTGAGCAGTCATTTGCGAATAGGATCACAAAAAAAAACAATAATAAACCATGTGTCCTGCTCACCCAGCGCTTGCCTGAGGCGCTGGTTTGATACGGCACCAAGGCACGTTGGCTGCAGTGGATCGATGGCGCCACGGCTATGCACAAGCGTCGGCGCCTGAATTTTCCCCACCAGGGGCTCCAGAAAGCAGGTCTGCCACTGGAGATGGCACGTGGCGGACACGGTGGCCACTTTAAGCCTCTGCCTGAAACACGGATGCACACGCAAACAAGCGCTCACACACAACGATGAGGAATTACGTAATATACTAGGGTTAGTGAGCCGAAGCATACACTGGCATATCTTCACTTTCATACTCTAGAGGGGATTTTGTTACCCTAATGCCAGTTACCGATATATGTTCTAACTCTATCGCTAAATGAGCATAAATTGCACACTTCTAGAACCACAGGCAACGAGCGTCTGGTACCGGAAAGAGCTCCTCTTTCAGAGAGCGGCACGCACCAATTGACAATCAATCAATTAGTCAGTCAGCGAGTCAATTAGTCAATCAATCAGTCAGTCCATCAGTCGATCAATCAATCTGTAAATGTCGGTGAGTCAGTTCATGCACAGACCAATCAATCAATCAGCCATCAAATAAATCAGTTAATCAATCAAACTTGTAGAGTGCGCCGCTTGTGCATCTGCTTAAGAGGTAGACAAATCGCTGGGTCAATCAATACATCAATCTGTAAATCAGTGTAAGTCGCTCCAGCAAACAATCAATTAGTCAGTATATCTGTTAAATGATCAATAAACTCATCAATCAACCATCTAAACAATCAATCAGTCGATGGACCTTGTATAAACTGCCACTGGTTACTATGGTTAAAATGAAAACTAGTCAAATTGAGCAAGGACGGGAAAAGAAGGCGAAAACGAATTTTCCTTTTATCTGAACCACACTCCCTTTTCTTTTCCGAAACAACATCAGCAAAACCCTGCCGTCAACAAGACTAAGCTCCTAAGAGTCTTAAGAGTGGGTTCCACACAGTCATCACTGTAACGCGTGCCTGGGCTCACCCAAAGTTAGAAAGGATAACTCGCTGAATGAGCTTTTATCGGCGATAACGATAATACTAAAAAATTAGAGGACGCCTACGTTTCGCCTATAGGTGAGGTACGCGACAGCGTGTTGCAGCGCTGCCACGCAGTCCATGGAACTCCCAGGGAGTCCATGGAGTCCATGCAAGGACACCTTGGCCTTTGAAAACACCTTCGAACGCAACGCATTTTTGAGGAAAGGAAATTCTCTGTCATCTCGGTGAACACCCGAACTACAACGTAAGGGAAGGAAGGAAGGCGGGAGAGCAATGAGAGAGAGAGGGAGAGAGAGAGAGAGAGGTGCTGTGGAAAGGGCAATCGAAAATGGATTTGAGTAAAGGAAATGACACCATAACTCTCTCACATACCTCGGTGGACACCCGGTGGACACCTGCAGCCAATGATTATAGTTTTATGCTATGCTGAATCATATGACACCATCCAGAATATTCTACGGCAAACATTTGGCATGATGCGATTTTAAGGCGAAAGCATTTAAAGGGGCTGCGAAACACTGCCTGGGGGAATACCGGCTATACTTCAGGTGGGTTCTTTATGTCACACAGATGCTGACTTAAAAAGAATTACATTAATCGATGCACAGGAACGGGAGTTATTCAGTGAAGAAATTTCAAAATACAAGCAAACAAAACGCTGCCCTCAACTCGATTTTGGCGGGGCTTCCCACTCCTATTTCGCTCTCCCAATGACGGCAGCTGGCGCAACCAATCAAAACAGCCAGCCAGAGCACGTCGCGGAAGTTTGTACTCCATGGTTGCCTGCTCTCTGTGAGACTGGCAGCGTTGTTTCCATGCCAGAGCGCCCCTGGTGGTGTATTTTTATTTTACTTGCTTTGCAGGGCTTTTATCTAAGACAAACAAATTGTTTTTGTTGATCTAATATAAAACGCAGACAGGTGACAAAATGTGTCTCTATTTATTCACACAATTTGCAGTATATTTACTGTTTGTCCGGTCATCAAGCTCACGCCAGGTGATGTCATATCCGCTGCTAAAAACCCGCCACTGTGTGGCGACACCATCAGAGCCATGAAGTTGTTCTTGGGAGGACATTAAAATACTAAAAAACGGAATGTACGCGGTATTACCGACGCTAATAGCACCATTATAACTCACTGTATGCAATCAACAGGCAAAACAGTTAACTAAGATTGTGTTTCTGGGCCCCTTTAATGCCTCATACTGTCGTGACCAAGATGTGTTGCAAATGTGTCCGCGTTTCGAGTGCATGCCTTATATGGGCATATGCCAATCAACAGCCAATCGATACTTAATCGGGTGCAATCGAAAGACATCGGAACATGATATAAAGGGATTGTAATGGTCTCTTGGGCCTCGTCAAGCTTGTGTAGCTTTTAGCCCAAGAGACCATTAAATTTTTTCTGGAACATAAAGATGTATTGTATTGTATTGTACTTAATGACTAAATGAGTAATTGGTAATTAGCAGTAGTTAAGAAGTAGCATGTGAGACTGTGCACTGCGCCTGTACCTTAACACTAAATAATGAGTGTACTAGTTAAGGTCACGCTATCACTAACTATGCATTAATTAGTATCACGAAATGTGCGAGTCATGCTTAACTATCATTACCATCAATAATAGACGTTTCTAGACGTGTCATATATATCGTGTCGAACCTTCTAGAGAGTTCCACCACTTGACAGGTGAGTGACAGGACATGGTGGATGGCATTTCAACAATAGTCAAGACCAATTAGCCTAATGAACACTTCTAGTCACACCACACAACAAAATAAAACCGAGTAGGAGATTGGTCGAGTTGGGGAACCCAACCAGGGTTTCCGGAGTACGAGACGAGCACGCTAACCACTCCGCCATGCCAGCTCGGTTTGGTTCATGGGGGTTTAACGTCCGAAAGCAACTTAGGCTATGAGAGACGCCGCAGTGAAGGGCTCCGGAAATTCCGGAGCCCTTCACTGCGGCATCTCTCATAGCCTGAGTTGCTTTGGGACGTTAAACCCCAATAAACCAAACCGAGCTGGCATGCGCAGTGGTAGCTCGATGGTCTGGAATGAACAAAGGCACCATAGCCTGAGTTGCTTTGGGACGTTAAACCCCAATAAACCAAACCGAGCTGGCATGCGCAGCTCGATGGTCTGGAATGAACAAAGGCACCATAGCCTGAGTTGCTTTGGGACGTTAAACCCCAATAAACCAAACCGAGCTGGCATGGCGCAGTGGTAGGTAGCTCGATGGTCTGGAATGAACAAAGGCACGTCTAGCTAATACCGTAGCGCGCCTTCGTTAACTCCAATCTTCCTCCCTTCCCTTACGGCGAGATATGCGAGAGAGAGAGATGCATTTCCTTTCCTCAAAAACCAATGGGAGATGGCGTTCGGCAGCGTTGCAAAACGCTGTCGCGTTCCACGCTTAGAGGCGAAGCTTATCATCTTAACCACACATCAGTCACACAAGCAGCAACACCACGTTTAAGGCTTTCGCCTCACCGCACTTTAGGTCAACAAAGTGCCCCCCTGAAATTTTTTCCGAGGCGCGGTGCCGACATCTAGGACGCCGACGGCTTTTCGACCGAACGAGCTGGATACGCTCTCGCATAAAAGCAAAAAATAAACCGTGCGTCCTCCTCACCGAGTGCATGCACCAGGCATAGGGTTGATGCGGTGCTTGGTGCTTAGTGCTTGCTTCTTTTTAACCACCAGGGCGCTCCAGGAAACAGGGCCGCAAGGGGAGCAGCTCGCCCGTGGTGGACACGGTGGCCATTCTCAGCCTCTGTCTGAAACACAGATGCACACGCAAACCGACACTCGCACATAGAGATAAATTACGTAAAATACCCGAGTTAGGTAGCCAAGGCGTAGACGAACGCTCCTTCAATGTCATACCAGAGGGGATTTGGTCACTAACCCCAGGCACCGGTGTTCGTTCCAACTCGATCGCTAGCTGAGCATAAATTCCACACCTCTGTAACCACAGCCAATGAGCCACTGTTAACGCACCGAATACCGTTTTCAGTGGGCGACATGCATCAATTCCTAATCAATTATTCGCTGAGTCAGTTATTTAGTCAATCAGTCCGTCAGTCTGTCAGTCGATAAATCAATGTGAGTCACCAAAAAGCTAATCCATGTCAGTCAGTCAGTTCATTAAGACATCAGTCAGTCAGTCCAACTATCAATCCGCCATTAATAAATCAGTGAATCGATCGAGCTTTTATAGACTGCTGCTTGCTACTCAATAACCATCCAAAGCAATCACTCTATATATCTGGGAATCAATAAGTCCATCTCTTAATCCGTGTCAGTCACTCCACCAACCAAGCAATCAATAAGTAAATCTGTTAATCGATCAATCAGCATCTAATCAGTTAGTCAATCGGTCAAACTTTTAGAAGCTAGCGCTGGTGACTATGCTTAAGGAGAAATGATCAAAGTGAGCAAGGACGTGAAAAGAAGGCGTAAACGAATTTTCCTTGTACACAAAGACTATACAGCCTCACCAAAACCCTGCCATCAAGAGAACTGAGCTCCTCCCCCATCCCTCTCCACAAAGCCCTTCAAGAGAGGGTTCCAAACAGTCTTGATTGAAACGCGTGCCCGCGCTGACATAAGCATAGAATGGTCAACTCTCCTTTCTACCCTTGTGTCAGCTTATGGTTCGTCTGAATGAGACGCGACTGTTGGATGGTTGGATATCAATCAGTGTGGTTTGCCTCATTCTTACTAACCACTCAAGCTAGTAATGCGAACGAAACTACCCAGTGGAAAATACTAAGCCCAAAGCACGAGCAACCAGATCAAAAATGACCCGCAGAAATTGAAATTTCTGACACCGAAAATGCAAAAAAATAAATATTCCGCAATTTCCGGCTGCCGGAACACAAAACGATCAGAATTGGTCTAGCTTCGTCAGGACCGCCTAATCATTAGTCACCGGAAGCGATACATAGCGTCCGCGATTTTTAAGGCGGAAGCCTTTAATGCCTCATCGTTGTAAGCAGAAGTTGTCGAGAGAAAATGTCACGCTTTTCAGTTGGTCGAAACGGTCGTGACGTCACAGTGCGCGAATTTTAAAGGGGGCCAATTGCACTTTGGCTACTAACCATGCAACCAATTAAAGGGATCGTATAGTGATGCTCCAAGTTAGTGGGACTTACTTAACCAATTAGCCTTTCTAGTCAGACCAGATAAATAAAACAGAGTAGGAAATTTTCCGAGCTTGAGAATCGAACCCCGGTCTCCGGAGTGCGAGACGAGCACGCTACCACTTCGCCATGCCAGCTCGATGATTTGGAATGAACAAAGGCGCGTCTAGTGACTACGGTGTCTTCGTTCACTCCCATCTTCCTCCCTTCCCGTTATGGCGAGGTTTAGGTGTACACCGAGATATGAGAGACAGATACATTTCCTTTCCTCAAAAACCATTTTCAAAGGCGCGTGTACTGAATACGGTGTCTTCGTTCACTCTAATGTCCCTCCCTTCTTCCGGTGAGGTTCAGGTGTCCACCGAGATATGCGAGACAGATTCATTTCCTTTCCTCAAAAAACCATTTTCAAAGGCGCGTGTACTGAATACGGTGTCTTCGTTCACTCTCATGTCCCTCCCTTCTTCCGGTGAGGTTCAGGTGTCCACCGAGATATGCGAGACAGATACATTTCCTTTCCTCAAAAAACCATTTTCAAAGGCGCGTGTACTGAATACGGTGTCTTCGTTCACTCTCATGTCCCTCCCTTCTTCCGGTGAGGTTCAGGTGTCCACCGAGATATGCGAGACAGATTCATTTCCTTTCCTCAAAAAACCATTTTCAAAGGCGCGTGTACTGAATACGGTGTCTTCGTTCACTCTCATGTCCCTCCCTTCTTCCGGTGAGGTTCAGGTGTCCACCGAGATATGCGAGACAGATACATTTCCTTTCCTCAAAAAACCATTTTCAAAGCCGCGTGTACTGAATACGGTGACTTCGTTCACTCTAATGTCCCTCCCTTCTTCCGGTGAGGTTCAGGTGTCCACCGAGATATGCGAGACAGATTCATTTCCTTTCCTCAAAAAACCATTTTCAAAGGCGCGTGTACTGAATACGGTGTCTTCGTTCACTCTAATCTCCCTCCCTTCTTCCGGTGAGGTTCAGGTGTCCACCGAGATATGCGAGACAGATTCATTTCCTTTCCTCAAAAAACCATTTTCAAAGGCGCGTGTACTGAATACGGTGTCTTCGTTCACTCTCATGTCCCTCCCTTCTTCCGGTGAGGTTCAGGTGTCCACCGAGATATGCGAGACAGATACATTTCCTTTCCTCAAAAAACCATTTTCAAAGCCGCGTGTACTGAATACGGTGACTTCGTTCACTCTCATGTCCCTCCCTTCTTCCGGTGAGGTTCAGGTGTCCACCGAGATATGCGAGACAGATACATTTCCTTTCCTCAAAAAACCATTTTCAAAGCCGCGTGTACTGAATACGGTGACTTCGTTCACTCTCATGTCCCTCCCTTCTTCCGGTGAGGTTCAGGTGTCACCAAGATATGCGAGACAGATTCATTTCTTTTCCTCAAAAACAAATTTGCCGACGAGCACGGCCAAGTTCCGCCACGGCTTGACTAGCAACCCAAACCGCAGCCTCATGGACGAGTTCAGGCGTCTAAACGAGCATCGCTTGACTACAATCACCCAGCGGTGCAATGCGATCATGGAAGCATCACAGCTTCCACTAGCTTGTGTGAATGTACGTTCACTGTCGCTACACGGTCAAGACGTCGCACATGACCATGTCTTGGCTCGGTGCTAGGTTCCCTGTCTAACTGAAACATGGATGAATCCCTTGGTGGCACCAGTTGAGATCAAAGGCTTTCACTATACGTTACAGGAGCAAATCGTGCTTCCAACCAAGCAGCGGGAGTTGCCAATTACGCGCACCCAGACGTCAACCTAACACCGCTGCAGTTTGACGACTTGCACTTTGATGTGGGGGAAGTGTGCGGTGTCAAGCTCGAAAGTGGACTCAACGTGGTGTGCGTCTACGTGTAACCTCACATATCCCAACGGGCTGGCCATGAATTCATGGGACGAGTGCTACCAAGCTGGTTCAAGTTTGGCCCAATGATAGTGGTAGGATACTTCAACCAGGATGCCAGAACGCATCAAGACTTCCTAGATGGAATGCAGAAATCTCTGGGTCTGCACTTGTCTACTCCACGGGACAAAGCTACCACCAAGTACGGAAGCTGCTTGGATTTGGTCTTCAGAACCCACCCCAGCGTTAAAGATCTAGACTACATATCACTCCACTTCAGTGACCACAAGGCGGTAGTAGTCGACGTAGACCCGATCAAACATAAAGAATTCACCGGGCATGAGCCATCTGCGGAAATCTCTCCTGACCTAAACTTTGAGGAAGACGTGGATACAGCCGAAGTCGAAGAAGCAGATAAAGAGACGCACTAGGGGAGAAGTGAAACGCGCCTCTGAAAGTGTGTAGTTTTAATGCGCAGTTAAAGTATACAGCCAAATAAAACACTAGTCAATAACAAACAGTCTCTCAGTCAATGCCTAACAGTGCTCCAGGAAAGGCTTCCGCCTTTAAGCAGTTTAGTGTGCCAAAGTGCCCCCTGAACTTTTTTATGCGATTTAGCACCAATTATAATAGGCACTTTTATCCCTAAAGACCCGCCGCGGTGGCTCACCCGTTAAGGCGCTCGTCTACCGATCTGGGATACCTTGGTTCGAACCCGACCGCGGCGGACGTGTTTCGATGGAGGCGAAATTATAGAGGCCCGTGTACTGTCGATGTCAGTGCACGTTCAAGAACCACAGGCGGTCGAAATTTCTGGAGCCCTCCACTACGGCGTCCCTCGTAGCCTGAGTCGCTTTGGGACATTAAACCAAAATGAACCAATAAATCAACCAACCAGATGGTGGCGATGCAGTGACTGGTTGTGGTCGAGATGCTGGGCACGCTGCTGCAGACAAACCGGGAGCAGGCATCCGGGCCAGACGCGACGAAGGTACTGCACACGGCCGGGCTGCAACATTGCACAAATAAAACGGGAGAAATGGTAGTGACCCCCGGCTTCAAGGCAAGTGGATGAACAAGGCCTGAACTCTTGCCATAATCTGATCCTTACAAGAATACGCTGTGCCCGAGCAGTAAATGCATCTTTAAGTGAAAAGCAAACACCGCGACTCCACGGATGGTTGACCGAGTTCCTACTGATAACCGCTAGGTACGACAGCAAGAGCAGTGGCACATGACTTACGTCGTTAATGATTGGTTGCGCTGGCGCGAAGTCATCGCTTTTAAAATAATCGGCGATCAGCCTCAGTGGCCGTGGCAGCACGACGGTCACTCGTATATGAATGGGACACGGCCGTCTCTTAGTGAGACTTGTCTGATGAATTAAAACGGAAAAAATTGACAGTGGTTTACCTCTTGTTCAACCTGGAGGATTGCGAAAGCAACGAGGAGAGAGAGAGGCGATGGAGAGCGCGCGGCAGCGGCGGCGGCCCCGGCACACTAGCTAGGCGCCGCTACTGCGCATGCGCAACTGGCGAGCGCGGCGGCGGCACCTCTGAGTCACCCGCGCAGCGACGGCGGCGCACCAGTAGTAGTCGTATTAGTAGAACTTACTTTCCACCGATGTAGGAGGCCCCCTACTCCCCGCCACTGGCACGCAGGCTCAAGGGGCGGGGGCCGGGGCTTCCGCGACTAAAGACAGCGAAGTTGCAGTTTAAGGGGCGGGGGCCGGGGCTTCCGCGACTAAAGACAGCGAAGTTGCAGTGTTTCTTCGCGGATTCCGTCGCCAGGCGGCGCGCCAGCTGTGCGCCATGTGACGTCACTGCTCCTCGCGCATGCGCAGTATGGCCTTCCGTCAGCTCCGCGATATGGCTGGGCGACTCGCGTTGTGTCGCTTTCGCAACAAAGGTTCAACTCCGCTGCCAAACTACAGCTGTGAAATCCGTACATTGTATACACTAAACACAGCGCGTGGGATGAAATAAACAGGCACCGGACATCAGAACAAATCTCCCTGACGGGGCATTGATCAGATTACGATCATACTGAAAAAGCAACAATAAGCCCTGCGTCCTCCTCACCCACGCTTGCACCAGACGCAGGGTTGATACGGCTCCAGCGCCCGTTGGCTGCTGTCGATTCATCGGGCCACGGTTGGGTACGTCGGCCCTGAAACCTTGGCTGTGCAGCGGGCAGGCGTTCGGAGCGGTGCACACTTTGCACACCAGCGGTTCCAGTGGGGGTCGCCGTTTGCTCGTCGCCCGCGGTGAACACGGTGGCCATTTTCAGCCCCTGCCTGGAACACACGGATGCACATGCAAACACACACTCGCACCCAATGACGAAAAACGCAGTATACCGAAGTCAGGCAGCTGAAGCACAGACTCACAGTACTTTAATATGTGACGCCATGAAGATATTTTTCGATCGCTATTTGAAGAAGAACCCCGCACTTCTAAGAAAAAAGGCACGAGCGTCTGACAGTGCACGAAACGGTACAATCAAACAACCAATGAGTCAGGCAATCAATTAATCAATTACTCAATCAATCGGTAAAGCAGTCCATCGATCAATCCAATTATTAATCAACCACTCAATTCAATTTATCAACCTATCACTGAGTCCGTCATTCGAACGAACTTTTATAAACTGCCACTAATGACTACGGCTGAGAGAAAAAACAGGCAAATTGATCAAGGACGATAAAAGAAGGCATACACACTACGACTGGACTGGTAACTGTGTGCATTATTCAACTCCGCCCCCCACCCCCGGAAAGGCTAGCAGGGTATCCGCAGGGCATCGAACATCAACAGCCTAGAAGCAAAAAGGCTCAAGATGGCATTGTTATCTGAGGGTCAGCGCAGAGTTAAATGGTGGCTTGGTTTGCGAGGAGTTAACGTCCGAAAGCGACTCAGGCTCTCGACAACCTTGCGCGGCGCGGAACCCCCCATTTATTTGTATTGTAATATCCTGTATTTGTACATGGTGTGCACTTCCGGCCTACCCCTATCCCTTCTATTGCTCCCCCCTTTTCTTTCCCTTTCACTGTCGTTTTATTCCCGCTAGCCGCAGTTCAGATGCTTCAGGTTTCGATGGCAGATGCCGCGGCTAGCAACATCTGTTCCTTCAAGTTGAATCTTGTCACATTTTATTACCAAATAAACAGCCACTAGCAACTATGAGGGACGCCATAGCGAACGGCTCAGGGCATTTCGCCCACCTGGGATTCTTTAACCTGCCCTGACATCGCACAATACATGGCCCTCTGGAATTCCACCTACATCCAACTTCCACCGCCGCAGCCAGCATAGAACCCGCGTCTTTCGGGTCAGCAACCGAGCATTATAACTGGTGAATCACTGCGGCGGCTAAAACAGAGTTACGGAATTCTCTACGCATTTATAACCAGAAGCATCTATCGACCGCAACATACATCCCTTGGATATCTCGAAGCGAAAAGCTGCGGCGAGGCGGAGGAGGAGCCGCGCGTGTAGTGAATACGGTGCTGTCTTAGAAGGTTGCTTTAGAGACATGTACTGTGGTGTGCATTCCTTTCGGGTGTACACCAAGATATGAGAGAGAGGCATTTGCTTTCCTTAAAAGCAAGTTTCATTTCATTTCATTTTCCTAAAGGCCCTTACGGCGCGGTTCGGGTATCCACCGAGACAGACGTCGTTCCTTTCCTTAAAACCAATTTTCTTTTCATTCGGGAGCCACCGAGATGGAGTTTCCTGGCGCACTGCTTGTCTTTAATTTTTATTGCGAAAGCAATACTGCTAGCACTTTTCTACCGTCGGTGGAGGTCGTTCATTCGCTCCGGCACAGCTGCGGCGCACGACCACATGACAGCGTGACGTCACGACCAGAGGAGAGCAGCGGCCCCAACTCGTCTCTTCGGCCGTAGTCGTTCCTTCGCTCGGCGCGGCGGCTACCACGTGACGACCTCCTCGGCCCGCCGCGCGAGGGCACTCGCTAGGAGAGGATAAACGGGGCGCCGCAGGGGCGCTCCGCTTAGTCATGTCTGAGGAGTTGTACAAGGCGTCGCTGGAGCGACGTGCTGCGCGCGAACGCCGGCGCCGTGCCGAGGAGACAGATAATAATAATAATAATGCCTTTGTTTTTCATCACAAGGATGAGGGAGGCAGAGAGAAAAAGCTAGGGATGTAGCTTGACGAGCTTTCGCCTCCCCAAAAATAGATAGAAGTTGTACAGGAAAAATATGCAGACAGCATAACAGCATACCAGCAAAGCTTAAAAGATTAAGAAAGGCAAGAGCGGTTGGCTAAGCAACGCGCCTATGCCGCAGCATGGCGAGCCCGGCGGCGTTCTACAAGTTCAGTGAGCGAGAGTAGTTTCATAACCACGGTGTCTTTCTTTCAGGCGCAACGACATCAAAAACAAAATATAAAATAAAATACCGAAGACGCTTCGAGTCGTCGCGCAGCGGCGGCCGGTAGCCACGCGTTACCTGTAGACGCGGCGCACTGCGTTCCAAGACGCTTTCAGTCGTCGCGCAGCGTCGGCATAGCCGCGCGTGACCTGTAGACGCGGCGCACTGCGTTCCAAGACGCTTTCAGTCGTCGCGCAGCGGCGGCATAGCCGCGCGTGACCTGTAGACGCGACGCACAGCGTTCCAAGACGCTTTCAGTCGTCGCGCAGCGGCGGCATAGCCGCGCGTGACCTGTAGACGCGGCGCACTGCGTTCCAAGACGCCTTCAGTCGCGCAGCGGCGGCATAGCCGCGCGTGACCTGTAGACGCGGCGCACTGCGTTCCAAGACGCTTTTAGTCGTCAAGCAGCGGCGGCCGGTAGCCACGCGTGACCTGCAGACGCGGCGCACTGCGTTCCTTCAGTTGGAGGCGCTGCGCTTTTGCTTTCGCAACCTACCAGGCTTAACCAAAGCTAAGCCCCCGGCAATTTTTTAGTATTGATAAGCACGAAATGTAGTGCTAAAGCACACTATATTGGCAGGTGGTCACCACTGTCATGTACATGAAAGCGCGACTGAGGTATCCACTGACCCAGTTAGCCAGTTATGCGTGTCTTCAACTTTTGTAGCGAAATCTACATTGGCCATGAACTAGCGATTTCCATGTGGCGGTGCTCCCAGGAGGCACAGAGACTGTCCTTGAGCCGTTGCCTAGCAACCACCGCAGCTGGCGGGCGCCGGGCGCTCGCCGCACCATTAGGCATGACGTCACACCGTGCGCCCCACCGTGGAGCGGCCGCTGCCGTTTGGCATGACGTCACACCGCTTGCCTCGTCGTCGCTCTCGCCTCCCCTCGCTTCGCTAGCTTTGTCGCAATCTTTCGCTACGTATATCCTACCTATGGAAAAATGAAAATTACACGCAGAAATTGACAACCACGTTGCCGACCACTACAACTGCGACGCCGACGGCTTTTCAAACGAACAGCTGTATAGACCATTTCATCTAGGGCGCCGCCATCTTGGGGAGGTGGCGCCGTCTATGTTCTGTTCTTGTCCCTAGCGCCATGCTGGTATGCGCGCACGCATTTGTGCTACGTTCACGGTGCCGGACGGCGGTGCCGCAAATTGACCTGTCGGAGCTTCTCATTTATTTTGTCTGTTATAAAAGCGTCTGGGTGACGAAAAAAGCTTTTCGAGCAAGACAAACATCGTTTTGCTGAGGGATCGCCGGAACTTCGTCGGATTATGGGGCCGGAAACACTTCCACCGTCGTTCCGATGATTGACCTAGGTAAGCGAAATTTGTTTACGAGTTGTTTGTTTACTCTAGTGCATAGCAACGGTCGCACCGCTGGCTACGACGGCGGTCGAAGAAGCGACACAGGCAGCCGCCAAGCTTCTTGTATGCTATCTGATTGAGTTCGATAGACTACGATTACCAGCCAGCATGACAGTCACGTCATGAATGTTTACGTTAGCCGCACTTCCCTTTGCTTAAGTGCGCCTGGTGTGCAGACGCGAACTTTATTGTTCGACCACTCACGGTGACAAATTCCTTTCGTGACAGATAACCCGAATACAGTTCACAATTTCAGGCAGGTACTACAGTGCACTTCTCAGCGAGATACGCGTCGTGACAGATTCAGGCGCTTGATACCTGGTGTTATCGCTGTGTTTCAGCGGATTATCACTTTGAGATAAATGCTCACCTACGAGCAGATCTAGGCGGTAGGTGCGAGAATGTTTACTAAGCCAGAGCGCGCAGGCACCGAACGAAAGCACTGTCTACGCTTGTTGACATCGCGTATGTCATCGTCGCTTGCTTGGGGCACCGAGCGAGCGCGAGCAATGGTCGTTCTCGCTGCCTCGCCACTTTTTTTCTTGTACGTGTCCACTCTTCACTCGACGAAAGAAAAGTGTTGCGGCCTCAAATAACTGTCACGCTAAACAACGAAAGTTACTTTAGAGGTTGGTTGGTTGGTTGGTAACAACTTTATTCATAGTCCTGCAGAGCTTTCGCCGACGGGGCCTTAGGTCTCCCACGTGGGGACGTCGAGGCGCTGCCTCGCCGTCGCCTCGCGGGCCTGCTGGACGGCCCAGAGTTGGTCCCCGAGGCTGGGGCTGCGCAAGGCAGCGGCCAACCGCGGCGGGAGGGTTCCGGAATTAGCACCGTGAAGGTTTTTCTTACAGTCCCAGAGCATGTGAGTTAAAGTGGCTACATTGGCGTTGCAGACCTTGCATATATTTGTCGGGTATGTACCGGGGTAAAGCCTGTGGTATAGTTCCGGGTTGGGGTACGTGAGCGTCTGCAGTTGTCTGAGGGTCACCGCGTGCGCCCTCTCCAGCTTGTCGCTGGGCGGAGGGAAGGTTCGGCGGGCCAGGCAGAGGGCCTTGGTAATTTCGTTGTAGCTGGTCAAGCAGTCTTTGGTGCTATTCCACGGACGACGGTCGCCGGCGCGGTTCGCGAGCTCGCGCGCCTTGGCGTGTGCCGTCTCGTTGCGGTTGCGATACGTCCTCGATACTTCTCCCATGTGCGCCGGGAACCATTGAATTCTGGTTTGGAATTCTACCTCCTGCTGGACTTGCCGGTTCCTCAGGACTTGGGCCGCTCTCTGTGAGATCCATCCTTTGGCGAAGTTTCTAACCGTCTGACGCGAGTCGCAGAGAACCACGGTGCACGTCGGATCCGTGAGGGCGAGTGCCACCGCCGCTTCCTCCGCCTCTTCTGCGCGTTCGCACGCTACACTTGACGTTATGCGCGTTTTGCCGCACGAATCGACGACCGCAACCGCGAATCGCGAGCGTTCTGCGTATTCCGCGGCGTCAACGAACCTTGTCCCTGTATCGTCTCCATGGCTGTGCAGGAGAGCTCTGGCCCTGGCCACTCTTCTTCCCCGGTTGTGTTCCGGGTGGACGTTTCGTGGAATCGGGTCGACTCTTAGCGTTTGTCTGATCGCGTTTGGAATGGCGACTTTCTGGCCTTGTTGTACGTGGTAACGGATGCCGAGACTTTCCATGATCTGGCGGCCTGCTGTCGTTCCCGTTAATCTTTCCAGTTGTGAAGTGCGCTGCGCCTCGGCGATTTCGCTAAGCGTGTTGTGAAGTCCGAGCTGGAGCAAGCGATGCGTGCTGGTAGACTCGGGTAGACCCAGTGCTATCTTGTACACCCTGCGAATGAGGACATTGATCTTGGCTTCTTCTCCCTTGTACCAGTTGTGGAATGCCGCAACGTACGCAATATGGCTAATGACGAAAGAGTGTATGAGTCGTGTGAGACTCTCCTCCCTCATCCCGTTTCTTCTGCTAGTGACCCTCTTGAGGATTCGCATGGCGTTAGCTGTCTTGTGCTTTAATTTAGTGATCGTTTCGCCGTTGACGCCGTTGGCTTCGATTATCATGCCGAGGACCCTAATTGTGTGTACTATCGGGATGGTTGCTCCGTTTCTCGTACGTAGTCTGATCTCTTCGTACTCGCGCTTTGTCGTTGCCGCATTCCGACCACTCCCGGGTGGTCTGCCCCTCTGCGTGGGGCGGTAGAGTAGGAGTTCTGACTTTTTCGGCGAACATCGTAAACCCGTACCCTCTAGGTATTCCTCTATTGTCTCGATTGCTAGTTGCAGTGCTGTTTCGATGTGACCGTCGCTGCCTTTGTGCACCCAAAGGGTTATATCGTCGGCGTATATTGTGTGCCGGACGTCTTTCAGTTCTTGTAGCTTTTCTGCTAGGCCGATCATGACCAGGTTGAAGAGCGTGGGCGAGATGACGGAGCCCTGCGGGGTGCCGGTGCTCCCCAGCGTTTGCTCTTCTAGCTGGAGGTCCCCTGCCACTAAAACAGCTCGCCTGTCTGTCAAGAAATCTTTAACGTAGTTGTACGTGCGTACACCAAGGTTATGCCGCGATATCTGGTGTAAGATCGCCGAGTGCGCGATTCTATCGAACGCGCTTTCAAGGTCGAGGCCGAGAATTGCTTTGGTGCCTCTCGTCTTGCCATCAAGAACGTGGTGCTTCAGTTGTATCATTGCGTCCTGCGTGGACAATTGTGGGCGAAATCCTATGATGGATGGTGGGTATGCCCCTTTGTGCTCTAAGTGGGCTTGCCAGCGGTTAAGCAGTGCGTGCTCCATGGTCTTGCCGACGCAGGACGGCAGCGATATCGGGCGAAGGTTTTCGAGGCTCGGTGCTTTTCCGGGTTTCGGGATTAGTATCATTTTCGCAGTTTTCCATTGTTGCGGGAGGGTGCCGCGCTGCCAGCAGTCATTGATAAATGCCGTTAACTGTTCCACGGATTTGTCGTCAAGATTCTTCAGGGCGCGATTCGACACACAGTCAGGGCCTGGCGCCGATCTGCTGTGTAGGTTGTGCAGCGCCGTCCTGATCTCTTCTGCACTAAAGTCCTTATCCAATTCTACATTCGGATCTCCATCATAAGGGCCGTGTTGTACAGTCGACGTGTGCGGCAAGTACTTGGCTAGTAACTGGTCGGTCACTGCATCTTCTCCGTACTTCTCGAGCTCCCTGTGTAATAGACGTGCGAGGCAGTCACTCTGGTGGGATTTGGTCTTCGTTTCGTCCAACAGATACCTGAGCAGGTTCCACGATTTCCCGTTGTGCAGTTGTCCATCGACTGCATTGCATAACTCGTCCCATTGCTGGCGGTTGAGCGTTCGGCAGTGCTCCTCGATGTTGCGGTTGATCTCAGCTATTTTCTTTCTAAGTCTCCGATTGAGTCTCTGGCCCTTCCACCTAGCCAGGATCGAATTCTTCGCCTCGATGAGATGCGCCAGGCGGCTGTCCATCTTGTCAGTTTCAACCTCAGTTTCGACGGTCTTGGTTGACGCTTTGGCGTCTGCAACCAGCGAGCGGGTCCAGGCTTCGATGTCCGTGATTGTATCACCTGCAGATTCTTTTTGGTCTCGTTTCTTTCTGAAGTCTTCCCAGTCGGTCCATTGGAACTTTCGCTTACTGCCCTGCGCCTTGTCTGGCGTCTGGACGTATATTTCGACGATCATGTGGTCGCTCCCAAGGTCGGTCGACGTGTTTTTCCACGTGGTGGCCGTCGTCTCGGTATTTCGGGCGAACGTAAGGTCCGGGGTCGTGTCTCTGGTAGTAGAGTTACCGATTCTTGTCGGGTGCGTCGGGTCCGTAAGTAACATGAAGTCGAGTTCATGCGCATCTTGTCCGAGTTGTCTTCCCTTGGTCGTGCTGTATCCGTAACCCCATGCTGTGTCTGCCGCGTTGAAATCGCCCCCTGCAATCAACGTCCGGGACCCGGCAATCTTCAGCGTCTTCTGAAACAGCGCACGGAAGCGTTGGCGGTGTTTTGACGGGCTGCTGTAAACGTTCAATATGAATATACTTTGTTTCCTCTGCTTGGTGGGTATCAGTTCGATGAAAGCGTGTTCCATCTGGACGCCACTTAGTTCGTGTTCAACGAATGTGAGACGCTTCCTAACGAGCGTGCATACACCCCTCCCCTTGATTTTGCTGTCATGCGTTTTGTAGCCAGTCAAAGTAGCCGCATTGGTGAGTGTTTCTTGGAGTAATATTACGTCCGGTTTACGTGTTGCGTGCCGGATGTGTTGCTGTAGAACCGCCTTTTTGCCGGCGAAGCCACGGCAGTTCCACTGCCATATTACTATCCCTTGGTTGTCATTGGCCATGTTGATGCTGAAGCGAGTTGTCCGCCTGCCCTTGATGGTGACTCGGTCCCACATCACAGCTAGCCGGCACGTGTCCGTGTTGCGTGAATACGGAATGATTCATTATTATCTGCATGTTTCCTTCGAGGTTAGTGGTCCTGTTTGCTAGCCCGAGGACTGTTGCGTGAAGGGTCTCAATGGTACTTTGCATTGTGCACAGCATTGTCTTGATGTCTGTAATTTCGGCTGGAACCTGGGTCTCGAAACCACCCTCGTGCTGTTGTTGTAGCGCGCGTTTCTTCGGGGCGGGCGCGTTCGCGTCCGGAGCGCTCGTTGGCGCCTGCTGTTGTGCGATTTGTTTGTTTTGTTCCACCACGGCGTGCTCGCGTCTGAGTTCTTGCATCTCCAGCATGAGCTTTTGCACTAGTTCGCGCATTACCGCGTTCTCCTTTCGTATTTCTGCGTTCTCTTTCCTGAGCGCCTCTAAAATGCCATTATCGGCTTTGTGATTTTGCTGATTTTGCCCTGGGACTACAGGCGCTGTTACGACCCCCTCCCGCGCGGTGCCCCGGACAGTATCCGCCCAGCTCACCTTGTCTCCGGGAGTTGGTGTCCTGGATCTCGATGTTTTCTGATCGCGGCTGTCCCTTTGCCGGCTGCGGGAGCGGGATCCGTCACGCGAACTCGACGTTGATCTCAGTCTGGGCGGCTGGATGGGCGGGAAGTCTTGCTGTGTTAGTTGGGCATTTGCGTTTTGGCGTTCCCATCGTCGCCTGCGAATCACGTACGGAGTCTTGTACCTTGCCTTGCAGCCCTTGTCGGCCGTCATGTGAGCGCCGCCGCACAGGTTACACTTGGGCGAGCACTGGTGTCCCTTGTCGGGGTCGCGGTCTCCGCATCCCCTGCATATGCGGTTGGCGGGATTTGGGCAAACGTCCATGCGGTGGCCGAGGCGTCCGCACTTGTAACAGATGTCAATTTGCTTGCGATACAACGTGCAACGGACGAGTGTTGCGCCGTACCTGACGACGTTGGGCACCTTGAGTCCGTCAAAGGCAATAACGACCGTGGTCGTAGTGCCTATGCGTTTGGCCGCCAGTGCAAGTGGGTTTCTCGGGTTTACGATGTTCTCGTCCAGTGCCTGGGGTCCGTGCGCAATGGGGATGCCATGAATCACTCCCTTGGTTGTATTATCGGGTGCCGTTTCATACGCGTTGACTGCATGTGATTTTCCTTGGATGTCAATTTGCCGTATTTTGGCATAGCGGTCCGCGTTCGTTCGTTTCGCTGTGCTGACGACGACGATGTTCTGGTGTGAGTTGGGACAGACCGTGTCTTCTGCACCTTCGTCTCCCGTTATGCCAGCGGCTGCGAAGATTGCGGCGGTGACCGTCGGGGCGCCGACCTTAACGATGTCGAGACCGCCTTGTGGTCGAACCACGATTTTGATTTCCTCCTTCGGTAGTCTGGGCATGCGTCCCGCTTTAATAACCTTTCCTTTGACATTCTTGGGTTTCGTACCTTGCTGGCTGGTGCCATGCGCGTTCGTTCTTGCCTCGATGTCGTGCGTCGAATTCGTACCGCGGTCTCGGGTTTTCGAACGCCGCTCTCCGGCGGTCTTCCATCCGGCTTCTTCGGTAATTTCTTCGGCGGAAATGTCTTCCCCCATCACTTGCACGTTCATTCTTGAGTGACGTTCGTCGGCTTGTGCCGCTTCCTTCAAAACAGTCCGTACACTTGGCGCCGCGTTCGTCAGCGGCGCGCAGCTGTTGCGCCCGCTAGGCCTAGCGTCTGGCGAACGCGCCTAGGCCCAGCGAAGCTACGGCGTGGTCGGAATGCAGATAATTCAATATCTCTGAGAAGAATGGTGGCCCACCTCAAAACTGGGTATCCGTCGATGCCTCTCGACTTCACGGATCCGTTGGTGAAATATTGGCGGTAAAATGCTGTTGAAATCGCTGCGAAAACATCTGTAGAAGACAGAGCCGATGTGAACGCGTCCGCTCACCTCGGCGATCGCAGCGCCCTCCTACTTTAGAGGTTGCATGGGTATTTGCTACGCGGCAGACGAAATTCGCCACGCCACCCGCACCTCGATTGTGCTTTGACGAGCAAGCGCGTTTACGGTCGTCATTAAGCACGCTACGCGTCTTCACACAAGTTTTGCAGGCTTTGGTATCTTGACAACTGGTGCAATGAGCACACTGTTTTGCTTCTGCCAAGGCCCGGTAGTTCGCGGTAACAACATTGCTTACTTGGCAGTGCTGTAATACCGCATATTATTTGCTGTCATATTTAGCATGCAACAAAAATTTTCGAGAGGTATTTTTTTCTGCTTATCTGAACTATCAACTTCCATTGCTCTGATTTTGTGACCTCCATATTTGTCTGCAGGTGGCAAGATGTACAGTCATCCAAGCGTTGTCACAGACTGGAGTGACGACATAAAGAAGTGGCCACAAGTCCAGATGCCACACATTATATTTTACTTTCTTGAAAATAAAGCATGTGACCTCAAGGAGGTGAAATCATTCAGGAGCATGGAATCCTACTCATATTTGCAGAGTGGATGGGTAGGGACAGTGCTCGTACATACAATAGATACTGAAATGGCATTGCTGAAATGCCAAGTACAGGCATCACAGTGTGCCAAAGTGCTTCACGAAGCATGGGTGTGCTGCGGCAAAAGCGGCGAGATCATAAATAGTGGCTGCTCTTGTATGGCAGGGAAGGGAAAAGTGTGCAGCCATGTGGGTGCGCTACTGTGGAAAATTGACCTGGCCGTATCTTCAGGCCTCACCGGGGAAGCATGCACAGATAAAGCAGCTGCTTGGAATCGAGGCACGAAAAGAAACTTGGTTCCAGCAGCCCTGGAGGATATTAACTTCAAGTTGCAGAAGCGGACAATTGACCAGGAGAGGAAGAAAAATCAGCCACTATGTATCCCCCGCATCTTTGACAGCGATAAAGATCTGGCAGAGTTTTACGAAAACTGCCCTTTTAAGGATCTTCTTAGCATTCCCGGTAAGTCATTTCCTAGATATGTTTCTGCAACATTATTTTAATCCATGCATTTATGTTAGCTATTCTGCAGAAGTTCTGTGAAGATTTTTCCATTCTGTTTCCCTATACTTTTACAATACTATGCGCCCTGTTAAGTGGATGTCATCAGCATATTTTAAATGTCACTAAAACAACTCCTAACAAGAATTAAAAGCCGCATATTGTAGCCAGCCAATATAACAAGCAAGTTTTTCAGATTGTCAATCACTAAGGCACTCCACCTGCATGGCAACAGATTTGATGTACGGTGCATGAAAGTTAATTTCATATGTTTTGACTTCAGGGACTCTCCTTCATGCAACAATGACAGCTGCTGTGCGACAACCACCTTCAAGACCGGCTCAACCACCAATTGCTGAGCATGCCTCTCATGAGGAGAGTGAGAAATTGCCAGAAGCATGTGAATTATGCAACAGATTTTACCTTAAGTACATAGCAATTTCCACAGAAGCAATGCAGTTGTTGAAGGCAGCCACAAAAAATCAAAATGGCCACTTATGGCACACCTCACGACGAGTGCGGTTAACAGCTTCGAACATCAAAAGAGTGCCCAAGAGGCAGACGACACCAACAGAAAAAGCCCTGTTGTCGCTTACTGCTCCCACATTTCATGGAAGTGCTGCAACACAACACGGCTTGCGATATGAAGCCGTGGCTCGACAACAATTCGAAGCCACCTTTGATTTGTCAGTTTCATTAGAAGGCATTCATGTATGTAAGGATGAGCCATGGCTCTCAGCAACACCTGATGGCATCATAGCGTCCAATGATGCAATCCTCGAGATCAAATGCCCAGTAGTCGAGGATTGTAGAGACTTAATCAGCTCTGGGAAGTATGATGTGAGTCTAGATAATGGAACCTATGTTCTAAATGAAAATGGACCCAACGGCTATTATGGCCAAGTACAGTTCACAATGCTGTGTGCCAGGAAGAGTCTATGTTTCTTCTATGTATGGTCCTTAAAATGGGCCATAGTTGCAGAGGTTCCTTTTGACGCGACATATGTGGAGCACACGATGCAAAGGCTACGAAAATTTTATTTCAGTAGCATGCTGCCCCGTCTTCAAATTATGGAAGCAGAAGGCAAACTTGACCTTTCAGAATACAAACAGATCTTAAATCTCTGATGTCATTGCAGTCCATGGTACAGAGAGGGTATGATAGATGATCCTTGGCGACCACAAAATGAACAAGGGAGGGGAAAACCTCAGGTTGCTTGAGCGAAGGCCCTGTTTAATCTCTGCCAATGATGAACGCTTTGCCCAGACGAAGACAAGTCCCCTTGTCGAAACGTTGGCTCAAGCAACCTGAGGTTTTCCCCTCCCTTGTTCATTTTGTGATGTCATTGCAGTCAGTCTTGTGGTTCATTCACTTACAGCATTCTGTAACAAAATGAAAAAAAAAACTTCAATGTCAGTTTGCATGAAAATGTTTATTGCCTTTCACAGCACTCCTGATCAGTCCTCGGTTAAACTTGCTGAATCGACTTTTTTGCTTCCAGAGGATTGTTCAGCTATTAATGGCATTTTAAAATTGCAGAGGCCTGCACATACAAAGACCATTGCATCAATAGTTTTTTTGCATTTGATGCTGAGAGCCGATTTGAATATGCGATAAGTTTTTATGCGATTTATCGCCCTCTCGACGTGTATCCGCACTGATGCAATGCGCCGTGTCTGTGTGACCTCCTGCTCCGACAGTTGATGTTTGCCTGCAAGCAAAAAATTTCAGCATGATGCATGTATTCTCTTGAACCTCAACATTAAAAAGAAAGCTGCTTGTTACAGATAAATGTAGCAAACCACAATGTGCCAGCCAAAAATGAAAAAGGAATGCCGTTTTAGAAACACTCGTTAGCAGCGCTACTGGAGCAAAGATTTATGAAGCTTTGTGCCAAACAACTGCTAACCACAACAGCACTGTGCCCACTGAACAACTTGAAAAAGAAGCAAACAGCCTTTAAAACCTGGTGATGCATTTCTAGAAGGAAGCTTTCCTTTTTTATCATTAGATAAGTTCTGCAAGATTGTGCCTCGTTACCTCTAGTAAATGCTGGGGTATTCAGCTTGACTCCCTGGGCCTCCAGGTACGGGTCCAAGGTAAAACCTCTATCGGCCATTATCACATCGCCTCGAACAAGGTACTCCTGGACACCGGACTCCCTAACAATGTGCTTGTCAGAGGCACGTCCCCCAAAAGTACGGGACACAAACATTATGTACCCACAAGGGGCGATAACAATCAAGAACTTCACTGTGTTGTGCCCTTTGTAGGAACTGTATGTTTGAGCTCTTGCTCGTTGTTTTTTTGGCCTTTCCAGAGCAACCTCCGTGCAGTCAAAAATGCAACGAGTGTTTTCATAGCCATTCTCTATGAATGAATATGGCATGCTGCTTTCAATTCTAGCTTTCGGCAGCCAAATCACATAATATTTCATAATTTCTTTCAGGCATTCTAGAGTGCTATTAAAGATTTTGCAGACAGACGAAACAGATATTCTAAACCTGAAGGAAAGGTCTCTGTACAGCAGGCCAAGCCTGAGGCGCATAAGTGTCAAAAGAAGCTGGTCCTCCAATGCTAGCCGTGACTGTGGCATTGGAATTTTTTCCAGACAAGTCAATAACGTCCTGAAGACATGGTTAGACACCCCAGTGTAAAAAGCTATGTCTTGACAAGTCATCTGTGATGCCATCAGCACTTGCTGCCGTAAAGTGTAGGTGTGGTCAGCCAGAGAGGGGTCTTCCCACTGCACACTGTGGTCTCGTGTGCAGACCTGGAAATGCAAATATTTAGACACACTGTATTAGTAAGCCATACCTTTTGAAAGTGAAATAGAGAGTGGTCACTTAGTTTTGAGGTCATGCAAGGAAAACTTGTATTTAGTGTACAGTAAATGCTTGAATAAAAAACACTTACAGTTTCTGTCTGTGTTCCTCTGCTGCTTGTGTTTGTTGTGGCTGCAGAACTGAGCGCCTGCAAAACATGCTGTATTTCAAAAATGCAACTCTGTCCTGCACCGTTTAACATGTAAGAACAAAAAAAAATGTAAAGCCTACTGACATGGTGACTGTGACCTTCCAGTGTCTGGGTCGGGCAAGCTGCAGGCATGCATTCTTCAAGGCACAGTGATGACTGAAAAAAATTGGAAGTTTTACTACTGCAAGCCTAAAATAGACTGAGTACAAAGTTACATTGCTATCTGTTGCCTCTCCTTTCTGTCTTGGAGAAGGAACCATCTGTTTATCTGCATACTGCTCACACAAGTGCATGGCCGGAATAAATAAAATGTAAAACTGATTCACTGAGCATGCAGAGTGTACTGAAGTTTAGCAGCTTACAGCATTAAGGTCAGACTTCAGCACGACAAGCATGCTGGGACTTCCAACATCTGTATCCTGCAAAGGAAATTTAAACAGCACCTGTGTCACACCATGGCATAACAAGAGTTAGAACACACTGCTAACAGTAAGTAAGAAACTATTTGCAGGAAGCAATACAGATAGTCCCTATGGGTGGCCTACGGCTAAAGGTTCGGAAGCCTGACGAGGCCTTAGCCCCCACACACTTTTGCAGCAGCATAATCACATTTTCTTTAGTTCAAACGCTTACGTGGTTACGAAAGTTATGAAAGTGAGTAAAAGAGATGACAGCAATGACTTAATGAGGCCTAAGCAATCAGTGATAGCTGTAAAAGTATTCTTTCATAAATTTGTAGCAGAGGAAAACAATGCTTACACTGCAGGAAGCACACAGAAAAACCATACTCCTACTGCTTTTAATTCATTGCTTTGCTACAGGCTATTACTGACAAATAGTGTTCTTGAACATACAGATACCTCTGATTCAGCTAAGAGTCCAAACAAATGTGTTCTAGCTGCTTATTTAAAATAACTTTGTTTCATTTAAATGTCTCATAGTATGTGTGTTAGTATTACTTAATGTTACTTCTAATAGAGACTGCTAAGTAATATTGTCTCAAACAATGCTTTTTCTTTGAGCCTGTGAGGCAATTCCCCCAAACAAATATAGTCCTTCAAGCACCACATGCAAAAATGCAACTCTGAGATAACAAAACCCTCGGAACGGCACTGCCATGTAGAGGACAATGTGGACAGTCTCAAAAGCTGTAAGCGACAGCCCATTATTGTGCTAAGCACTGTAGATGCCATTATGCAAGTACGTCACTCCATAAGTGTATGTTAAAAGTGACTTCATTCACCTGATCGACTAGAGCGCAGTTTAAATCTTCATTAGCAGCAGGTACGACGTCTTGTACTGGATTAGGTGCAGAAGTATCAGGGCTGGTCTCCGTGTCTGGCTCCACAACCTAGATAAATGCAACAGAACAGAGTGACAAAGCAACTTTTTCTTCACTAACTGCCTCCTTAAGTTGATTGCACGATCCACTCAATTTTTTATGGACGTGATGTGTGTACACTGCTCAAGTTGCACATGCATTAGGAACAAAGCAACTCATTGCATCCATTTAGCACTCAAATAATGCAAGTGATCCACAGCATGTATCCCATTGTTAAGAGAATTAAATAATAATTCGAGAACATGCAGCAGTGGACAGCGATATGCTGCGTTATCTACAGGTACAAATGCCTTTTCTAATACGTAGTCAGTACCTTGCATACATTAAGCTAATAATTAATATCATGGAACAATCCAATTATGCACTCGAGAGAATGTTTCTCAAGAATAGGTGATTAAGTACAATGATATCTTGTCATGACTCATACAAAAAGCAGAATGTACAGAGGTTGAAATTCACGTTATTACATTAGAGTTGAAACATATTTTATGCATAGGTATTAAGCATTAACCACCTGTTCTGCATGATGAACCCAAGCAAGAGATAACGTCTGCTTACATAAATCATGTCCAGTTGGGCTGATACTTGATTAAAGTTATGAAATTTCACTTTTGCAAAGCTAGCAGACAAAGCCTCAAAAGAGATTTAAAAAAAACATTGCAACAAGGATTGGAGAAAGTCTAGATTACCAGTTTTGACAAAGCCTGCATCAATTGTGGCACTGACACCAATGTTTTCATAGCAGCTGAGCACAGTTCATGCAGCATTCGAAACTCGGGATCTCAGCAATATTTTTTAAAATGTACAAACGACCATATAAGGCAGGGATCTCGAGTCTTTTGGCTTTGTGAAATACAGTGGCACGATTTTATTGCATATTGAAAAATCCACAGTATTTTTATGAAAAACTTCACAACGAATTTTTGCGATATCGCGCTCTGTCTGTCTGTGTGCTTGTTATGAGTAATTGATCCGGGGCGTGAACGGTGGGGTTACAGAGCATCAAAAGCAGTCAAGGGATAAAACATTGACAAAACGGCGAACTTTCTGCTCGTTTGCACTTCATTTCTTGCACCCTACTTATTTTCACAGCGCTTGTGCGTTGTTAACATTTGCGCATTTTCGACCTTTTCGCGCTAAGCAATGAAAACACATAAAACGTACAACTCGCCTAACTATCGGCTTTTTTTTTTTGCATTTGCACGAACAAGATACCATGACATGCGCGAAACGAACCTCACCTTCCTTTTTTTCGTCGGCACGTAGTCCGTTCTTGCGATACGTCTCCTGGCGGTCTTGACCTGAGCGAAAGTTGTCGCGCACAATTATTCTCCAGTACAACAGTCACCTGATTAAAAATTCCCGTGTTTGAAGGAACCACGCTTTCACACACGGCCACATACGCACGTAATGCTTACCTTCCGTTCGTAGCCCAGCTTAAGCATAGGCACGGAGTTCGTGGCTGTCCGTTGTCCGCCAACAAAGTGTTCCGAGCAGACACGAGAGGCGGCCGATGGCATAAAATCCTTTCTGTTGACGCTAGCCAGCCAAAGACGTCGCTCGTCTTCATCCGACGGAAAGCGATGCAGTTGGAACAAGTTGCAGCCGCACTGACTCCGCGGCTGTTGATGCTGCGCACATGGCTCTGCGGCTATTTTTTTCCGCTTGCGGTAGTTGTTGGTGCAGCCAACAACAGCGCAGTGGTACCCTGAAGACCTCGGCTCACGATTCATGTTACAGTCAGCATCAAAACACGTAAAAGCTGTTTTCTCGCGCAAAAACAGCAGGACACGCACGGCACTCAACGCGTACCTCGCCGCTCGCGCATACCAGGAGGAGAGGAGGAGGAGAAGCGGCGCCGCGCGCGCGCTGGTTCGAGGCTATTTTCAACCAGATTTTTGAGCCTCACCTGGGCGCGGCCATTTTGCACCGACTGGCGCGCCGCGGTGCGGGCGTTTCTTTGGGGACTGCGGGGCTGCGGCAGTTCCGCGGCCGCGCCTGCATATAGCCGCGCTTCGGGCGCTAAAAAAACATTGTCGAGCATACTTCCGCTGCGTGGCTGTGTTGCAGGAAGTATTTACGTTATCAAAGCGATAACATTGACGCGTTTTAATGACATTTAGTTTGACATTCAGGTTAATTGTGCCGGCGCTTAGAACGCGCTCGTGCTTAATCGAATTCCGTCTTGGTGCTCCACCGCAAAGAAACTTTTTATTCAATATCAAGAATTAGGTGTGCGGCTAGTATGCAGTTCCAATTCCCATGCACTCTTATTCCTTCCTGCCGGCCATAAAGCCCCCCCCCCCCCCCCCTTCCACAAACGGCTTTCTTGTCGCCGCGCCAGTTTATCAACAAATTACCGCTGTGAGCTCAACTGAGTCGCAGCGCCAACAGAAAACAAATTTTGTCATGGTTTATGCAACCTTGTGCATAAAAACGTACTTTCGCTTAATTTATAAAAGCTTGAATAGATATGAGCAGCTAATCCAGCTTTCACTAATTCTGAGGTCCGAAGTCGCGTTATGTTATTCAGGAGCTCTCGCCGCGTGTGAGAGCGTTGCGTAGGCGTTTGGCTAAGTGTGGAAAATGTAATGAAATCGCGCATATTTTCCTATGAATAATGTAGATACCGCACCGCTGCGGTGGCTCAGTGGTTACGGCTCTCTGCTCTGGCCCAAAAGACGCGGGTTCGATCCCGGCCGCGGCGGCCGAATTTCGAAGGAGGCGAAATTCTAGAGGCCCGTGTACTGTGCGATATGTCAGTGCACGTTAAAGAACCCCAGGTGGTCGAAATTTCCGGAGCCCTTCACTACGGCGTCCCTCATAGCCTGAGTCGCTTTGGAACGTAAAACCTTAATAAACCAAACCAAGCTAAGCTAGATACAAACAGCAGAAAGATACTATAGATAAACCTTTACCCCCCAGATACCTCTGACATGTGTGCGGAAAAAGCAGCTGAAATCGGTAGCGGTCGTGCTTACAATCCTGTGCATGAAATGTTCTGAATGGGAACAAGAGCAAGCTCAGCGCAAGGATGCTGAACACGTACTGGTGATCGAAAACACGCGCTCCGTCCGGACAACCTTCAGTCTGCAGCTCGCCTATCCAGTTACTACTCCACTGAGTCAAGTCAATAGATCTACATTCTAATGCATAATATTATCATAGATGATATCGCACGTAAAAGGCGACAACAAACGACACGACAGCGCAGAAATCTGCTTCGAAGTGCCGGTTTCCAGTCCGTACACTACCTGGTCGACTACCCTCGGATGTCACGTTAACGAGTAACTGCGCACAAGATAACCGCAGCACTGTCTGGAAGAGGGCAAATGTGAGTAGTGACGCACAGCACACACCCTCATACGTTAGCTGATGGAGCACAAAACGGCAGAAGCGAACACGTAAACATGCGTTCTATGCGCGGCGCCGGCGCGACCCGCAGTCCCTCGGGCCGCGCGCGCCGACAGATGGCGACTGGTGTCGAGAGTAGGAGCGCGCCCGCAGCCTGCGTGCGAGGGTAAAAAAATCTGGTCTATAAGATGTAGCATAAAAGTAAAAATAAACCGCGCGTCCTCCTTACCCAGGGCTTGCACCAGACTGGGTACATCGGCGGCAAAATCTTGCTCGACAGTGTGCAAGGGTCGGCGCCGCTTGTTTTGTCCCACCAGGCGGCTCCAGGAAACACGTCCGCAAGTGGAGTCCAGCCGAGGTGGACACGGTGTCCATTTTCAGCCTCTGCCGGAAATATGGATGCACACGCGAACAAGCGCTGGACTCCAACCACGAAGAATTACGTAAGATAATCGGGTTAGTCGGTCGAGGCGTAGACTAAGTCCTTCAAATGCCATTAAGTAAAGGTGATTTGGTTACTCGTACGCCAGGCACTGGAATTTCTTCTAACTGTATCGCTAGCTGAGCATAAATTCTATACTCCTTGAACCACAGGCAATGAGCGTCTGTTAGTAGACAACAAAACTACTCTTTCAGTGAGCGGCATGCATTAATTCTCAATCAATCAATCACAGTCACTCAGTCAATCAGTCGATCAATCAGCCAGTCTGTCAGACTATCAATCAGTCAAAATCAGTCTCTTCATCAACCAACCAACCAATCTATCAGTCAATCAATCAACCATCTATCCAATACATCCATCAGTCAGTCAATTAACTTCTAGAAAGTGCCGCTTGTGCATTTCAAAGACAAACAATAAATCAGCTATCCAATAAATCAGTCAGCCAATTGAATGTGTAGAAAGCACCACATCTGCATCTTCTTCTAGCTATCCAATAAATCAATCAGTCAGTCAACTGAACTTGTAAAAAGTGCCGCTTGTGCATCTTCTTAAGAGGAAAACCAGTCACTCAATATATCTGTCAATCAGTACACCAATCTGCTGAACAGTCAGTGTCATCCAGTGACTCCACCAACCAATCAATCAGTCAGCAGATCTGTTAATCGATCAATCAATCAACCATACAAAACTCTAATCAACCAATCAGTCAATCGATCGAACTTGGAGAAACTGGCACTAGCGACTATGCTTGCGAAAAAAAAAACTAGTCAAATTGAGCAACGATCAGAAAAGAAGGCGTAATCGAATTTTCCTTTTATACAAGGTCTAAGCTCCTCCCAAACCCTCTCCTCGACACCCCTTCAATAGTTATTTCCGCAATTTGATCCCTGAAATTTCTGCTTGTCCGGACCCAAAGTTACAATGGTAAACTCGCGTGTCTACCCATGCGTTAGTTTAAGGTTCATGTGAATGATACACTGCTGTCGGATCGGTGGATAGCAACCAGTGTGATTTTCATCATTCGTACTTACCACTCAAGCCAGTAATGCGAGCGAAATTACCCAGTGGGAAACACTACGCTCCAAACACCAGAGAGCACGTCGAAATTTACCAGCAGAATTTGAAATTTCTGACACCGATAATGAAAAAAAAAATGCATATATTTAGGCCTGCCGGAAGTTAGAAAGCAATCAGAAGGGGTGTCGCCTCGTCAGGACAGTCTAACTGGTGGGCGCTGGATTTTATGCGTTTTAGCGTGAATTATAATAGGCAATGAAGAAGCAAACTGTGGGAATTTGATCTGTACAGAGCTCTTTAGTATCCACTGTGTACCGCGATGAGGCCAACAGGCATCGCACCTCAACATCCATCTAGTTGATGGCGATGTAGTGGATGGGGGTTGTGGCCAAACCGGGTGCAGGCATCCGGGCCCGACGCGATGAAGGTATTTCACACGGCCGGGTGGCAACACTGCACAAATAAAGCGGGAGAGTATGGTAGTGACCCCCGGATTCAAGCAAAGTAGACATGGCCTGAACCCTTGCCATAATGTGGTACTTAAAAGAATGCACTACGAACGAGCAGTGCATAGATTTTTAAGCGAAAAGCGAGCATCGCGACTCCATGGATGGGAGACTGTGTTGCTAATTGTTAACCGTTAGGTACGATTGCAAGAGCAGCGACACATCACTTATGCTTTTGATGATTGTTATCGTTGGCAAGAGGCTATCACTTTGAAAGTAAATGGCGATCAGCTTCAGTGACAGAGGTCGCACAATGGCACTCATATCCGAATCGGGCCACGGCGGTGGCTCAGTGGTTATGACACTCGGCCGCTGACCACAAAGACGCGGGTTCGATCCCGGCCACGGCGGTCAAAATTCGATAGAGGCGAAATTCCAGACGCCCGTCTGAAGTGCGATGTTAGTGCACGCTAAACAACCCCAGGTGGTCGAAATTTCCGCAGCCCTTCACTACGGCATCCCTCATAGCCTGAGTGCCTATGTGATATTTAGCCCCCTACAAAGCCCGAAACCCACTCATATCCTAATGGGACACGGCCGTCTTTTAGCTTGCATATAATAGCTTGCATATCTTAGCATTGTATATAATACCGCTGCCTCCTGGAATCGTCCCTAAAACCTTGGCTCTGCAGAGGACAGGCGTTCGGCAACGTACCTGTTCGTCGCACCAGGGGCTCCACGAAGCACGCACGCAAGCGAGTGGCGTCGCCGCTTTCCCGTCGCAAAGCGGTGGACACGGTGAGCATTTTTAGCCTCTGCATGAAACATGGATGCACACGCAAACAAACATTCACACACAAAGACAAATAATGTAATATACCAAAGGTAGGCAGCTCAGGCATAGACTCGAAGTCCTTAAATGTGACGCACTACAGGGGATTTGGTTAATCTAACGACAGGAACATATTCTTATCTGGAACTCCGCACTTCTAAGACCACAGGCAACGAGCGTCTGTTAGTGCACGAAACAGCGCAATCAGTCAATCAATCAATCTAGGAAGCAAGCAATCAACCATCCAATATAATTTATCAACCAATCAATCAATCAGTCAGACATTCGATCGAACTTGTAGACACTACCGCTAGTGACTGTGCTTCAGAATAAAACCAGTCAAATTGATCTAGGACGAGAAGAAAAAGCACACACACGACGACTGGACTGGCAACAGTGCGTTATTCAAGTAAATACGTCGCCCGGAAAGGATAGCGGGCATGCGCAATGCAGAGGGTATCAACAGCCATGGATCAAAAAGACGCCAGATGGCACTGCAATGTGAGGGTCAGACCAGACTTAGATTATGCAGGTACTGCCGAACCACAGGTGTTCTTACTGTCAAGTCAAAGTGTGAATATCGAAACTTTTGGTAATGAGGTGTAACAAGTTTCTAAAATCAATATCGAAACTTTTGGTAATGAGGTGTAACAACTTTTTAAAATCAAGAAGGCTGACCATATACACTGTGTTTCACTTTAGATTTCACATAATTTTTAAGAATAGGCTTCTTGAGTTAGAGGAGAGCTTTTTCGGCATAGACCTCTCTGCAGTATCGTACATCATAATGCAGCTATGTGCTAACTAGAAGGCTGCTTGACTAATATTGATCCGTTAACTGCTCACTATTTCTGTTAGGCTCCTAAATTATTCAGAGGCGTGCAGGCCACCATAAGTGCTATCCATATCAGTTTTTATTACTTTTAAACCACCGTTACCCTCGGCGCGGTGGCCCAACAAATTTTTTGCAACATTAATTGCGCCAAAACCAGCAGGCAGAGCAACCTCTGCAGTGCATGCAACTAGATGAAGTAGCCAAAATTTGTTGGGCTATAGTGCTGAAAGTAATCGCGTTTACTGAACTTAAAAATTGATGTTAGCCAACCTGCTAGCACATCTTACCTGCATTCCGATGTGCTACACCACTGCCAGTGTTATGCCGAAAAACAAGCTCTTCCAACTCAAGAAGCCGATTTTTACTCGTTCGGAAATATTAAGTTCAAAATATGAGCGAGCGCATTGGATATGACCCGCTCAATTCAAAATTTCTCGCACCGAAGTTTTGAAAGAAATGCAGCCATTATCGGCAGCCGGAAGTCACGAAGCAGTCAGAAGTGGTCTGGCCTAACCAGGACTGTCGTTGTGTGGCAGAGCCGCTGTATGGCCATGTTACATGCGTTTCAGCTCCAATTAATGTCCAATGAAGAATAAAAATGGGACTTTTATCGCTAAAGAGGTCTTTGAATATGTTTTAAAGAAGACGCTGCACCTCTTTTCGCACACTTTTTGGGGGGCTTGGTCAACTTTCGTACATATCGAATTACCCCTTCCAGGGCGAGCGTCTGAAAATTAGATTGCACTTAAGTCTTGCTTAAAAGCGGAAGTGCGAAAGCCTTTCCCTGTCCTCTCTTTCTTACTCCAATATTTTTTTTTTTATGCGAAGCATACTAAAATAGCCCAACCCAGCTCCTCGAGCGCGGCGGTGTCGTTACCATTGACCTTTGGTGACCTCCATGTCATACCACGTAATGCGTGACGTCACAGCAGAGGAAAAACGGGGGCCCAACTCGCGCCGTCACGCGAGGCGTCGTGACCAAGGATGACCACGTGGTGCGTGACGTCACAGCAGATGAGAAACGGGGGCCCAGCTGCCGTTTCTCATCTGCTGTGACGTCACGCACCACGTGGTCATCCTTGGTCACGACGCCTCGCGTGACGGCGCGAGTTGCAGCTGGGCCCCCATTTCTCATCTGCTGTGACGTCACGCACCACGTGGTCATCCATGGTCACGACGCCTCGCGTGACGGCGCGAGTTGGGCCATCACCACCTATGCTTCGTCTCACAAGATGTTTGCAGCACTACGGAAGGTAGAGCTCTATCGTCCAATCAGGGCTGCAGAAACGCAGAAAATAGTCCCTCGAATATTTCAGGAGTGTATGACTATTAATCAAAACAATACGCATTGCAACTAAAAACATGATTTGGACAGGTATATTTCAATGGTAGGGAGTGTTTCAATCACTGGTGAAATTACCAGACAAAGCCCGTACGGACACAGCTCTGCGGAGGCCTGCTGCGAGGTAGTGATCCCAGGCAGCACAAACCGTTGGCCCAATATTGGGAGTCTGTTGGCTATGTGTGGCCCTATACAGGACCAATGTTGCCTTCATTGTCCCCATATTGGCACTGCCACAATGTGCCATTTCCAACATTGGCCCTACTTGTCCGATGTTTTCCCCATATTGGCAATGCCGCTTAGTTACACCTCCAACGATGGCCCTACTTGTCCGATGTTTTCTCCATATTGGCAATGCCACTTAGTTACACCTCCAACGATGGCCCTAAATTCCTGCTGTCTTCCCCATATTGGCAGTGCCGCCTCATTACACCCGCTATGATGGCCCTACTTGTCCGCTGTTTTCCCTGTATTGGCAGTGCCGCTCCACGACACACCAAATGATGTCCCTGTGATTATATGTGGTTATTTCTCTCAATCTGTTTTTTTTTAATATTCGGACTTGTTTATTTATTTATTTTTTATGACCAACAACAGCGCTAGCGTCGAACTCTGACGCGAAATTACAATAAAAAGCGCGATGTAATTGATTGCGCGAAAGTGAGCAGAGGTCAGATTCATTCACGAAGGTATACGAATTTTGAAAAGCGGCGTCTTTTGTAATTATGGTATGCAAAAAAAAAGAAAGAGAGAAAGAGGTGCCACAATCAAGAAAATGAAATTTCGATTCGAGGAATGGTATAATAACGCACTAATTAACGTACTGCCTCGCATATCTCTCGCATACCTCGCATACCACAGCCCCCGATTATAGGTTGCCGGTTCAAATTCGTGTCTCAAGATATAGGCTCAACTTAACTAATAAGTTTATGCTGCACGAAACGCTGAATCGTATTACACAATCCGGAATACAATGCCTCACCCACAGGATGCTCACCCTAGAAAAAAACAAATAAATCGCTTTTTCCACTAGGTCACAAATTATTGCGTGGCGCATTTTGAGAGAAGAAACGATGTGAGTAAAACGGGATTTTGGTTTTATCGCAAATAAACAGTTGACGTGAACAACTTGCTGCGCATTTACTGCGTGAAGAAGCAGCAGACGAGAAAGAAAATGTAGATGTATGTTAAATTAAAAAAATAATAATAAGCGAACAAACGGCTCTGCTTCCTGAAGCCGCGAAGCTAAGGTGGCTAGGTTTTTTTAATGTCGCAAATTGTTTTGTTATTTTGCTGTGATTTTGGGTATTCTATAACGACGGCTCTAGCATACGTTTTTGCTTTAAATTATCACGTTTATCAAATTAAAGATCGGAACTTTTTCCCGGTCGCATTTCCACTAGTTTTTTTTTGCCTTTTGTTTGCGCGTATCCTTAATACCAATGAGCCATAACAGGTGCATTGCTGATTAGCGCGCCGCGTCATTTCGAGCTAGCGCAGACACGCACGGGTGGGCCGCATGACGGCTTAGACCGACCTGCCTACACTGGTGTGTATAAAATGTAGAGTTTTCGTCGCTCTAGAAGCGAATCATTGGATTATATTGATGAATGGTGTTGCTTGGACGTATGTCATCCTACTTAGTCCGCCACAAGTATCATATATAAAACACTCAAAGAACACGCATTGTTCCCACTAATTTTATTTATTGTTTTATATTTCCGGTATTTTCATAGTAACACGTTTATCTCAGCTTCAACCAAAGAGGCACACGACCGCAGAGATTACGCTAATGTTTGGAGCCGTTTTGACGAAATTCATGCCCAAGCTCCACGTTTCCACTTCCAACATCTCCGCATTGTCGTTTCCTTGCCGCTTTTCACGTGCTCAACGCCTATGGCGCTCCCTCCGGACATTCCGGAATTCTTTCACTCATTTCACCCCCCCCCCCTCTCCACCCCCTTTTTGAAGTCCCATACAGCCGCCTTTTGCCGGGCCGAGCCTCTTTGTTGGAAGAGCGCTGGCCCTCACCATGCTAGGAGTTTTTTTTTCTTTGTGATTTTAGGTACACTGACCTTCTCTAACCTGTTTTCCCCTCGCGCCCAACTAAGCGCAACGCCGCTCATCCACCCTCCCTAGATTTTCTTCTACCCCTTTTCCAGCTGCCGTTTCTCTTGCTGCAGCAAATTCTCCGAAAAATATAAGAAACCTGTCCCATCGTCGTCTCCTCCTTTCCCGAACACTCGCCCAACGAGTATCGCCTGTAGCTAGCAAGGCGGCGAAAAGCCACACAACCAGCGTGCCGACGAAGCATGCGCGCTCAAGCTGACGCCGTTCGTTGTCGAGAATCCGCACCCGATACGATTCGACAATTATGACGGAATTCAGTAGCCTGGCCTGCAAGATTCTATTTGTGAGTACCACCATACTTTTATATTGAAATGTGTTCGGAAATGAATATGGTTCTTGGCGTAATTGCCGCTTTGAATCAGCGCCGACCTTTTTTTTCTCTGGCAGGAAACGAGAAAGCGACAAAGCACTGGCGCCAACTTCTGAATGGCAACTTTCACAGCGAAATGTCTAGCGCAAAGGCATGCACAGAATGGTGAGAACTTTATTTTTCAGCTTTGAAAAAATGGATTTACCGAACGTTGACTATCTCTTCAATCACCGTGGCGGAGTGTCGTGTGGCCCGACTCATGTTGCGTTCATTACGACATTGGTCGTCTATCGTTTGTGCAAGATGAGTACCAGAAGCGCTTATTCTTCCACTGCAGCAGTTCTCTGGCCGCGTATAATATTTCCGTGCCGGGTGCCTTTGTCTTGGCCAGTTGCAGGCGTACGAGAAAAGCGGAATTCCTGGTCCCAGCGAACTTTATCCATGTTGTCTCGGAATTAATCACCCATGGTCTAACGGAAGAGTGATTTCGTGTGGTTTTCAAGTAAGATTTCCGTCTGCCCCGTTACATGCATGCCAAGCGGCATCGATAATCTGCTTACTTTAAAAAAAGTGTATTCGTACTCCTGCGTTCAGCGCATTTCGCAAAACTGTGCAAGCCGTCTTTGCATGGAATATTATATTTCATAGCGAAAAAAAAATTGCTCACAGCTGTTCAATAGGGAGGAGCTGCTACCACCTGTGCCATACTTTGCTGGAACAAAAAGGCAAACAACCAGCTCGCAATAGACATATAATTTTGATAGGAAATATAAAAATAGATTGACTTGTATTAAACACTATATTTATCTCTTTTTGTGACTTTTAATATGCATTTGAGGGTGGGACACGGCAAATTGGGATTAGAAATTAGCAATACGGTGGGAAAAAATTGTTAAATTCAATTCAACATTTTGCTATTAGTGTGGGGATTTATATTAAGAGTCATTTAGAAATTATACTTTCAACATATGTTGCGAGTACCTTCTCGCACACTGCGCGCCACTAAGATCAATGTGTTATTTTATTTCTTGTCTTTTTTCTGCGATGGTTGTACTTACACTCATGATCACATCATGCACCTCTTTGCAGCTGCGATGTACAGCCAGGTCATCGTGCAAGAGCTTGGCGAGGAATTTGTTTCAAGGCACTGCAAAAGCTCTCTTACAAGAGGAGTGCAACGATTAGTGCCGATATGACTCATCGATTCAGCGGCTCCGGCACAATGCATTTCACGATGTACTGGCACCGTAGATGCAATAAATTTTGTTCTTTGAATCCGTTCTTTCTTTTTTGCATGTCTGCTGACTGCTCATATGTAAAATGTTACACATACAAGCTCCGGCTGGTGGAAAACAAGCGGTATATGTCTGCATTGTTGCTGGCCAGCAAGAGGTGTGGTACAAAACTAGGTGGGACCCCCGATCGCGTACAATTTCCCACTGGCCTTGCAATTGATATGCCACCTATAAAAGTTAGATCAAGGGTGGAAAAGTGGGCACAAGTCGGAGCAAACCTGGGGCTATTATTAATACTGGCGGAATGTGGGCATACTATTGGCGCGAATTTCGGGCCATTATTGACAGATCGACTGAATGTGGGCATACTGTTGGCGTGAGATTGGCTGAATATGGGCATAGTATTGGCACGAATGTCGGGCCATAATTAATAGATTGGCTGAACATGGGCATAGTCTTGGCACGAACGTTGGCCATTTGTGGATAGACTGGCTGAATGTTGGGTCAATGCTGGCAGCTAGACTGGCTGAGTATAGGCACAATCTTGGCATGAATGAAGGGCCATTGTTGGAAAAAGTCTCGGATTGCTCAAATGCCAGTGTAGGACCAATATTCATGCCAATTTCCGCCACTCTTTTGCCACTGTTGGACCAATCAATTTGTGCTGCTTGGGATGCGTCGCCACTTTCCAACATGGCGTCGGTCGAGTCTGTTGTGTCTCCTGTGTGCTCTACACCGACAGTGCGCTGTTTCCCCAAGCAGGCGAAGCAGGTGGCTTTAAGTGTTCTTGAAGCGCTTCGCGTCGAGTTCGGGGGCAGTTGGAGTACAAATGCGCTCATCAAGAGGGCGGCAAAACTGGCGCAGGTGAGCGAGCGAACGCTTTACAAGTGGACAACGGAGACGTTGAACGCGGGCCAGCGGGCCGCGGGCCGAACGCGGCACGCTGGAGTAAATAAATTTATATGCACATGACACGATTACTCAAATTTACTTGCGACGCGACAACAGAGGAACTGATGAGAACAGGTTACGACAAAAAAAAGTGGGGCTAGTCCCTCTGGAACAGGCGTCCGCCTGTCCAAAAACAAACCAAGAAAAGAAAAAGACACCAAGCGCCACCTGCTAGAGGTAGAAAGAAGCCACCTGGACATCAGGTGGATCGAGCCACAGGCGCGTAGGAACACATCAATGTAGTGCGCGCCATCCTGATTGGACGAGAGAGCTGTACCTTTCGTAGTGCTGCAAACATCTTGTGAGACAGAGTATAGACTCGCGCCGTCGCGCGAGGCGTCGCGACCAAGGAGGACCACGTGATGCGTGACGTAACGACATAGGAGAAACGGGGCCCCAGCTCGCGCCGTCGCGCGAGGCGTCGCGACCAATGTGTTTCCTGGTTCTGCCGCTAGCTGCGCTGTAGTGAACACGTGATGCTGGAGCGGCGGTATACAAGGGGGTGCGCCTGCCTCTGCTAGGCGTACACGGGATAGAGATGCCTCCTGGAGACAGGGCTGCTCGTTGGAATGAGAAGCAAAAGTTGCGGCGTGCTACTGAGACTGATGAAGAGCGTAAAGAACGTCTAGCCAAGCGGCGTGCTCGATATGCAACTCGGCGACCATATCCTTCGCATATGACTAGGCTTAACCTAAGCTAAGCCTCAGCCATTTTTTGTCATTCTTTTTCATCTTATTTTAGTTATTTTTCTTTTTGGATTTCGTTTCTTTAAAATTCTTTCGTTTGTTAATTTTCGCCTTTTTATAATTTTTGTTTTCGTTTGAGGTTTTTTTTCTTAGGGAGGACTTATTAGCCAGTTTCGCCCATATATGGATTGTTATGTGGCTAGTGTTGGATTGGCTATGGATCTGCCTCGGCAGACGAGCGCCACCGATGAGCCTAGATATGCTTTTGCATTAGATTGAGCCACCATGTTCTCTGCCAACTACTGGTGCCCGTTTCTGGCGTGAAAGCCAACTGATGCAAGTGTAATATCTCAAATGTCTGTGAAGCCTCCAATCGCCTGCATGCCCTACTGGCTACCCAAGCAGCACATGTAATCGGCCCAGTATTGCAAAAGGATGGTTTCACTCTGGTCCTCTGTAAGACCGGCCTTTACCAATGTATATCCAATATTGGGCCAATGTTTTTCCAATATGAGAGCGCAGTCATCCTGCTATCCCCTCACCCCACCACACCGTGTAGAAAGGCAGGCTTGTGTGCACTGCGTCCTGAGAGGCGAACAACGGGCATCGCACCCTGACGTTCCTACCTTTGGTGGCGTTTCCCCCGTTGCTGCGAGGGGAGTTGCGGCAGGCATCCGGGCCAGACGCGACGAAAGCACTGCACATGACCTGAAGCAGCAGCACTGCAAAGAAAAAGAGCGGGGCAGCAGGATAAAGACCTCCGGCTGCAGGCAAAGTGGGCAGCACTTGAACCCACCTCATACTAACCCGAGCACCCCAGATAGACGGCCCAATATTGGAGATCGGTGGTTTCACTCTGGTTCTTCATAGGAGCGGTCTTTGCCAATACATTTCTAATATCGGGCCGATTAGCTGTGCTCCTTGGAAAGATCCGTATAAGAACGCGTGTGCCCGAGTAGTACATGGATTTCCACCTGACAATCGAGCATGGCGACTCAATGGATGGATGTCCGAGCTGTCAGTTGATAAGCGCTGAATATGGTCGAAACAGCAGCGACATATGACTTCAGTCATTGATGATTGTTAGTGTTAACGCGAAGTTTTCACTTTGAAAATGATTGGCGGTCACTTTTAGTGATGGTGGTGGCACGACGGTCTCTCAAATCTCAATAAGACGCATACGTACGCTAATGAGACACGACTGAAGAATTACAAACGTAAATTTCAAACAATAATAGCTTGGGAAATACGTGGAAAGAACGTCTAACCGTTTATGCAGACAAGCAATTAACTGGGCACTTCAGAACGTAACGCATCCTAGCCATGAGTCCCAACCGAATTCGCTGAAGCCTTGAAAGCGATTCTCATCTTTAAAGCTGTCCAACGCACTCGCTTGCACACGGGTGCTGTGTGTGTTACTCAAAGCTCCTCACTTTTCGGAAAAAAAAAAAACCCTGCTCATATTGTCCTGCTGCAGGCTTCCGAGACGCGATGCTCTGCACTGCATCTGTCTGACGCGATTTTAAGTTGATCACTGGAGCCTTAGCCTGCCAAAAATAAACTAATCTAACTAAGAGTGACCTCCAGTGTCCGCCGTAGCTAGGCTGACCTTGTTTCAATTGGTCGAAATGGTCGCGACGTCAAAGTGCGGGAATTTCAAACGAGGCCAATTGTAGTTGGGCTAGTAGCCATGCAATCCAATAAATTGATCGTATAGTGATGCTGTCAGACCAGATCAATAAATAAAAACGAGTAGGAAATTCGTCGAGTTAGGGAATAGAACCAAGGTCTCCGTAGTACAAGGCGAGCACGCTAAACCCTCCGCCATGCCAGCTTAATGGTTCTGAATGAACAAATTCGCGTCTAGTGAATACAGTGTCTTCGTTCACTACCATGTTCCTCCCATCCCGTTACGGCGAGGTTCAGGTGTCCACCGATATATGTGAGACATACATTTCCTTCCCTCAAAGACCAAATTACGGACGAGCAAGGCGTAGAGCCGAACGTGCGATGGCGTTCTGTTGACTCACCGCACTTTAGGTCAAGTGCTCCCTTAATTTTTTTTTTGAAGGAACACTGCAACAAATACATCAACGTAGGAGTCCGAACGGTTTCTCTCTCCTGCGTAGTAATTTTTATTAGGACAATTTCAACAGAAAAAAATTCTTGGCCCGTTTCAGCCGGAACGATGATTACAGCTGAAACGGACCACAAAATACGGTTATCACGTTCAAACGTGATAACCTTCAAATCGCGCAAGACTGTACATCGACTACGGGTCGCGAATCGAACGTACACTGACGACGTCCAGTACAGGAACTCACGCGGCCTTGGCTCTGACCCGTGCACAGTTGCTCTGTCTCGGTTGGGGTACACATCGCCTGTGTCATCTGTTCAAAGCCCATTAAGAGCCCTTCTAGAAGCAACATTGGTCCTTTTACCTAGTGACGTATAGATACAAACACTTGTACCAGCACTACAGGATGTCCAGTGCTCTACCATGGCTATGAACATATCGGCCAGTGGGCATTGTTGAAGATGCATTAATGAAAATTCCTTGACAGTGGATTCAATGATGTACGCGGCGGCACGCGTAACTTAACCTATCCTTTTTTGAGCCGACCAAGACATTCGCCCATCTTGTGCATGTTCTTACAATCGGCGAAGTGGCAGATAAAAGACCATCGCGTGGTGCCTGTCTAGAACCGACTTACATCCCATCAGCTGCAGCTGTGTTAGCCAGGCTAAGATCCCACACATTTACCAGGTGAAAGGAGTACCCTGCAGTTTATATAACCAAGCATATTTATATCATCAAGCATGCCTGTGAATGTTAGCCTGTACCGGTGGAATGCCTCCTTACAGTCTGAAGAATGTTGCCCGGCTGAGCGCCACGCATTGGCTACAACCCTGACCACTCACCTGCCTTCAAGTTCAGCACACACAATGTTGCGCAAAAAGCCGCAACTACGATGGCTGGCAGCTAACAGCAGGCAGGTACCACATCCGAAGGAAAGAGCCGCCTCAACCTGCAAATAAGATTGTGGCATTGAGTAGCGCGTAGGACCCACATACGATCTAGTGCGAGAGCACAGTCAACCTTCGCAGTTCCTGGTGGCTATAATCCCGTCTATAATCTAAGTTTTCAGTGCGCGCCCTCTGTCCGCGTGACATAGTGGTCCCTGGACACTTAGAAAACTCATTTCATTGCCACTATTTTCCTTTTTTTCCCCTTAGTTCCCCTCCCCAAAGTGTAGGGTAGCCGACTCGGCATCGCCTGGCTAACCTCCCTGCCTTTTCGTCTATTTCTCTCTCTCTCTCTCTCTGGTGGCTTTAATGAGGAAAAGAATAACCAGAATGCAAAGAGAACTTCTAAAAGCAGTTCAGTACCACTCACAAGTGAAATTGTCAAAACACAAGTATAAACCACATCTTTTAATACAGGTGATTAACGTAAATTTAGGAGAGCCCAGCGAGCTATGAAAAGGGAAATGATATGTGCAACGTTAACACACGAAGAGGGAAAAGTGGGTGAGGAAACAAACGCTAGTTAATCAAAATCTAGTCGAGGTCATGAAGTAAAAACAGGCTTGGCACAGGGAATGTAATGCGAAGGCCATAGATAACCGATTGCCGTTAAGGGTAACCGACTGGATACCAAGAGAAGGCAAGCAAAGCAGGGGGTGGTAGAGGAGATTAAGAAATTTGCGAGGATACGGTGGTCAAAGCTGGCACAGGACAGGGTTAGTTGGAGAGATATAGGAGAGGCCTTTGTCCTGCAGTGGGCGTAGTGCTGCTGATGATAGTGATGACGGCTGGCTTGCCGACGAAGAGAACGACGACGAAAAGAGGCATAAACGAATTTTCTCTTTGTACAAGGACTAAGCTCCTCCCCATCCCCCTCCTCGACACCGCTTCAAGAGTTATTTCCGCAATTTGATTATTGAAATGTTTGCCTGTCCCGACTCAAGGTTCCAATGGTCAACTCAACTGCCTACACCTGTGTTAGTTTGAGGTTCATCTGAATGAGACACCGCTTTCGGATAGGTGGATAGTAACCAGTGTGATTTGCCTCATTTGTAATAACCACTCAAGCTAGTAATGCGTGCGGAACTACCCAGTAGGAGGTAGTATGCTCCAAACACGAGCGAGGACGTCGAAATTTACCCGCAGAATTTGAAGTCTGACACACCGAGAATGCAAAAAAAAATACGAATGCGTATATTTAGGCCTGCCGGAAGTTACAAGCAATCAGAAGTGGTCTAGCCTCGTCAGGAAGACTAACCATTAGGCGCCGGAGTTATGCGTTCTATCGTCAATTATAATAAGCAATGAAAAAGCAAACTGTGGGAATTTAATCTGTACACAGCTCTTTAGTATCCGCAGTGTCCCGCGATGAAAGCAACAACAGGCATCGCACCTAATCATCCCTCTAGTTGATGGCGATGTAGTGGCTGGTTCTGCACAAACTCTCTGCCTGTTGACTCGGGGAAACTGGGTGCAGGCATCCGGGCCAGACGCGACGAAGGGATTTCACACGGCCGGGCGGCAACACTGCACAATTACAACGGGAGAGTATGGTAGTGACCCCCGGCTTGAAGCAAAGTAGACATGGCCTGAACAACTGCCATAATCTGGTACTTAAAAGAATGCACTATGAACGAGCAGTGATTGGATCCTTAAAGGGGCTGCGAAACACTGCCTGGGCGAATACCGGCTATACTTCAGGTGGGTTCTTTATGTCACACAGATGCTGACTTAAAAAGAATTACAGGAATCGATGCACAGGAACCGGAGTTATTCAGTGAAGAAATTTCAAAATACAAGCAAACAAAACGCTGCCCTCAACTCGATTTTGGCGGGGCTTCCCACTCCTATTTCGCTCTCCCAATGACGGCACCTGGCGCAACCAATCAAAACAGCCAGCCAGAACACGTCGCGGAAGTTTGTACTCCATGGTTGCCTGCTCTCTGTGAGACTGGCAGCGTTGTTTCTATGCCAGAGCGCCCCTGGTGGTGTATTTTTATTTTACTTGCTTTGCAGGGCTTTTATCTAAGACAAACAAATTGTTCTTGTTGATCTAATATAAAACGCAGACAGGTGACAAAATGTGTCTCTATTTATTCACACAATTTGCAGGATATTTACTGTTTGTCCGGTCATCAAGCTCGCGCCAGGTGATGTCATATCCGCTGCTAAAAACCCGCCACTGTGTGGCGACCATGAAGTTGTTTTTGGGAGGACATTAAAATATTAAAAAACGGAATGTACGCGATATTACCGACGCTAATAGCACCATTATAACTCACTGTATGCAATCAACAGGCAAAACGGTTAACTAAGATTGTGTTTCTGGGCCCCTTTAAGGGAAAAGCGAGCATCGCGACTCCAAGGATGGGAGACTGAATTGCTAATTGTTAACCGCTAGGTACGATTACAAGAGCAGCGACACATCAGTTAAGCCTTTCATGATTGTTATCGTTGGCAAGAGCCTATCACTTTGAAAGTAAATGGCGATCAGCTTCAGTGACAGAGGTCGCACAATGGCGCTCATATCCGAATCGGGGCTCCGCGGTGACTCAGTGGTTATGGCGCTCGGCCGCTGACCCGAAAGACGCGGGTTCGATCCTGGCCACGGCGCTGTAATTTCGATGGAAGCTAAATTATAGAAGCCCGTCTGCTGTGCGATGTTAGTGCACGCTAAACAACCCCAGGTGGTCGGAATTTCCGCAGCCCTTCACTACGGCATCCCTGGTAACCTGAGTCGCTTTTATAAAACCCGGAACCCACTCATATCCGAATGGGACACGGCCGTCTCTTAGCTTGCAGTACAATATATATATAATACCGCTGCCTCCTGGAATCGTCCCTAAAATCTTGGCTCTGCAGTGGACAGCCGTTCGGCAACGTACCCGCTCCTCTCACCAGGGGCTCCAGGAAACACGTCGGCCAATGGTGTCGCCGCTTTCCCGTTGCTCAGCGGTGGACACGGTGGCCATTTTTAGCCTCTGCATGAAACATGGATGCACACGGAAACAAACATTCGCACACAAAGATGCATAACGTAATATACCACAGTTAGTCAGCTGAGGCCTAGACTCACAGTCCTCCAGACTCATGCACTACAGGGGATTTTGAATATTTTTCGATCGCTACCTTAACAGGAACTCCGCACTTCTAAGACCACTGGCAACGAGCGTCTGTTAGCGGACGAAAACAGCGCGATCGATCAATCAATAAACCAATCAAGGAAGCAAGCAATCAACCATCCAATACAATTTATCAAACAATCAATCAGTCAGTCATTCGATCGTACTTCTAGACTAATGCTACTGACTGTGCTTAAGAACAAAACCAGTCAAATTGATCAAGGACGAGAAAAATTTAGGGGGCACTTTGACTGTCTAAAGTGGGTAGAGGGGGAAGCGTTTTACGCACCACCTTCGCTGTTTCTGTGGCACTGGTGGCGTCATATATATTTGAGTACTAATTACTAAGTGATGGCAAATCACTAATTAATTGTTAATTACTGATTAATGCCTGAATGCTAATTAACTGTTAATTAATGACGCTTAAGTTTCGCCTTTAGGAGTGGAACGCGACAGCGCGTTGCAGCGCTGCCAGGGAGTCCACGGAACGCCACCACCCGTTCGGCGCGAAGACTTGCCCTTTGAACGCAACGCTTTTTGAGGAAAGGAAATGGCGCAGTAATTCTGTCATCTCGGTGGTCACCTGAACCGCACCGTAGAGGAAGGGAGGTGGGAGTGAAAGAAGATAGATAAAGAGGAGCCGTAATGAAGAAAATGAAAATTGTATTTGAGGAAAGGAAATTACGCAGTAACTGTCTCACATATCTCGGTGGACACCCGTCAAAATTCAGGGGGGCACTTTTTTGACCTAAAGTGTGGTCACTGACGTGTGGTTAAGATGTTAAGCTTCGCCCCTAAGAGTGGAACGCGACAGCGTCTTGCAACGCTGCCAAGGAGTCCATAGAACGCCTTCGCCCATTCGGTTCTATGCCTCGCTCGTCGGTACATTGGTTTTTGAGGGCAGGAAATGTATCTGTCTCTCTCATTTGTCGGTGGACACCTAAACCTCGCCGGGAGGAAATGGAGGAGGATGAGAGTGAGTGAAGACACCGTATTCACTAGACGCGCCTTTGTTCATTCCAAACCATCGAGCTGGCATGGCGTAGTGGATAGCGTGCTCGTCTCTCACGCCGAAGACCGGGGTTCGATTCCTGAGCTCGAGCAATTTCTTAATCGCTTTTATTTATTTATAAGGCCTGACAAGTAAAGCTAGTTAGGCTAATTGGGTAATTAAGCAATTAACTAAGCTCAATCCCACTTACTTGGAGCATCACTATACGATCCCTTCAATTGGTTGTATGGTTATTAGCCTAAGTGCAATTGGCCCCGTTTGAAATTCGCGCACTGTGACGTCACGACCGTTTCCACCAATTGAAAAGCGTGACATTTTCTGTCGACAACTGCTGCTTACAACGATGAGACATTAAAGGCTTCCGCCTTAAAAGATGGCATACCCAGTTCGACTGGTCTGGCAACTGTGCGTTATTCAAGAAAATACGTCGCCCGGAAAAGCTAGCGGGCATGCGGAGCGCTGACAGCATCAACAGCACGGGAGCCAAAAGAAGGGAGATGGCATTGTAATGTGAGGGTCAGACCCGAGTTAGATGACGCAGGTATACTTCCAACACTGCCAACCAAGCATGCCTGCGAATGTTAACATGTACCGGTGCAATGCTCTTTACAGTCTCAAGAATGTTGCCCGGCTGGGCGCCACGCATTGGCTGCAGCCCTGACCACTCACCATCCTCAAGATCAGGGCTCAAATACGATGAGTGGCAGCTAACAGCAGGCAGGTACTACATCTGAAGAAGCCGCTGCAACCTGCAAAAAAAATTGGAGCATTGACTGGCGCGCAGGACCCACATGTGATCTAGTGCTTGAGCGCAGTCAACCTTCGCAGTTGCTGGTGCTAGACCTCCCATAATAGCTTTCGCAGTTATCCTCTGTGGCGCAGAGAGCGTACAAGCGGAATATGATAGTTTCCGTGTGGGCTTTATTATCCGATCAGCATGCATGTTGTGTGTTCGTTATAAACACAAAAAAAAATTGTGGAACAGAGCTTACCTCCTTAGCACGCTGATCAGCGAAAGCTGACTGGCATTGGTTGCGAGGCGGTCTGTCGCTGTAGGCCCGTGTGGACGTTTCACAGGCGACTGTTCAGTTGGGCGTCTCTACGTGCTGACTCACTCAGAGCTACCGTTTCAGCGCCAGGTCATTCGCCAAGCCTGGCAAGCGGTCTCCGTGGACGGGATCCTGGGCCTGGGAAGACCGTCCGAGTAACCCAAAACGATCAATAAATTTTATTGATGCGAGAGCATTATATGGCACGGTCGGGTCAGTAAAAAGTGTTAGCAGTTTTGTCCGCACGATTACGTCGTTCTCTGAAGATCGGTGAAAGTGTGAATGCAACAGATAGTGTGGGATAAAATATTTCCCTGGGAAATATTTGGTTCACGAGGTGTAATCAGTAGATTAAACACGATGAAAGCCTAAAAAATGCGCTTAAACGTCGAAGTAGCTATTGACTTCGATATAGAACATGGACGTCTGAACAGCCACGAACGTCGATATGCTCTAGTGCAGGTAGCCGCGCTGATCTCAAAAGTTTTTACTACTACTACAACGTCACATGCATACTCAGCCTTCTCCCGCTTCCACTCTTGGTTCGACGACGTTCCCGGATTCCACGGGTCCAACAAAATACGGCTATGCAGCTCCCAGCTACGTTTGCGCACTCAAACTCCCTTCGAGTAAAGGAAAGGCCCATAACTGGCTCATTTTGTCGGTGGGCACCTGGACCGTGCAGCGACTAAAGGGACGGGAAGGTTCAAACGCGGTTGCGGAGGCTTGCTGGCGAGTGGAGTTCATGACGAGACTAGAAAGAGCTGGGCACAACCAGAGACACACGCCAGATTCAGAGCACTGATCTGCATCATGGACTGCCCCTTTCAATCCTTCCCGGCACAGCCCATGGCCCGCTTTGTTCAAGTAAACTGCAGACTACTTCCCAGACCAGCTTCATTCGCAGTTTGGGCACGTTGCTAGAAGTGGTCTAGACCCTCCGCTGGATCTCTGGACAGGGGAGGCGCGTAACTGGTTTACTTTGCCGCTGACACCTGGACCAAGTGAGAGACAAAAATTTGATGCGGTTTAACTCTTCTCAACTTAGAGCAAAAGCTGTTCCAGTGATTCGGAATTCTAGCTCTCTTAGCTCCTCGGTTTCAGCGGCTCGTTTAGCTCGCGTCTTCTGCAGTACACATTCTCGGCGAGCTGTATCAACTGGATGGTCGGACGCGGTTTGTCGGCGACGCTGAAGAGCTGACACACACGGTCTGGCGCGCGCCTCATCCATGGCGAAGCTGAAGGAGAAACCGCCGACGCAGCAACTGTAGCACCCTCTCCCAGTCACGTGGTATCGCAACGGCGAAGCCGGCTAGCGCACGAAGCTGCGCTTCTCCCATCATACCCTCTCTTAATCGCGTGGTATCACAGCCAATGAGCCGGCGAGCTCGCGCAGATGCGCCTCTGCTTGGTGAGTCACGTGGTTTGCCCGCGCTACGGACCTCAATGTCAAACGCGCATCAAGACTGACCTTGGGAGACAGGTAGTAGAGCTTTCGCTGTAGAAAATGAACGCTAGCTGGAAGCGAGCTTTTAGTTGGCCGTTCGGGTTTCTCACGGCGCGGCTGAGGTGTCCACCGGCAAAATGAGTCAGTTATGTCTCTCCTCAAACCCAGCTGAGCGTCTTACTGCGAGTGAGGCGAGTCTGGGAATCAATTAGTGTATATAAGCACTGCCTTGGTTTCGAGTAAAGGAGAATTCCTCGTTCGTTTTGTACGTGGACACTCGAACCGCGCAGTTAAGAAAATGCAAAACTAGGCCGCGCAACGTTACGCCTAAAGCGTTACTGCTGCCGTTGTGCCCGCTGCATGGCTTATAACAAACTTATCACAGTTTTCGCTGTAAAAACAAAAGCATCATTTGTGCGTGTTTTCGTATTAACACCTACCAATTCCCCAAGTCAGTCGTCGCTCGGGGCCTCAGGCTGAGTATCGCCACTAGGAATCAGAATGAAAAGTAATTTCTCACGTCTGGCTTGTGAGAAAAGCACTGCTTATGTGCGCCTTGGATGTCTCCCTTGGTGTGAAGATGCGAGCATACAAGACATTTCGGCAAGAACACGTAGTAATGGGGAAGCGCATTGCGCGGCAGAGTATAGAGCTCGTTTGGTCCTGAAGCCATCGGTCCTGAAATAATCCTATCATGCCAACCGCTTGCCGCAGAATGTTCCGGATGTTGTCATACGACTCAGCGTTTCGTGCACCATAAAGGTACTAGTAAGTTAGAGCCCAGCTTGTGGAAAGAATTCGAAGTGGCAACCTATAATCGAGGGAACCGGCGACGAATAATCGGAGGCTGCGTAGCATGCGCGGTTCGGGGGTACAACAAGATAATTGAGGCTGCTACTGCGTCATTTCCCTTCCTCAAACAAATTTCCGATCCGCCGCGGAGGCTCAGTGGTTATAGCGCTCGGCTACAGACCCGAAAGACGCGGGTGCGAACCCGACCGCGGCTGTCGACTCTCGATAGAGATGAAATTTCAGGGGCCCATGTATTTACTGTGTGATGTCATTGCACATTAAAGAAGCCAGGTGGTCGCCGCGGTGGCTCAGTGGTTATAGAGCTCGGCTGCTGACCCGAAAGACGCGGGTTCGATCCTGGCCGAGGCGGTCGAATTTCGATGGAGGCTAAATTCGCCCGCCGCGGCCAGGCGAAATTCTAGGGGCCCGTGTACTGTGCTATGTCAGTTCACGTTAAAGAACCCCAGGTGGTCGAAATTTCTGGAGCCCTTCACTACCGCGTCTGTCGTAGCCTGAGTCGCTTAGGGACGTTAAACCCCATAAACCAAACCGAAAATTCCGGAGCCCTTCACTACGGCGTCCCTCATAGCCGGAGTCGATTTCGGACGACAGACCCCATTAACCAAACCAATTTTAGATTTTTCCAACGGGCAAGGCGTCGCGCCGAACGGACGATGGCGTTCCGTGCACGCCCTAGCAGCGCTGCAACACGCTGCAGCGTTCCTCTCTTAAAGGCGAAGCTTAAGCGTCCTCCAAATTTTGTTTCTTCTGATGTTGCGGTTGCAATAGGAAATAGGGAAATAGGAAACGTTTTCAGGTTTCTGAAAATATTATTTAATGTTAAAGCAATCGATGTTTACATCGACTTGAAAACACGGCATCGCCCAAAAAGTGTCCGCTGTACAAAACTCACGACGTGCGGGAACAATCGGACGTCAACAAAGGGGGGGGGAAAACGAAATGTTAATCAGTAATAGATGCTAGTACTGACAACTTCAACTACAAATAAATAGAATACGATTCGAATTGAACTGTAAGAGAATTCGAAAAGAATTGAAATAGAAATGAATGAAATTAGAATAGAATAAGAGTAGAATTCCCTTACAAAAATGACTTTTGAGCTTCAGTTGACGCCTTGTTGAGCTCCTGTTGAATCAACTGGAAACCAACATGAACTCAATGTATGTTGAGCCTACTCAACACCTGCTACACGGAATTTTCGTTGAGCGTAGTCAAGAGATTTACTGTTGAGCAATTTCTGTTGAATTTAAGTTGAATCATCTCAAGGTAGCCGTTTCTAAGCCTAACTAAATGAAATCATTTCGACATGCATCGTGTAAACAGAACCTGATCACATTACACATATTAAGAACGCATGCAGCACGCGTTAAAACTCTCATAAACCGCTCAGTCATTTTCTTGCATAGAAAAAAGTGCAAATGCTCATTCAGGCATACCTACTTTGGAGGATTCGTATGTGCTCTCATAAAAAGGGCGCTTAATTAATGAAAGTTGTTTATGAATGAATCAAGGTCGTCAAATAATAGACCGTTGTATATGAACTTGATTACTTCTACTACACATAAAATAAATAAATATTAATAGTAATAACTGACATAACTTTGCTGATTGGCGGGCCACAACCTGCGCAGGTCTGGACACCCCTGAGTAGGACTATATAAGGGCGAAGCCGAGGTGGTATTAAGATCGTAAGATGAACTCTGTCAGTTCTTTCTATAGCCTCGTGTGCAGTACTGTCCCATGCTCTTTATCTGATGGATGTGTAGGGCTAGAGTGTATGTATGTATATACATTTATATATATACGTGTTTGTGCGTATGTGTGGAGCACTACGTCACAGGGGATGACGGCTTCACGTTAACGAGAAATTGCAGCAATAAATATGAATATACTGCCGAAAATTACAATGGTAGTCAATCCATCTGGCGCAATACGAATGTATTCCCAGTATTTTTTACCCCAGCCAAAATTCAGAATAGCGTGTTGATTCACTCCCGTAATTCCAACATGAATTCAACATGAACGCAAAGCAGAAATTTCATTGAGAATGCTCAACTCTAGCACGGTGGCCACTTTTCCAATGAGTTTCAACTCGGCCTCAATAATTCACCAACACTAGCCCATCCTGGTCACAACAAAAATTCAACATGGCGTGTTGAGTCTGCTCATGAGAACTTCAACACTGTCTCAAGAAGCATTTTTGTAAGGGTTGATTCTCGCATAACTAGCATGTAAGTTCCCCGCGGGTATTTTTTTTTTTCAGAAGAAAAACTCGCGCGTTCGCCATTTGTGAGGAGCCTATCTCTCAGCTGTTCCACGCCAATTTTTAGTGATCAAATTTTTTGCTTTCTCGTGAAAAACTTTTTCTTGAATTTTTTTTGTTATCTTCTGCAATGTCCTACTCGCCGTTATGAGCTTGATCCACACGATCAATTTCTTCCGCATAGCAGCGGTTCAAGGGACTTTTATCTGTCGAGCCAGTAAGGTAGTCCTAAGCCTGCGGAGGCAGTCCTCTCCTGCTCTGTCAAGAGACTGTAGGTAACTATCAACCATTCCAAGCTATAAAATGGACAGCAAAACCGTCCGTTTAGTCCACTCAACGCAAACGCAAGAAACAATTTGCGCATGAACAGACACGCGACAAAACAGTACTTTCACGCGATAGGAAAATATTAGACATAAGGAGAGCTTTAAACTTAAGCCTCACAACTTCGAACACGAAAAGAGCTGCAGCTGCACAGTATATAGAATATAAATAGTCCGCTAGGCTGAGGCTTCCCTCACTAAACCCGAAGCAACCAAAGAGACGCAGAGCGCAAGAACACTAGAAAACTGTGCTTGCACGTCCGAAAAAATTAGACCGTAAGACGCGAGGGATAATTCTACAAAAGCGATTGAAACATACGGCGTTTGATACTAAGCAGCAGAATTCAGACGCATTGCGAAAACAGTACTTGCGCGTTCGAGAGAACAAAGAGAACGCAAGACGCGGGCGACAATTCCACTCAAGCCATTGAAATACACGGCGTTCGATACAAAACAGCACAATTCAGACGCATTACGCAGGTCACAGGTGATTTGGTTTATGGGTTATGAGGTTTAACCTCCCAAAGCGGTTTGGTTTGGTTTATGGGGTTTAACGTCTAAAGCGACTAAGGCTATGAGAGACGCCGTAGTGGAGTGCTCCGCAAATTTCGACCACCTGGGGTTCTTTAACGTGCACTGACATCGCACAGTACACGGGCCTCGAATTTCTCCTCCAAAGAAATTCAACCGCCGCGGCCGGGATCGAACCCGCGTCTTTCAGGACAGCAGCCGAGCACCATAGCCACTGAGCCACCGCGGCGGCTCCTCCCAAAGCGACCCAGGTTATGAGGAACGCCGGAGTGAGGGGCTCCGGAAACTTCGTCCGCCTGAGGTTTAACGTGCACCGACCGCACAGTACATGGGGCTCCTAGAATTTCGCCTGCAGTGAAATCCGACCGCCGCGGCCGGGACTGAACCCGCGTCTTTCAGGTAAGAGAGAACAAGTACCAACATGAAAAGAACTATCTGAACTCGTCATTAGGCACGGCAATTCCGGCCGCTCAAGCATAAGACACTCGCGGGAAACTCTTCAATGTTAATCACTGCATACGATCCACCAGTAGGAAGCGAGGCCTAGGACAAGTTCACTGAGATGTGGGCTGCGTCCCTGCCGCGACGGCCGAAATTCGCTGGAGGCGAAATTCTGGAAGCGAAAACAACCTGGAGGCTAAAACAACCCAGGTGGTCGAAATTTTCGGAGCCCTTCACTACGGCGTCCCTCAGAGCCTGAGTCGCTTTGGGACGTTAAACACCAATAAACCAACGCAACTGAAAACTCTAGGTCGGGAAAAAAATTTTGCTTGCTTACCCTGTCGCATGAAAGGCTCTGACGAACGCACCGACTCAAGTCCGTACGTTGGTAGCGGGTACGGACGAGGAAAGCCGTAAAAGCAACGCTTCCGAGCCCCGCCGGTGGTATCAATGGCGTAGTGCCCCCGCTTACCGTCGACTGAAACGTCAGCCTGCCGGACTCGGGCTCAGGTGGCGCTGTTGCAGGTGGCGCTGTTAGCTTGACCACTGCCTCCTCAATGGAGGAAATGGCCTCCATTGAGGAGGCAATGGCCTCCTCCATTGCCTTCTAGAGGAGGCAATGGCTTGACTCGTTAGTTTTCACCACGTGGCTTACAGACCCGGAGTTTCCGGGTTCGAACCCGGCCGTGGTGGCCGCGTTTCGAAGGAGGTGAAGGCGCCCGTGTGCTGTGCTTTGTCAGTGTACGTTAAAGATCCCCAGGTGGTCGAAATTATTCCGGAGCCCTCCACTACGGCACCTCTTTCTTCCTTTCTGCTCTCACTCCCTCCTTTATCCCTTCCCTTACGGCGCGATTTAGGTGTACACCGAGATATGTGAGACAGATACTGCGCCATTTCCTTTCCTCAAAAAACAATTTATTTATTTAGGTGTGCAGTGTTCCAAAAGGGCAGTTATGCGCCTTTCCTTTTGTTAGCGGGCGCCATTTTGACGTGTTTTCTATTTGTATCTGCGAGGACCGTCCGTCCCTTTCTTTTTTTTACGAGCGACGTGGTGCGTGTCTTACACCCCCGTGCGAGAGCCGGTGGGCGGCAGCTGCGGCGGTGCGCGCTGTGCCCCGAAGCAGCGTTCCCATTTCGGAGGGGCGGCCGAGGCTCGGACGCTGGACCGCTCCTAACCCCCGGCGTTTCTTGGGAGAGAGACTCTCGCACGTGTTCGTCTTTTCTCTGTACGTTTACGTGTTTTTTGAGCGCATTTGTGTGTTTGTAACGGTTAGAGTGTCAACTTTGACACAGAGCAGACCCCTCTTTGGGCGGCCCAGAAAAAGAGCGGGAAACGAGCGAGACGGGTCTAGTGCGGTAGTGTGTGTCAGGTGTGTGCGCGAGCGGTTCGTTGAGCGGAGCGTTGTTCTTTGTGCTTTGTGTATATATTAAACTTGCATATTCTGAAGTGTATTTTATAGTCCGTCTTTCTATCTACATATATAAATAGTTCTTCATTGTATATAAGTTAGCCGAATAAGCTAACATACTTCAGAAGTGGGATTCTTCAACCTGCGCGGCATTATCCACCTGCACGACAATCTTCAACCTTCACGGGATCTTCAACCTTCAAGGCAACCTATGCAAGCGTGAAGAACGACGAGATCGACTACCCCCAAACTCGACGAGCGACGATGCTCCACGGAACAGCGGGACGTGTGTGTGCGAACTAAGCGAATTACCCCGAGCAGACTGATCACGTTCGTCGCCGAAATTGAACAATTTTGGCTAGTGAACGAAATCTCTGTTTCAAGAATAACTGTGCAGACATTTCAATGTGTACCTAATTTTGTCGAACTGCCCAGTGTTTAAGTTGACGAGATACAATTGTGCGTAATCTTGCTTGTTACTTTGTGTTTTGCGTCTTTATGTTCGTTGTTGTTTTTAGTTTAATTCTACTCGAGCTAGTGCAAATCGCCTCATTTTGTTTGTGTGCTTAACGTGTGTTGGAGAGCTTTCTGTTGTTCGAATCAGTGTGTGACGGATGTGAATTGGTGATTGTTGAACTGTAGTAAAAGGAGAGATATGGCTGAAGGAGAGAGTGCGCTTCTATGGCAGATTTGTTAAAGATGGTGAATGAGAAGAATGACATTATCAATGAGCTTCTGCAGAAATTAAGCATACCACCTCAGCCAACCGTCTCGACATTTCAGATAATGCCCGACATGAGCAAATCAATCAAAGACTTCTCCGCATACAGAGACTCAGAATTGGCCAGCGATTGGCTCGAAAGTCTAAATGGGACGGCGACTCTACACAATTGGCCTCCGGAATTTAAGCTCGAAACAGCTAAATCACATCTGTTTGGACCGGCATTAGACTGGTACCGAAGCCGTCGTGCGCGCATCAAGTCATGGAAGGAGTTCGGAGACCTCTTCCGCCGGACCTTCATAAGCCAGTCGAGCGCGGCAGATCGATACCAGCGAATGAAGGAACGCGTGCAACAAAGAAATGAGAGCACGAGCGCGTATTTTCACGCTAAAGTATGTTTGTGCGCCGAGGCCCACCTGGACTTCAGTGAAACGCGTGAGCAGGTGTTGATTGGCCTGAGGTCGAGTCAGCTGTGCTGAATGCTCATGGGCCGCACACACGACGATGAGGACGACCTCATTCATGACATCCAAGATTATGAGAGAGTGGAAAAACAGAGACAGGAGCGACGCGTACATGAGATGGGGTTTGAGACGGGCGGCACACATCCCAAGCGTGTTGCAAGGCAAGAATACCCTGAAGTTCCAAAAGGGCCTACGATGAGGGACACGAGACCGCCCCTTCGGAATGACAAGGGAGAGCTCAAGTGTTACAACTGCAGCGGATTTGGGCACATTTCTAGGGATTGTCCTGAGCCGAGGCGCGAGGTAACATGCTTACGCTGTGGGCAGACCGGGCACACCCAGAGGCACTGCGGGCAACAGATTACCGTAGTTGAGGAGCCCAGTACTGCACGGCGAGGGCTCCTGCTAAAACATGTGACAGTCAATGGGAAGGTGAAATTAATTGGGATGGTGGACACCGGCAGTTCAAGCTGCATAATGCGTGCTTCCGCTGCTGCCCGCTGTGGCGTCGAACTCAGGGCCGAGAAAAAACCGCTTTACGGGTTTCGAAACACAAACACCCCGGCTGCGCGCACCATTGGGACCTGCAACGCAGACCTTGAAGTAGATGGCGTCGTCGCGAGAGCTGCCCCTGTTCTTGTCGTCGCGGACGAGGCGCTATCCATTGATGTGATTATAGGAAGGACCTTCACAGAACTTCCGCATGTCACGTATGGGAGCGCGGATGGCTGCTTTCGTTTTTGGCACAGGAATCAATGCCCATTCACCCACCTCGAGCCAGCTCCAGCAGACCGGCTGCGGCTCGTGACTTCGGAAGACGCCCAGCTTGAGGGTGAATCCGTCAACTGGGTTACCCTCACTACACACAGCGACCTGACGGGACCAGTTGTTGTAAGCCGTTTGGGGCAGGACGTGCTTGTCGATATGGTAGGCGGTGAGGTCACGCTGCCACTCTGTCCGATCGACCGCGGGAGAACGGTTATCAAGAAAGGACACCTTTTTGGGCGCGCGGTACCGGTTGACATAGCCGAAGCGGATCGAGGGTCCCCGAGCGATGTGGTATTAGAGGAGGGCAAGGAAAAGAGCGAGGAAGTGCGTTTGGTTTTAGAGAGACGACCAATTCTTGAGCACGAGGTTGACGTCGGAGAAAGCGTCACCGCCGAGCAGAAAGCAGAGCTAGTGAAGCTGCTCAACGACTATCGAGACTGTTTTGCGATGAGCCTCGAGGAGCTGGGATGCACAAACGTGCTAGAGATGGACATCCAGGAGGTCCCGGGAAGTTCGCCGGTGGCAGTGCGTCCCTACAAGACGAACTTGGAAGAGAGAGACACAATGAGAAAAATCGTCCAGGAATGGAAGCGGCAAGGCATAGTGAGTGAGACCCATTCTCCGTACGCGAGTCCGGCAATTCTGGTCAAGAAAAAGAACGGAGAAAAACGGCTCGTGGTCGACTACCGCAGGCTAAACGCACAGACGGTTAAGGAGAAATATCCCTTGCCAAGTATAGACGACCAGCTCGAGAGACTGTCGGGAGCCAAACTGTCCGCCGTGTTGGACCTCGCCCATGGCTATTTGCAAGTGCCACTCTCCGAGAGTGCAAAGGCGAAGACTGCCTTCATAACTCCTGACGAAACGGGGCAGTTTGAGCGCATGATATTCGGGCTCACCAACGCTCCGGCGGTTTTCCAGCGCCTCATGAACAGAGTTTTGGGCACACTCAAGAAAAACGTAGCAATGTGCTACCTCGACGACGTTCTGATTCCCGCCGAGAACTGGGAAAACCTGATCATCAGATTGAGGAGGGTGCTAGAGGCTCTTAGAGGCGCAAACCTGACCCTGCGTCTATCGAAGTGCGCATTTGGAAGGGAAAGCGTCGATTTCTTGGGATTTCGCCTGAAGGGAGGAGAAGTTCACCCCGGAGAAAACAAGGTGCGAGCAATCTCAGAGTTTCCCGTTCCGACAAATGTTCATGAAGTGAGAAGCTTCTTAGGGCTGACGGGCTTCTTTAGAAGATTTATTCACAGGTACGCGCTCATCGCTGAGCCCTTGACACGGCTAACAAAAAAGCACGCGGAATTCGACTGGGGAGAAGAGCAAGAAGAGTGTTTCTCAATGCTGAAGCGTTTACTTACAACTGACCCATTTTTTGCCCTGTACGACCCGAGTGCAGAGACAGAGCTTCACACGGATGCCAGCTCAAAGGGACTGGCAGCCATGCTTTTGCAGCGAAGGGAAGGTGAGGACAAATGGCGCTTTGTGTACTGCGTGAGTAAGAAGACGACCGAGGCTGAAAGCAATTACCACTCATCAAAACTGGAGCTGATGGCCATTGTGTGGGCTGTCGACAGACTGCGGTCCCTTCTATTGGGAATACATTTCACCGTCGTGACAGACTGCCAGGATCTCGTGTACCTGAACGCGCAACGCACGCAGAAGCCACAAATTGCCCGCTGGTACGACCTAATTCAGGAATTTGATTTCTCTGTGAAACACCGACCGGGAACGCAGATGACGCATGTGGATTCCCTCAGCCGAAACCCTCTGGAACCTGCCGAAGACACCTTGGGTGCAATAATGGATGACAAGCTGGAGGTGTTTGCGGTTGGGACATTCGACGACCAGATACTGACTATCCAGAGAGGTGACAAGGAGCTGAGAGAAATAATCAAGATTTTAGAGAAACCGAAACAGGAACGCACGAAGGAAGAAACTGCAAGGGTTGACGGCTACGCACTCGACAACGCTAAACTTGTGAGAACCGACCGTGGAAGCCAAGTTGGCAGGTTCGTCGTGCCAAAGTCGATGAGGAAGGCAGTCGTTGTGAGGTGCCACGACCTGCAGGGACATTTTTCAACTGACAGAACGGTTGCAAAAATCAAAGAAAAATTTTGGTTCCCCAGAATGCACCGATATGTGCGGAGGCATATCGCTCAATGCTTTGAATGCATTTACAACAAAGTGCCAGGAGGAAAGAGACCAGGACTTCTTCACCCCATCTCGCCCGGAAGGCGACCGTTCGAGGTCTTGCATATGGACCATCTGGGGCCTTTCGTGAGGAGTAAGAGGAAAAATCAATTTTTGTTGGTTCTCGTCGACAACCTGACCAAATTTGTGAAGATATTCGCCACACGAGACACGTCTGTGAAACATGTTCTTCGCGCTTTCGAAGAACTAATATATGAGAGAGGACTACCGGCTACGGTGATAGACCGTGGGAATTGCTTCACATGAAAGGAGTTTGAGAAGTTTTGCAACCAGAGGACGATAAAACACGTTCTGAACTCCACGCGCCATCCCCAGGCAAACGGACAAGTGGAAAGGGTTAACCGCACTGTGTTGCCAGCCATCACAACATTGATTAGAGATGCTGACCATCGTGACTGGGATGAACGGATAACGCAAGCAGAGAGCTTCATGAACAATGCTGTAAACAAATCCACGAACAAAACGCCGTTCGAGCTACTGCATGGCTACAGGCCAGACTTCTACGCTGCAGCCTTGCAACAGTTAAACGCAACCACAGATCCGCGTGAAGACCCAAACGAACTTCGGGCTAACGCTAGAGCTCGGATTTTGAACGAGCAGCAGCAGAGCAAGCAAGCATACGACCGCCGATACTTCCCCGCAAAGCTCTATGAAGTGGGAGAGGTGGTTTTTATGAAAAGAGCGCCTCAGCAAACAGGAAAACCGACGAAAACACAAGTGAGATACCGAGGACCGCTTGTTATAAATGAAGTCCTGCCGTCGGACACCTATCGAATTGCTGATTTGGCAAGACGAGGCAAGGAAGGGAAAGGAAGGGAAAACTTTATTTACACTAATGGTTTTTCCTGCGGTTTGGGGGCATCTTCAAAGACGTCTTGGTTCTACCCCCAGGAGCCTTCTCTGTCGAAGTCGTCCGCCTCTAATCAGTGGTCGGTTGCCCTCAGTCCAGGGCTCCGCTGGCCACTGCCGCCCGTTGAGCTCGCTGTACCAGACCTTGTTGGTCACAATTTGCGACGACTGCGCACGTGTCGCAGCTGAAGGGATGGCCGATGACAGACAGCGGCACCAGAGATGACGACGACAGTACTTCGGACGAGGAAGATGAAGATACCGCGTGCGATGATGCGGGAGAGACCTGCTTGAGTGCTCGACCACAGAGAACGCGACGACCTCCCGAAAGATTTCAGCCGAACTAAGGAACTACAAAAAAAAAACCCTGCCAGAACGAGGCAGGCAGTCGCATTTAACCAGTGTTTCTCCTTATTCATCGTCTTTTTGTGCATCTAAATGGGTGTTGCTTTATACCGTGTCAGCAAAAAAGTGTTTGATGTCTGTCCATATACGTGCATTGCAGTTTATGAAAATTGTACTCCCCTGTGCTTGTTTGAGTGCTTTTAAATTTCTTCATCTTCTTTTGCGTGTGCTTCCGTTTAACGAGGGCGTCAAACAAGTCAGGATGCCCGAGTGTTAGCGGGCGCCATTTTGACGTGTTTTCTATTTGTTTCTGCGAGGACCGTCCGTCCCTTTCTTTTTTTTACGAGCGACGTGGTGCGTGTCTTACACCCCCGTGCGAGAGCCGGTGGGCGGCAGCTGCGGCGGTGCGCGCTGTGCCCCGAAGCAGCGTTCCCATTTCGGAGGGGCGGCCGAGGCTCGGACGCTGGCCCGCACCAAACCCCCGGCGTTTCTTGGGAGAGAGACTCTCGCACGTGTTCGTCTTTTCTCTGTATGTTTACGTGTTTTTTGAGAGCATTTGTGTGTTTGTAACGGTTAGAGTGTCAACTTTGACACAGAGCAGACCCCTCATTGGGCGGCCCAGAAAAAGAGCAAGGGTTAGAGTGTCAACTTTGACACAGAGCAGACCCCTCTTTGGGCGGCCCAGAAAAAGAGCGGGAAACGAGCGAGACGGGTCTAGTGCGGTCGTGTGTGTCAGGTGTGTGCGCGAGCGGTTCGCTGAGCGGAGCGTTGTGCTTAGAGTGTATAAGTAGGGCTTTGTGCTTTGTATATATATTAAACTTGCATATTCTTAAGTGTAATTTATAGTCCGTCTTTCTATCTACATATATAAATAGTTCTTCATTGTATATTAGTTAGCCGAATAAGCTAACACTTTCTAGCCCGCCACGGTGGTCAGTGGTAAGGCGCCCGTCTACCGAGCCGGAGTACGCGGGTACGAACCCGACCGCGGCGGCCGCGTTTCGATGGAGGCGAAACGCAAGAACGCAAGAGGCGCCCGTGTGCTGCGCGATATCAGTGCACGTTAAAGATCCCCAGATGGTCGAAATTATTCCGGAGACCTCCACTATGGCACCTTTCTCTCTTTCCCCCTTCACTGCCACCTTCCCTTCCCTTACGGCGCGGTTCAGGTGTCCGCCGAGATATGTGAGACAGATACTGCGTCATTTCCTTTCCTCAAAAACCAATTTATTTATTTAGGTGTGCAGTGTTCCAAAAGGGCAGTTATGCGCCTTTCCTTTCTAGCCCGCCACAGTGGCTCAGTGGTAAGGCGCCCGTCTACCGAGCCGGAGTACGCGGGTACGAACCCGACCGCGGCGGCCGCGTTTCGATGGAGGCGAAACGCAAGAACGCAAGAGGCGCCCGTGTGCTGCACGATATCAGTGCACGTTAAAGATCCCCAGGTGGTCGAAATTATTCCGGAGACCTCCACTGCGGCACCTCTTTCTCTCTTTCTTCTTTCACTCCTACCTTCCTCCCTTCACTTACGGCGCGGTTCAGGTGTCGATACTGTGCCATTTCCTTTCCTCAAAAACCAGTTTACCAGCTTTTTTTTCTTTTTCAAAGCCAATTTTCAATTTACTCGCTGCGACCCGGTGTGGCTCAGTGGTTGGAGAGCTCGGCTACCGAGCCGGAGTACCTGGATTCGAACCCGACCGCGGCTGCAGCGTTTCTATGATGACGAAACGCAAAAAATCTCTGCCTCTCCCGTAACCGAGAGTAGAGTAAGCATGAAATCTTTACGGGCCTAATGTCATCTCGGTGGACACCCGAACCGCACCGTACAGGAAGGGAGGAACGCCACCACCCGTTCAGCGCGATGCCTTGCCATTTGAACGCAAGGTTTTTTGAGGAAAGGAAATGGCGCAGTAATTCTCTGCCATCTCGGTGGACACCCGAACCGTACCGTAATGGAAGGGAGGAACGCCACCACCCGTTCGGCGCGATTCCTTGCCCTTTGAACGCAGCGCTTCTCCCCCGGGCCCCTGTGCGCCTGCGCGGCTTTGCTTCGATGCGCGAAGCCCCTAAGAGATCACGTATGAGAACGAAGTGTAACGTGGCATTTATGTGCTTTTTGCACGCGTTATTAGAAATCGGAAATTATAATTCCGTGCATTATCAAACCCACAGCTCCACTGATATCTTGATAAACATTGAGAAGGCACTGGCAGCAGTTATTTTTTGTCTCGTTTGGAGACCAACCGGCGCTTGCATGCCGGTCGCGTAGGAGGGCTTAGAGAGTCTCGTTAAATCTCGTTAAGTCTCGTACGGTGCCCGGATGTTCTCGTTTCAGAGCCCGGAAGACTGGAATTCAGAGCCCGGATGACTGGAATTCAGTGCCCGGATGACTGGAATTCAGTGCCCGGATGACTGGATTTCAGTGCCCGGATGAGTGGATTTCAGTGCCCGGATGACTGGAATTCAGTGCCCGGATGACTGGAATTCAGTGCCCGGATGAGTGGATTTCAGTGCCCGGATGAGTGGATTTCCGTGCCCAGATGATGGCTCTCGGTCTCGGCGTTACGTCACCACACTGCCGACAACGGGAGCTAAAAGCATTTCATGCTTAAAAAAATCTCTGCCTCTCCCGTAAACGAGAGTAGAGTAAGCATGAAATGTTTACGGGCCTAATGTCATCTCGGTGGACACCCGAACCGCACCGTACAGGAAGGGAGGAACGCCACCACCCGTTCGGCGCGATGCCTTGCCCTTTGAACGCAGCGCTTCTCCCCCGGGCCCCTGTGCGCCTTTGCTTCGATGCGCGAAGCCCCTAAGAGATCACGTATGACAACGAAGTGTAACGTGGCATTTATGTGCTTTTTGCACGTGTTATTAGAAATCGGAAATTATAATTCCGTGCATTATCAAACCCACAGCTCCACTGATATCTTGATAAACATTGAGAAGGCACTGGCAGCAGTTATTTTTTGTCTCGTTTGGAGACCAACCGGCGCTTGCATGCCGGTCGCGTAGGAGGGCTTAGAAAGTCTCGTTAAATCTCGTTAAGTCTCGTACGGTGCCCGGATGTTCTCGTTTCAGAGCCCGGATGACTGGAATTCAGTGCCCGGATGAGTGGATTTCATTGCCCGGATGACTGGAATTCAGTGCCCGGATGACTGGATTTCAGTGCCCGGATGAGTGGATTTCAGTGCCCGGATGACTGGAATTCAGTGCCCGGATGACTGGATTTCAGTGCCCGGATGACTGGAATTCAGTGCCCGGATGAGTGGATTTCAGTGCCCGGATGATGGCTCTCGGTCTCGGCGTGACGTCACCACACTGCCGACAACGGGAGCTAAAAGCATTTCATGCTTAAAACATGGCTGGCCCAGGACCTATTGAACGCCTAACATAAAGGCTGTTGATAGTGAGTGAGTGAAAACTTTATTGTATCTTTCAAGGGATTCGCGGTTGTGAAGTCTCCGTCGTCTTCTCTGGCGCTGGCGACTTGAGGCTTCTCGTCAGCAAGGGTGGGCCCCTATTCCAAGGCTCCACTTAGTCGTGCTGCATCAGTCGCGTGCTGCACTAAGGCCCTTTGGGTCGCGAGCTCGCCGCTGGTGAGCCGACTCTTCCATTGCTCCGCACTCGGGTGTTCGTGTTGGTGGAATGCCTTGTTGCGTTCGCATTCCCACGTGATATGATAAAGTGTAGGTGTGGCATCGCACCAAGGGCAGGTGGCTCTGTATTGTGTCGGGAACATCTTATTAAGTATGTATAGGTTAGGAAAGGAGTTGGTCTGTAATCTGCGCCAGCCGGTCGCTTCCTCCTTTGTTAGGGCTTTGTGTGGTGGTGGATATCTAATTCTAGCTCCCCTATGCAAGTGCAAGGTCTCTGCGTATCCCCCCTCGCAAGCCTGTAGGCGAAGCTCCGGAGCATTTGACTGCCCTGCTCGGAATGCGTTACCTCGAGCTAGGCTGTCTGCCCTTTCGTTCCCCACTATGCCCGCGTGGCCCGGGATCCAGATTAGGTTATGCCTGGGTTTCTCCTCGGCGGAGGTTACCCCGCTGAGTATTTTAAGGGCTGTTCTGCTGATCCTGCCCCTCGTGTAGTTCCTACACGTCTCCTTCGAGTCCGTCAGTATGTTGAGAGATCGGCCCGTTCTGTAGCCTTCTGCTGCCGCCAGCGCAACGGCAATCTCTTCGGCCTCCGCTGTGCCGGCGACCTTTGCTGTGGCACACGTGATCATGTTGCCTTCCTTGTTTACCACTACCGTCGCGGCTACGCGTTCTCTCTCGCGCGGATATACGGCAGCGTCCGTGTATACGGTGTTGTCTAACTGGGCTAGCGTTCTCTCCACGTACTCGGCCCTCGCTTTTCGTCTGTTTTCGTGAAGATTGGGGTCCATGTTTTTCGGCAATGGTCCTACGTTAATGGTTTTCCTAAGGTGGTCCGGCACGTCTGCGTATCTGTCTACCAGTCCGCTCGTGTCCCGACCCAACCTTCTTAGGAGCGCTCGTCCCGTGGGGGTGCCTCTGAGTCTCGTGGTTTGCGTTCCCAGCAGAGCTTCGGCGAGCTCGCTGAAGGTGTTGCTGATGCCTAGCTGGAGCAACTTTTCGTTCGACGTGTACTTGGGTAGGTGCAGAGCAGTCCTGTACGCCTTCCTGAGAATGATGTCGGATTGCTCTCTTTCCGCCTTGGTCGTCGCGTGGTACGGCAGGGAGTACGTGACTCGGCTGACAATTAGGCTGTTAACTAGCTTGAGAGTGTCGTCTTCTCTCATTCCATATCTCTTTTGGGAGACTCTGTTGATCATACGGCCCACCTGCTCTGCCGCCTTACTCAGCAGGCTGATGGTGTGGCTGCATTTCCGGCTTCCTTGCAACCACATGCCCAGGATCCTTATCATGTTCTTTTCCTGGATGTTCTGTCCCTCGAGAAGGACCTCCAATGTCGCTTGGGTGGGATGCTTGCCGACCCTGAGGAGTTCCGACTTCTCCGTCGAGCATCTTAGGCCCCTCTCTCTGGTGTAAGTTTCTACGCAAGTTGCCGCTTCCTGTAGTTTTTCTTGCTTCTCCCCGAGTGATCCTTGGGTGACCCATATCGTGATGTCGTCGGCGTACATCGCGTGTTGGATGCCCTGGATCTCCTTGAGCCGTCTTGAAAGTCCAATCATTGCCATGTTGAAGAGGACGGGCGATATGACGGATCCTTGGGGTGTGCCTTTGCACGGCGTGGGGAAGACGTCGCTTCTCAGCTCGCCCAGCCCCACGGTCGCCGTTCTGTCGCTCAGAAAGGCTCTGACGTAATCGTGCGTTCTCTTCCCGCAGTTGGTGTTGTTGATGCCCTCCATGATGGCCGCGTGGCTTACGTTGTCGAAAGCCCCCTTTATGTCGAGGGCCATGACGACGTTTTCGCCCGCCTTCGGCATCGCCTCGAGCACTTCCTCCTTGAGTTGGAGCAGCACGTCTTGCATAGAGAGGTTGGCTCTCAACCCGTACATGCTGTCCGGGTACCATTGTTCGTTTTCCAGGTGCGACTGGATTCTCTTCGTGATCACTTTCTCGTACAGCTTGCCCAGGCACGACGTTAGAGATATCGGCCTGAGGTTCTCGATCTGGAGCTTCTTGCCTGGCTTCGGAATCATCACGACGACGGCGTGTTTCCACTCCGCCGGCACTCTTCCCTCTTGCCAGAGCTTGTTGAGGTAGATCGTAAGCTGATCTATCGCCTCGTCACTGAGGTTCCTTATTAGCGAGTTCCGAATCTTGTCCGCCCCCGCCGCCGTGTTCTTCGTGGCCGATCTTATCGCCTCGACGACCTCCTCTCTCGTGATGGGTCGGTCCATGGTCGGGTTCTCCTCGCCACGGTATTCTTCTCGGTAGCTCTCGACCTGATCTTTGCCGTAGCACTTGATCCGGACCTCTTCGAGTAGTTGTTCGTCCGTGCCTTCGTATTGGTGCACCAGCCTCTGTATCGACTTGCTGCCTTCGGATTTGTTTTTGCTCGGGTCCATGAGGGCCTTGAGGATCTGCCACGTTCTGGCTGTGCCGAGGGTGCCGTTCAGCGAGTTGCTGAATTGCTGCCACCCCTGCCTGGCCAGCTGCGTCGCGTACTGCTCCGTTTGCTTGGTTATATCGGCAATTTTCTTCTTTAGCTTCCTGTTGAGTTTTTGTCTCTTCCACCGCTTGGTGAGCCCGCGTCTCGCCTCCCATAGGTTGAGGAGCCGCTTGTCCACCTCCGGCGTTTGTTCCGTTCTGTCTACTTCTTTCGTGTATAGGTCTTGGATTCGTCTGAGTTGTTGGCTCCACTCTTCCGCAGAACCGATGTCGCCCTGGAGCTGCTTGCAGTGCGCTCTGAAGGCGTCCCAGTCCGTCAGCCGAGCCGTGCCAATCTTCCTCCTGACGTTGTCCGCCACCGTGCAGATCCTTATTATGTGGTGGTCGCTTCCAAGGTTCTCGAGTAGGTTTTCCCACTCCGCTTGTTTGGCGCCCCTTATGAAGGTTAGGTCGGGACTCGTGTCTGGACTGACGCTGTTCCCCTGCCTAGTCGGTTGATTCTCGTCGGTTAGCAGCTCGCATCCTACGTTCTCTGCCGCCGTGCAGATGCCGCGTCCCTTTTTGTCCTCTCTGTTATAGCCCCATCTCGGACTCTTGGCGTTAAAGTCGCCCGCTATGATTAAGGTGTTTTGTCCCGCCAACTTTTTCGCCTCCGCAAAGAGCCTAATAAAGTTCCCATTTGTTTGCTTGGGTGGGCTGTATAGATTTACGATATAGGTGCTTTTGGAATTTGTTTTCTTTTTGGGAATTATCTCTGTAATTACGTGTTCGACCTGGGTGTCCTCTATTTCTTTGTGTGCTATGGCTACTACTTGTTTGCTTATGAGGGTCGCAGTGCGACCGCTTTCCTGACACGTGTAGCCCCTGAGTGTTGGGGTCTTGTTTGTTTCTTGTAACATAATTACATCCGGTGGGGTTCCTCTGGTGTATATGAATTGCTGCAGGAGGCCCTGCTTACGCTTGTACCCCCTGCAGTTCCATTGCCAAAGTTCTAGCTGTTGGTGGCGTTCTGCCATGTTTTGTTATTGTTGTTTGTGTTGGGGGTCTCTGCGCCGAACCTGCGTTCGTTGAATAGTCTGTCTCTGGCGTCGTTGGTGGTTCTTTGCGTACTCTGGTTTTTAACATAGGTTCTAAAGTTCTGTTCTTGCAGCGCAAACTTTTGTTGCGTCTGTTGCAGTTCACTTTGCATTTGCTGCATCTGTCCCTGTAGAGCCATTATGAGGTTTTTTATATCAATGGGGTTTCCCCCTTCGTGGTTTTGTTGCGCCATGTCCATCGCCTGAGGTGGTGGAGTCGGCGTTCTAGCAGGCGAATAACCCGCCCTCATTTCTTGTTTCTCTCTGATAATGTCATTTAGTTGTTTCTTTAGTTGCCTCGATTCCTCGCGACTTTGCTCGTGTTCGCGCCTAAGGGCTCGTAATCTCTTCTAATAGTTGTTTGTCTTGTGTGGTTTGTGTGTTGTTAGTGTTAGAGTGCGGAGCAAAAAGTGATTTGGGAGGGCCGTCTCCCCAGCTCACCTTAACACCTCCGCCGCTCTTCTTCTTCTGTTGGCCCGGCTGCTGCTTTTGCTGCGGCTGTTGCTTGCCGGCGTTGCCCAGGGGTGGGTAGGACCCGTCCCGGTTGGACCCTCGGCTCTGGCTCCGGCTGCTGCCGCGGCTGCTCCGGCCCGGGTCCTGGCTCTCGTCCGGGAACCATCTTGGTCTTCTTCCCCGGCTGCGGCCTCGGCTGCGCCGCTGCTGCTGCCGGGGTCCCCACCGCAGCTCGCTCGCTGACTTGAGGCGTTGTTTGCAGTCTCTCGTGCCCACCGCGTGATCGCCGCCACACAGCAGGCACTTTGGTGTGCATTGGTGCCCTGCCGCCGGATTCTGGCATCCGCACTGCCTGCAGGTCCTGGTGTCCGGGTTCGGGCAGACGTCCATTCGGTGCCCCTGTTGGCCGCAGGCGTAGCACACCTGCCTCGTGGGCCGGTACGGGTAGCACCACATCTCCCCGCCGTAGTACAGCACCTGCTTCGGGAGAATGGGGCCGTCGAAGGTGACGACGGCCGTGCTAGATTTCCCGAGCATTCTGGCTGCCAGGATCTTCACGCCTTGCGTGCGGACTCTGAGGTTGGTCTTGAGTTCTTCCGGTGAGGTTCCCGGGTCCACGCCGTGGACGACCCCGCGCAGCGTTCCTTCCGGTGCTGCCACGTGTGCGTTGACGGCGTAGCTCTTGCCCCCGAAGCTCAGCTGCATGATGCGCCTAATCTTCTGGGCCGCTTCTTCGTTGTTGGTGCTGATGATGATGATGTTCGATCCGTTGCGCAGTCGGATGATGAGGTCTTCCGCCTTACATCCTTGTTCGGTAGCCGCGACTACCGCCCGCGCCACTTGGTGCGTCTGCAGGCTTTTAACAGCGAGTCCCCTCGGCCGCCCTAAAACAGGTAAGGCCGTGAATACGGACAACCTGAGGCCCATATCACTGACCTCATGTGCGGGCAAGCTTATGGAGACGATGGTACGGGATCGCCTCTCTCCATACCTGGAGAGTAAGGGCTTCTTTGCAGTCACCATGTTCGGGTTTCGCCCTCACATGTCTGCACAGGATGTCCTTCTCCAGCTGCACAGGGATGTAATACGACCCACAAGTATGCAACACAATGACAAAGCCATCCTCGCCCTTGATCTGAAAGGGGCTTTCGACAATGTGAAACACGGAAGCATCCTGGCCAACTTGAGTTCTACCGATTGTGGGGCTAGGACCTACGCGTATGTAAGAGATTTCTTGTCTAATCGCCAGGCCTTTCTTCGGATTGAGGACGAGGAATACGGCCCTTACATGATGGGAACACGGGGTACCCCTCAGGGAGCAGTGTTATCACCGCTCCTGTTCAACATTGCTATGATGCGCCTCCCAAGCCACTTGGCCCGGGTGGAAGGCATTCAACACGCGTTATATGCAGATGATATTACAATTTGGACCACTCAGGGGAGCCTTGGGGACATGGAGGACCGCCTTCAGCAGGCTGCTTCCATAGTCGATGCGTATGCTAATGACTGTGGGCTCCAATGTGCTCCAGCGAAATCAGAGCTTCTGCATGTCAGAGCGAACCCAAAGGATAGGACAGCAATACACATCTCTCTGTCAGGAGGTCCTATTAGAGAGGTGGAGGAGCTCCGTATTCTGGGCCTTTTCATTCACCAGAGACTCAGACCGGACTCCACTATTGCGAAACTCAAGAGAGTAGGCGAACAGGTAGGGCGCATGATCCGCCGCGTTTCCAACAAGCGGGGTGGTCTGCGGGGCAGGGACGCGCTTCGGCTCGTCTATGCCTTCGTGACTAGCCGGATCCTCTACGCCGTGCCATATCTCCGCACTACTAAGCAAGACGAGGCGCGAATAGACGCCATCATCCGCAAGGCAACTAAGCGAGCCCTGGATCTCCCGGTGGCTACCTCTAATGCCAAACTCAAGGCATTGGGGGTGCTAAACTCCTACCAAGAGCTGCGGGAGGCCCACCTCGTGAACCAATACACGCGGCTCACGCAGACGGCTCCTGGGCGCCGCCTGCTAAACCGCTTACACATCCAACACGACTGCACTCCAGAGGAGGCGGAGCGTATCCCAGTACTATGGCGCCATATGCTCTGGGTCTCCCCGCTCCCCCGTAACATGGACACCGACATGCATGAAAACAGACGACAAGCGCGGGCTCGGGTTCTTGAGAGACAACACGGCTCCCGACCCGGTGTATATTATGTAGACGTAGCAGGGCCATCGCCCACGGGATTTTACTCGGCCGCTGTCGTTCACCAGGAAATGCACGTTGATGGACTCTCCTTTCGAGCCCCGAATTCAATGCGGGCCGAGGAAGTAGCGATAGCGCTTGCTGCCGCCCACGCCAATTCGAGAATAATCATCACGGACTCCCGAAAAGCATGTGAACATTACTTGGCAGGGGAGATCTCCCCCTTAGCTGCTTGTATTCTACGACGGACTGCCACTGATCCAACACCCAAACGAATCATTTGGGCTCCTGGCCACCAGGGCTTACGAGGTAATGAGGCCGCTGACGCGGCTGCCCGAGCGCTTACTCACCGGGCTCCTCATCCCAGCTCTTCTGGCTCGGAGACTAACCAGCCGCTGCTGCGATTCAGGGAAATATTAACACATTATAGCGACAACCACCGCCTTTTCCCGGCCCCTGCAAAAGGGCTGAGTAAGACGGAGGAGCGAATTTTAAGGCGCCTGCAGACAGGTACTCTACTCTGTCCTGCAATAATAAAACATTACGATCCTAACACGGATGGGCGATGCCCACACTGTGGGGAGACCTGTGATATCTTCCACATGGTGTGGGCATGTACTCAAAATCCCCACCTCCCCCCCTCCCCTACCCCTTCCAGAGAGGCATGGGAGACTGCCCTCCTCAACTGCTCCTCGCTTGAGTCCCAAAGGGCTCTGGTGAAACGGGCGAGAGACGGGGCCTCGTCGTGCGGTGTCCCGGACTAGGGACGCCGACCATGTAGCGGGGCCACTCTGTGGCTCCCAAACTCTTTTTTACAATATAAAAGTTTTCACCACCACCACCCTCGGCCGAAGGACTATTTTAAGGTCGTCTCTGGGGAGCGGCGGCAGTCTTCGCCTCGGCGCTCCTACTCTCTCTTTCCTCTCCGGCGCAGCTGGCGTTCCATCTGTGACCTTCGCCGCGCCTAGGGAAGGCCCGTTCCCTAGGCTCGTTCCCGCCAAAACTTGCTGCTTGTTATCGCTGCATTGGCGTCTCTTCTGCCTTCTCGACATGGCGATTTCCCAATCTGCGTCGGTTCCGCCATTGTTGCTGACTTGTGAGCGTTGCGTCGATGGGGTGCTGCTTCCTAGGGCTTGGCTGCCCGCCGCCGCGGGTCCGCCTCGGACCTGTTGCTCGGGAGTCGCTTCGGTGGTGTCCTGGAGGTCTTCCTCCATGATTTCTTGCGAGTCGGCCGAAAATCTTGTCGGGCCTGTCGCTGAGGGTCGGTCGTAGCTGGGGTCGCTTGCTCGGGACATCGCTCCGGGTCTTCTTTACCTCGGGCCGAGGCCGGGGAGGCCGCGGAGCCCCGCTCTTTTGCTAAGCCTCGTTAGGCTTAACGCCTGGACGGCCACATGGAAAATTAAAATGCCGACAAAATCCAAAATATTGGAATCACCGGCTTGAATTTGGGGTCCTCGTGGTCCTCTTCACTTCCGGCGTCGATCCCAGCCAAAATTTTGGTGGTCCAGTCGGGTTGAACGGGTCAAAAAGCCCAAAAACTGCGGAGCGCATGTGACACGCGTCCGCTCGCCTCGGATGCTTGCAACACCTCCCAAGGCTGTTGATAAAAAAATGGCTGAGGCTTAACTTGGTTAAGCCTGGAGAATGCGAAGCAACATCGTGTCGCGTAATTTGGAGGCGCACAACCACAGCGACGGCGCGAGGTGGGCCCCCGTTTCTCCACTGTCGTGACGTCATTGTGTCACGTGGTGTGACGTCATCGTGTCACGTGATTTGGAGGCGCACATTCACAGCGACGGCGCCAGGTGGGCCCCCGTTTTCTACTGTCGTGACGTCATCGTGTCACGTGGTGTGACGTCATGTATCACGTGATCAAGGACTTTCTCCAAGGGAGGAAGGCGGTGATTAATTTCCACGACGCAGAGTCCCCCGGCATAAGGCTGGGCAGCAAAGGTACCCCGCAAGGCGCAGTACTGTCCCCCTTCTTATTCAACATAGCGATGAGAGGTCTCCCGGCCATGCTGAACAAGATCCCTGGTCTAAAATTCAGCATGTACGCGGACGACATAAACATGTGGATGAATAACGGAAGCGACGCGGAAATTGAGTGGAGTCTTCAAAGGGCAGCAGACGTAGTGGTGAAGTACGCGGCCGAAAGAGGCCTGGCGTGCTCACCGCAGAAGTCGGAGCTCTTCGTGTACAATAGCGACAGCAGGAACAAGAGAGACGTAGAAATTAAAGTGGTGGTGGGAGGCCTGGAGGTGCCCAGGGTCGAGGAAATGAGGATCCTAGGCATGTTTACCAACAAGAAAGGCAACAACACCAAAAAATTCAGGGGTAACTTTGACTGTCTAAAGTGGGTAGAGGCGGAAGCGTTTTCCGCACCACCTTCGCTGTTTCTGTGGCACTGGTGGCGTCACATATTGCCGCGTCTACAACAATAGCCGCTCGGCGGCTGTTCGGCCCGCAGCTCGTGCGCCACGCGGTTCGCTGCTGAAGAAGACGAAGCTCGACGTTCCATCCTGGCCGTCTCGGTGTGCGCTGGCATCATCTCGGTGTTGGCGTTCCTCTGCCGTCTGGACGCGGCGCTACCTGTACCAACTGCTACGTGACACTGGTGGAGGTTGCGGGCTCGACGTCCCATGTCCAACACCTCTTCAGACAGCCGCTCATCGAGTCCCGACCAGCTACCCCTTGTCTGCACGCCCGTTCACCGCAGCAGCCGCCGCCTCCTGGGACTGGTCCCAGAGTTTGGTCTTCTCCCAAAAGAGGCACGCACTCATCGACCTGGTGAGCATACCACCATGGCGCAGGCTAGCGCTTCACACTTGACGCTCCAGCAACCCCGCGTGCCAGCCAGCTTCCATGGCGTCACCTTCGAAGACGTTGAAGACTGGCTTGACCAGTTTGAGCGGGTTGCCGATTTCAACCAATGGAGCCCTGCGCAGAAGCTGCGGAACGTGTATTTCGCCCTCGAAGACGGAGCCAAGATTTGGTTCGAGAACAGGGAGGCCGATCTCCAAAGCTGGGATACCTTTCGCCAGCAGGTCCGGGACACCTTTGCTAGCACGGACCGCCGGGATCGTGCGCGGCGCCTCCTGGACGCCCGCGTCCAAAAGCCTAATGAGAGCGTTGCCATGTTCGCCGAGGACGTGACCCGTCTTTGTCGGCGCGCTGACCCAGATATGGCGGAATCCACGAAGCTCCGCCACCTGATGCAAGGTGTGAAGGACCAACTCTTCGCTGGTTTGGTCCGCAATCCCCCGCAGACGGTAGCCGACTTCATCAAAGAGGCGACCGCCATTGAGCGGGCCTTGCATCAGCGCTGCCGCCGAAATGACTCCTTGTGCGGTGAGCCAAGCGCCAGTGCGGCTTCTTTGAGCGTGTCCAGCGACAATGCGTCGCTGCGTGAGCTCATACGCGCGGTGGTCCGTGAAGAGCTGCAGAACCTGACCCTTGCCTCTTCTGATCCGACGGCTGCGGCTCTTACCGAGGTTGTGCGCGGCGAGATTCGCCAAGCATTTTCACCGCCTCCTCCACTCATGCCGGAGCCACGCCCCATGAGCTACGCCGCGGCTCTCCGTTCCGAGTTGCCACCTGTGCAACGCTTGCCGTACCACCCGCCGCCGCCAACCGCTCCGTCACCGTCATTCTACCAGCGGCCTCAGCGAGGACCTGCCATGCGTCCACCGGCCCGGAAGGCGGCTGTTTGGCGCACTTCTGATCAGCAGCCGCTCTGTTACCATTGCGGGGAAGCCGGCCACCTGTATCGCCGTTGCCCCTACCGTGAAATCGGCCTCCGGGGTTTCCCACGTGACGCTCCCTGTCCCCGTTTCGGTGAGCGACCCCACGAAATAGAGGAGTACCTTGCTGCCCATGACACCACCTCTACCTGCCGACCCCGATCTCCGTCTCCCGCACGCATCACGTCGCCCAGCCGCCAGGCTTTCCCAGATGGACGGCGGGGCCGGTCTCCAAGCCCGCGCCGGGGAAACTGAAAGCGGCGACCTCAGGGGGGAAGGTTGCTGAAAGCGGATATAACGAAGACCCCCGAACGCCGCCGGAGCGCGATGCCGAGATCCCGATGCCGCCGCAGCCCGATTCTGTGAACCCGAGTTTCCCTGACACCGATGCAGTTAGCGCCGACCTCCGCATTCACGTTGACGGGCACCCAGTGACTGCTTTAGTTGATACAGGCGCGGACTTTTCGATAATAAGCAAGCACCTCGCGGATCGCCTCAGCAAGGTAAAGACAGCATGGGATGGACCTCAAATTCGTACTGCTGGCGGTCACCTCATGACGCCTGTCGGAAGATGCACTGCTCGAGTCACCATTGCCAATTCTGCTTTTGTTGGCACTTTTGTTGTTCTGCCGCACTGCTGCAAAGACCTGATCCTCGGAATGGACTTCTTGCGTGAGCATGGTGCCATCATAAACCTTCCTGATCGTCTGGTAACATTTTCGACCCCTGGAACGATTTCAGCCGACACCGAACCACGCAGAGTGGCCCTGCGCATAATCGACGCCAAAGTGACCGTGCCTCCGCGATCCTGTGCCCTCGTTACTGTCATTTGTGACGACCGGTGCAGTGCTGACGGCGTAGCAGAACAGAACACTGCGCTTGTGCTCTCTCATGGGGTCTGCATCGCAAGGGGTATCGTCACGCTACGGAACGGCCTGGCAGATGTCCTTCTAACGAACTTCGGGACCGAACGGCAACACATCGCCAAGGGCACTGCGGTCGCATACTTCGAGGGAATCGCTGAAATTAACGACTGCCTTGCCCTCCAGAGCGAAACGTGCAATTCTTGCACACCTCAGCTGATCCTCGACGTGAACCCAGACTTACCCCCAGCCGATAGGGAGAGCCTAGTCGGCCTACTGCATCAGTTCCAAGACTGTTTCTCGTCTACGTCGGCAGTCAAACAGACGCCTCTCGCTAAGCACCGCATCATTACGGACTACAGTACCCGACCAATTCGACAAAACCCATACCGTGTCTCACTGAGGGAGCGTGAAGCCATAGCTGAACAAGTCAAAGAGATGCTGCAGGATGGTGTTATTCAGCCGTCGAGGAGCCCGTGGGCTTCGCCTGTGGTTTTGGTTAAGAAGAAGGATGGTAGTCTGCGATTTTGCGTTGACTACCGGAAGCTTAACCAGGTTACCAAGAAAGACGTCTACCCGTTACCACGCATTGACGACTCTCTTGACCGGCTGCGGCACGCGCGCTACTTTTCTTCGCTGGACTTAAAAAGTGGTTACTGGCAGATCGAAGTTGACGAGCGGGATCGCGAGAAGACAGCGTTCGTGACGCCGGATGGCCTTTATGAGTTCAAGGTCCTTCCTTTCGGTTTGTGTTCAGCTCCGGCAACATTTCAGAGAATGATGGACGCTGTTTTGTCGGGCCTGAAATGGCAGACGTGCTTGGTATACCTGGACGACGTTGTTGTATTTTCGCCAACGTTCGAAGAACACCTCCAGCGCCTCTTGACCGTGCTACAGGCTATAAGATCTGCCGGCCTGACGTTGAAGCCCGAGAAATGCCACTTTGGTTATGAGGAGCTCCTTTTCCTGGGCCATGTCGTCAGCCATCGTGGAGTCCGGCCGGATCCTGCTAAAACAGCTGCCGTCGCCAACTTTCCCACTCCTTCGGACAAGAAAATGGTCCGGCGTTTTTTGGGCCTTTGCGCGTATTACCGGCGGTTCATTGCCAACTTTTCCCGACTTGCTGCACCGTTGACGCATCTTACAAGAGAGGACGTCCCATTCGCGTGGACAGAACAGCAGCAGCAGGCATTTGATGAATTACGGCGACGCTTGCAATCCACGCCTGTCCTTGGTCATTTCGATTCTCGTGCGGAGACTCTCGTCCACACAGATGCCAGCAACGTGGGTCTCGGTGCTGTACTCGTCCAGTGGCAGGACGGCGCTGAGCGTGTAATAGCATACGCCAGCCGCACTCTGTCTCGTGCTGAATTTAATTATTCCACGACCGAAAAAGAATGCCTTGCCGTGGTATGGGCTGTGACAAAATTTCGACCTTACCTGTACGGCCGGCATTTTCAAGTTGTAACCGACCACCACTGTCTCTGCTGGTTGACGAACTTACGGGATCCCTCTGGCCGCCTTGCGCGTTGGAGCTTACGCCTTCAGGAGTTTGACATGTCCATCGTGTATAAATCAGGGCGCCAGCACAACGATGCCGACTGCTTGTCCAGATATCCAGTCGAAGCTGCGCTCGACGACGACGAACCGGACTTTCCTCTCATCGCAGCCGTAGACGCAGCGACTATTTCCAGTCAGCAACGTGAAGACCCGGCGTTGAAACCTCTCATCGACTTCCTGGAAGCACGTACCGAGGAGGTTCCCCAGCCCTTCGCAAGAACCCAGTCCTCCTTTTGTCTGCGCAACAACGTGCTGTACAAAGCCAACTTTTCTCCAACCGGAAGCGACTACCTCCTCGTCGTTCCAGCGAATCTCCGTGAAGAAATCTTGCAGGCGTGTCACGACGAGCCCACCGCAGGTCACCTCGGCTACGCCCGCACTCTGGCTCGGATCAAAAAGAGCTATTACTGGCCTAAGCTTGCAGCGACTGTACGACACTATGTGCGCACGTGCCGTAATTGTCAACGAAGAAAAACACCCCCTGTCAAGCCAGCTGGACTTTTGCATCCCGTTCAAGTGCCCAGACTCCCGTTTGAGCAAGTTGGCATGGACCTTCTCGGCCCTTTTCCAAAATCATCTTCGGGAAACCGGTGGATTATCGTTGCCACCGATTACCTTACGCGCTACGCTGAAACCAAGGCCCTCCAGCGCGGCACAGCAGCCGAGGCTGCGAAATTTTTCGTGGAATGCATCGTCCTCCGCCATGGCGCTCCAGAACTAATTATCACAGATAGAGGCACCGCTTTCACTGCCAAACTCTTGGAATCCCTCATGCGGCTGAGTGGCACTACTCACAGGAAAACAACCGCCTACCATCCCCAGACGAATGGCCTGACCGAGCGCCTCAACAAAACTCTCGTCGACATGCTGTCCATGTATGTTGACGTTGAGCATCGATCTTGGGACGATATCCTGCCATATATTACTTTCGCGTATAACACGGCTCAACAGGAAACAACGCGGAGGACGCCCTTCTGTCTGTTGTACGGCCGCGAAGTGTCGACAATGTTGGAAGCAATGCTGCCCCATGATGGCCGCGACCCCGACGTTGGCGCCCAGGAGTTCACGCTTCGCGCAGAAGAAGCTCGACAACTTGCAAGAGTGCGCATCATGAACCAACAAGACCGTGACGCCCGACGTTACAACCGCCGCCACAGACTGATGACGTTCGCCCCGGACGACAAAGTGTGGGTATGGACCCCCATTCGACGCCGTGGTCTTTCCGAAAAACTGCTCAAGCAGTATTTCGGCCCCTACCGAGTTCTCCGTCAGCTAAGTGACGTAACCTATGAAGTTCTCCCGGATGGGGCTTCCCAGACTACTCGCCGTCAGCAGAGACCAGAGATTGTTCATGTAGTGCGGATGAAGCCCTATTTTTCGCGAGACATTCAGTGACTAAGTGCTGTGTGTTACTGTGTTTTTTTTTATTTCTTTCTCTCTATTTTCTTGTTAAAGCATCGGGCCGATGCTCTTTCCGAGAGGGAGGGTAATGCCGCGTCTACAACAATAGCCGCTCGGCGGCTGTTCGGCCCGCAGCTCGTGCGCCACGCGGTTCGCTGCTGAAGAAGACGAAGCTCGACGTTCCATCCTGGCCGTCTCGGTGTGCGCTGGCATCATCTCGGTGTTGGCGTTCCTCTGCCGTCTGGACGCGGCGCTACCTGTACCAACTGCTACGTGACAATATATTTGAGTACTAATTGCTAAGTGATGGCAAATCACTAATTAATTGTTAATTACTGATTAATGCCTGAATACTAATCAACTGCTAATTAATGACGCTTAAGCTTCGCCTTTAGGAGTGGAACGCGACAACGTGTTGCAGCGCTGCCAGGGAGTCCACGGAACGCCACCACCCGTTCGGCGCGATGCCTTGCCCTTTGAACGCAACACTTTTTGAGGAAAGGAAATGCCGCAGTAATTCTCTGTCATCTCGGTGGACACCTGAACCGCACCGTAGAGGAAGGGAGGTGGGAGTGAAAGAAGATGGTTAAAGAGGAGCCGTAATGAAGAAAATGAAAATTGTATTTGAGGAAAGGAAATTACGCAGTAACTGTCTGACATATCTCGGTGGACACCCGTCAAAATTCAGGGGGGCACTTTTTCGACCTAAAGTGTGGTCACTGATGTGTGGTTAAGATGTTAAGCTTCGCCCCTAAGAGTGGAACGCGACAGCATCTTGCAACGCTGCCAAGGAGTCCTTAGAACGCCATCGCCCATTCGGTTCTACGCCTCGCTCGTCGGTAAATTGGTTTTTGAGGAAAGGAAATGTATCTGTCTCTCATTTGTCGGTGGACACCTAAACCTCGCCGGAAGGGAATGGAGGAGGATGAGAGTGAGTGAAGACACCGTATTCACTAGACGCGCCTTCGTTCGTTCCAAACCATCGAGCTGGCATGGCGGAGTGGATAGCGTGCTCGTCTTTCACGCCGAAGACCGGGGTTCGATTCCTGAGCTTGACCAATTTCTTAATCGCTTTTATTTATTTATATTGCCTGACTAGTAAAGCTAATTAGGCTAATTTGGTAATTAAGCAATTAACTAAGCTCAGTTCCACTTACTTGGAGCATCACTATACGATCCCTTCAAATGGTTGTATGGTTACTAGCCTAAGTGCAATTGGCCCCGTTTGAAATTCGCGCACTGTGACGTCACGACGGTTTCCACCAATTGAAAAGCGTGACATTTTCTGTCGACAACTGCTGCTTACAACGATGAGACATTAAAGGCTTCCGCCTTAATACCATAAAGAAATTAGCCACATATGCAGACCAAGTGGTAGGCATATTCTGGAGGGTAGCGGCAAAAGGGCGAGGACTAAAAGAAAGGAATCTCCTGAGAATGTCGCAGGCGTACGTAATAAGTCGGATCTGCTACGCGACGCCGTACCTAAACATGAACAAGGCAGAAATAGAGAAGGTAGACAGAATATTGAGGAAATGCGCCAAGCGAGCTCTGGGACTTCCGATATCTACGTCGACGGAGCGGCTTGAAAGAATGGGGGTACACAATAGATGGGTTGAGCTGGCAGAGGGGGTGAGAATATCCCAATTAGAACGGCTCGGCCAGTCTGAAACGGGCAGGACAATACTCGAATGAGTAGGAATCCAGCCAGAAAGTAGCACGCACAAGATGGTAAACATCCCGGTAGGAATCAGGGCCAAGATATGCGTCCCACCTATGCCGCGGAACATGCACCCCGTGTATAACAAGGAAAGGCGAGAACATAGGGCTAAGGCCTACGAGAGGAAGATGAAGGAGCGACCGGCAGACCAGGTGGCGTACGTAGACGCGGCGTGCGGACAGCACGGGGCGGTGGTGGTGGTGGTGGTTTTGAAAAACTTTAATCAAAGCGAGCTTGAGGGTTAAAAAAAAAATAACCCTGCTGCAAGGTCGGTATCCTTAGTCCGGGACACCGCATGACGAGGCCCCGTCTCGCGCCCGCTTGACCAGAGCCCTTTGGGACTCCAGTGTGGAGCAGTTGAGGAGGGCAGTCTCCCATGCCTCTCAGGTGGGGGTGGGGGAGGGGGGAAGGTGAGGATTCTGAGTACATGCCCACACCATGTGAAAGATATCGCAGATCTCTCCACAGTGCGGGCAGCGCCCATCTGCGTTCGGATCGGTGTTTTGCTATTGCAGGACAGAGAAGGGTTCCTGTCTGCAGGCGCTGCAGAGTTCGCTCCTCCGCCTTACTTATGTGTGTCCGCTTGTGTGTGTCCCTGTGTCTTTCTTCGTGGTTCGTCCTTTGATTGCGCATCCTATACCTTCACAACACCGCCTTACTTAGCCCCTTGGCAGGTGCCGGGTAGAGACGGTGGCTGTCGCAATAATAAATTAGGATTTCGCGGAACCGCAGAAGCGGTTTATGAGCTTCTGAGCCATGAGAGCTAGGATGAGGAGCCCGGTGTGTGAGCGCTCGGGCTGCCGCATCAGCGGCCTCATTGCCTCGTAGACCCTGGTGGCCAGGAGCCCAGATCACTTTTGTGCGAGTTGGATCGGCGAGAGCGCGTCTTAGAATTTGCGAGGCCAGAGGTGATATTTCGCCTGCAAGATAATGTTCACAGGCCCGGCGAGAGTCTGTGATAACCGTTTTCGATTTTGGATCGGCGGCAGCGAGAGCTATTGCGACTTCCTCCGCTCGTGTTGAATTTGGGGCCCGAAAAGATAGCCCATCGACATTCATTCCCCGGTGGACTACGGCAGCCGTGAAGAATCCCGCGGGCGACGGCCCTGTGATGTCCACGTAATAGACGCCCTCTTTATAGCCATATTGCCTCTCAAGCGTGCGAACCCGCGCTTGTCGTCTGCCTTCATGTGAAGCCATGTCCATGTTACGCGGGAGCGGAGCAACCAAGAGCATGTGGCGCCACAGCACCGGGATGTTCTCCGTCCCCTCTGGTATGCATGTGTGTTGGATGTGTAAGCGGTTTAGCAGGCGGCGCCCAGGCACCGTCTGCGATAGCCGCGTATATTGGTTCACAAGGTGGGCCTCCCGCAACTCCTGATAGGAGTTTACCACTCCCAACGCCTTCAGTTTGGCGTTGGAGGTAGCCACCGGGAGGTCTAGTGCTCGCTTTGTTGCCTTCCTGATGATGGCGTCAATGCGCTCGTCTTGTTGTTTGGTGGTGCGTAGGTACGGCACGGCGTAGAGGAACCGGCTGGTCACGAAGGCATAGGCGAGCCGTAGCGCGTCCCTGCCCCGCAGACCACCTCGCTTGTTGGAAACACGGCGGATCATGCGCCCTACCTGTTCACCTATGCTCTTGAGTTTCGCTATAGTAGAGTCCGGCCTAAGTTTGTTATTGATGAACAGACCCAAGATCCGGAGCTCCGCCACTTCTCTGATGGGACCGCCCGACAGAGATATGTGTAGAGACGTGTTGTCCTTGTGGTTTGTCCTGACGTGTAGAAGCTCTGATTTGGCGGGAGCACATTGGAGACCACAGTCTGCAGCATATGCTTCGACTATGGAGGCGGCCTGCTGAAGGCGGTCCTCTATCTCCCCAAGGCTCCCCTCGGTGGTCCAGATTGTAATGTCGTCTGCGTAGAGTGCGTGTTTTATGCCATCCACCTGAGCCAGTCGGCCGGGAAGGTGCATCTTGGCGATGTTGAAAAGCAGCGGTGATAACACCGCCCCCTGTGGTGTACCTCGTGTACCCGTAGAGTACGGGCCGTATTCCTGGTCCTCGATCCGTAGGAGTGCCTGACGCGCAGAGAGGAAGTCTCTGACATAGGCGAAGACCTTCGCCCCGCAGTTAGTGGTGTTCAAGTTAGAGAGTATGGTGCCATGTTTAACATTGTCAAACGCCCCCTTAAGATCGAGGGCGAGAATGGCCTTGTCGTTTTGTTGCATGGCTGTGGGTCGTATTATGCCCTGTGTAGTTGGAGTAGGACATCCTGTGCAGACATATGTGCGGGCGGAACCCGAACATAGTGTCTGCAAAGAGGCCCTTACCCTCCATGTATGGAGAGAGGCGATCCCGAACCATCGTCTCCATGAGCTTTCTCACACACGAGGTTAATGAGATGGGTCGCAAGTTGTCCGTAGTCACGGCTTTACCTGCTTTGGGGATGAACGTTACAAGCGATGTTTTCCATTCGAGTGGGAGCGGACACCCATCCCAGATCTGATTTATGTATTGTAGCACATGGAGATATGCACAGTCGGAGAGGTTCGCCAACAGTTTGACTGTTATGCGATCCCGACCCGGTGCCCCACCTCGGCGCATTTTAGCCAGGGCCGCCTTAAGGTCATGCAACTCAAAAGGGGCGTCTAAATCTTGATTTGGCTTGCCGGAGTACGTGTACTCGGGCCCAACCGGGTCGTTTGTGCGGCAGAGATACCTGTCGCACAAAGTGTCCGCAAGTTGCGCCGTCGTACCTTGGTACCCGTGCAGAGCCCGCCGGAGCTGTTTTTGCGTCTCCCCTTTCGTTTGAGAAGGGTCGATGAGGCTGCGCAAGAGACGCCAAGACCCCTTCGAGCTCATCTGACGCGCTGCCGAGTTGCAGCGTTCTATCCAATTGGTGTCTGTGAGCTGGGCGGCATATGCCGCAGCCTGCTCCGTAAGTTGAGCAATACGAGCTCTAAGCTTGCGATTCGTCTTGTGTTTCTTCCATCGTCTGTATCCGCTGTGGTCGACGGGGCAGGAGTACCAACGGTAGCGGCTTCGAGCCGCACGAGAGATGCCAATGCGGCGGAAGAGTTGGCGATAGCGCTCGCTTGCGTCGGTACCAAGGCCACGACGATTTTAAGTGACAGCAAAACTGCAGTAAGAAACTTCGCGAAAGGAAGAATCTCGGAAGAGGCCAAACACGTCCTCGAGGCGAGGCCGATAGAACGTAACATAGAGATAATATGGATCCCAGCGCATGTGTCTATTGCAGGAAATGAGGCTGCACACGAGCTTGCCCGAGCTCTCTATCACCGGGCGGCCGCAGAGCAGCCCTCCCGCATAGACATGAAAGATAGCCTAATTTCATACCACGAGATCACGGAACATTATAAGCTGAGCAGGAGGGTCTATCCGCCGCCCGACCGTTCCCTCGCAAAAGAGGAGGCAATTGCGTGGAGAAGATTGCAAGGGGGGAATCATATAAGCCCCTTCTGTGTATACATAACAATCTCCAAAGAGGAGAAAGACCAATATTCTATAACGTGCGGGGAGAGGGGCACTCTCGACCATGTCATACGGGAATGTGCTGGAAGCCCGGGCGCCGAGCAAAAGATAGAAGATAGAGAAGCCTGGGAGACCTTGCTGCAGAGCGAGGACCCCGCTAAGCAGCAACAAGCCATCCGCCTGGCGGCTGAGGCCGTCAAGAGACAATGTGTCTTCACCAGACCTTAGTTTGCGAGGCTCCTAAGGAGGGCTCCCTTAGGCCTGCGTGCCGGGGGGTTCAAAAAGGAGTCTCATTTCGGTGGAAATAAACGTTTTGATGATGATGATGATGATGATGATGGAGGCGCATAACCACGGTGAAGGGCTGAAGTGGTAGCTAAAGTAGTATGCTTCGCATAAAAGTGTCACAACACCACCACCACTGAACGGAATGTCGAGCGATAGCTCCAGTGATGTGACACAACGCTGGTTTCACTGTTACACTATTAATATGCCCGGCCAGGAGCTTTGGCTGTGTGCGACCGGGCGTTCCATCGAACACAACCAGCGTTCTGTTCAAAGTATCAGAGTGCACCTGCGTTCTACGCAGAACCCACTTTGGTGCCCTGCGTGCGATTGTCAGTGCACGTTAAAGATCCCCACGTGATCGAAATTATCCCGGAGCCCTCCACTACGGCACTTCTTTATATCTTTCTTCTTTCGCTCCCTTCTTTACCCCTTCCCTACGGCGCGGTTTGGCTGTCAACATGAAAATTTTTATTTCTAACGAAATGAAACTCCTTTTCGGACCCCCCCTCTCCACCCCCTCGGCGCGCAGGCCTAAGGGAGCCCTACCCAGGAGCCTCGCAAACTAAGGTCAGGTGAAGATACATTGCCGCTTCACGGCCACTGCCGCCAGGCAGATAGCTTGTTGCTGTTGAGCGGGGTCCTCGCTCCGCAGCAAGGTCTCCCAGGCTTCTCTCTCTTCTATGATGTGCTCGGCGCCCGGACTGCCAGTACATTTAAATACTATGTGGTCGAGAGTGCCCCTCTCCCAGCACGTTATGCAATATTGGTCTTTCTCCTCTTTCGAGGCTGTTATGGATACCCAGAAGGGGCTTATATGATTTCCCCCTTGCAATCTTCTCCACGCAATTGCCTCCTTGTTTTCGAGGGAAGGGTCGGGGGGCGGATATAGCCTCCTGCTCAGCTTATAATGTTCCGTGATCTCGTGGTATGAAATCAAGCTATCTTTCATGTCTATCTTTCATGGGCTGCTCTACGGCCGTCTGGTGATAGCTCGGGCATGCTCGTGTACAGCCTCATTTCCTGCAATAGACTCGTGCGCTGGAATCCGTATTATCTCTATGTCACGTTCTATCTGCCTCGCCTCGAGGACGCATTAGGCCTCTTCCGAGATTCTTCCTTTCCCGAAGTTCCTGACTGTATTTTTGCTGCCACTTAAAATCATCGTGGCCTTGGTCTGACGCAAGCAAGCGCTATAGCCAACTCTTCGGCCTCGTTTGCATCTCTCGTGCGGCTCGAAGTCGCTACCGTTGGTACTCCTGCCCTGTCGACCACCGCGGATGCAGCCGTCACGTGCTCTGCGCACGCCGCGTCTACATAAGCCACCAGGTCTGCCGGTCGCTCCCTCATCTTCCTCTCGTAGGCCTCAGCCCTATGTTCTCGCCTTTTCTTGTTATATTCGGGGTGCATGTTCCGCGGCATAGGTGGAACGGCTATCTTGGCTCTGATAACTGCAGGGATGTTTACCACCTCGTGCGCGCTACTTTCCGGCCGGATTTTTACCCATTTTAGTATTGTCCTGCCCGTTTCAGACTGACCAAGCCGGTATAATTGGGATATTCTAACCCTCTCTGGCAGCTGAACCTATCTACTTTGTACCCCCATTTTCTCAAGTCGCTCCGGCGACGCGGATATGGGGAGTCCCAGAGCTCGCTTGGCGCATTTCCTCAATATTCTGTCTACCTTCTCTATTTCTGCCTTGTTCATGTTTAGGTACGGCGTCGCGTAGCAGATCCTACTTATTACGTACGCCTGCGACATTCTCAGGAGATTCCTTTCTTTTAGTCCTCGCCCTTTTACCGCTACCCTCCTGAATATGCCTACCACTTGGTCTGCATATGTGGCTAATTTTTTTACGGTGTTGGTGTCGCCTTTTTTGTTAATGAACACGCCTAGTACCCTCATTTCCTCGACCCTGCGCACTTCCAGGCCTCCCACTACCACTTTATTTCTACTTCTCTCTTGTTCCTGCCGTCGCTATTATACGCAAAGGGCTCTGACTTCTGCGGTGAGCACGCCAGGTCTCTTTCGGCCGCGTACTTCACCACGACGTCTGCTGCCCTCTGCAGACTCTACTCAATTTCTGCGTTGCTTCCGCTATTCATCCACATGTTTATGCCGTCCGCGTACATGGTGAATTTTAGATCGGGGATCTTGTTCAGCATGGTCAGGAGACCTCTAGTCGCCATGTTAAATAGGAAGGGGGACAGTACGGCTCCTTGCGGGGTACCTTTTCTGCCCAGCCCTATGCTGGGGGACTCTGCATCCTGGAATTTGATCACCGCTTTCCTTCCTCTGAAAAAGTCCTTGATGTACTCGTATGTTCTCTTGCCCATGTTTACCTCCTCCAGTCTTCTGAGCATCGCCACATGTCAGATGTTGTCGAAGGCCTTCGTGAGGTCAATACCTAGGATCACCTTCGCATCTAATAATTTCTTGTCTATAATGTCATCTTTGAGTCTATAATGTCATCCTGCGTGCTGAGCCTAGGTTTAAAACCCGCTTTCTCGTACTACGTGCTCCATGAGTTTCCCCACGCACGACGCTAACGAGATCGGTCTTAGGTTTTCCAACTTTGGTTCCTTCCCCGGCTTGGAGGTGAGAACAACCTCTGCCTGTTTCCATTCCGCATACAATTTTCCTTCCGTACTTTGTTGACGTCTCGCGCAATCGCCCCTATCGAGTCGTCGTCTAGGTTCCTGAGCATGACATTGGATATTTTAACCGGGCCAGGTGCAAAGCGAGTGTTTAGCCCAGCGATAGCTTACCGTAATGTCCGCGTCTAGCCTTTTATTTTCCGCTACTCCATATTCTGGCTGTCGTACTTCCGTCGCGTCCCCTATGTAAATATCCCTGAGCGTATCCATCACCTGTTTGTCCGCCCCCTGGAAAGCGAGTCTCACTTTCACCTGGTTAACGCTCGGGGGGCATAGAAGCGGTAATGATAGAAATGATTACGGTACGCAAGAGAGCAAAAAGCGGTTTGTGATTTCAGGGGTTTAACGTCCCAAAGCGACTCAGGCTATCAGAGATGCCGCAGTAAAAAGCATATTTCTGCTTAACATCTACAGTAACCCGAAGCAGAAGGAAATGAAATTTGGCACGATATTCAGAAAAGCCATCAAACTAGCCGGGCAGAGCCCGTCGGGGATCGTGCGGGACTTTAATGCCGCACACCAGGAATTGGGGTACGCGAGGCAAGATCCGAAGAGCTGACTTCTTAAGGAGTCGGAAAACTTCGGACTAACCTTGCATACCGGCCCGTGTGCGCCCGCTAGAGTAGGCAGCAGTGTAAGAAGAGACATCGCACCGGACCTCACCTTCAGTAAGTATGCAGGCAGAGTAGAATGGGCAAACACCAAGGAAAATCTCAGTGACCCCTTCATCGTAGCCACGAAGCTGGGAGAAGGAGTCAAGCTGCGGAAACTCAAACGGGCGAGAATCGCAGAGTGAGACAGATTCCGGGCGATTTGCAGAAGCCACATAGCTAATGAAATTATCGACATAGGAGGCTGGGCAAAACAACTGAGGGAAGATGCCAGGGACGGTAAAGCGGTAGCCGAAGGGGGAGATGCACCGGAGATAATGGACATCAAACTAATGAGCATGTGGAAGGAGAAGGAAAGGCTCGAGAAGAGACTCAAATCTCAAAAAATTACGAGGAACTTTAGCAGCTAAAGTGGTGAAAGGCGAAAGCCTGAGTGCTGCATTCTGCTACGCGATTGTTCACTTCACATTCTGTTGGTGCATTAATTAACTGCCAATTAATGGCGCTTAAGCTTCGCCTTTAGGAGTGGAACGCCTCAGCGTGTTGTAGCGCTGCCAGGCGGAGTGGAACGCCACCACCCGTTCGGCGCGATGCGCTGCCCTTAGAATGCAACGCTTTTTTAGGAAAGGTTCTACGCCTTGCTAGTCGGTGAATTGGTTTTTGAGGAAAGGAAATGTATCTGTCTCTCATATCTCGGTGGACACCTATAAACATCGCCGTAACGGGAAGGGAGGAAGATGGGAGTGAACGAAGACACCGTATTCACTAGACGCACCTTTGTTCATTCGAAACCATCGAGCTGGCAGGGAGGAGCGGTAGCGTGCTCGACTCGCACTCTGGAGACCGGGGTTCGATTCGCAAGCTCGGCAAATTTCTTACTGGGTTTTATTTATTTATCTGGTGTGACTAGAAAGGTTTGACTAATAGGTTAAGAGGGAATTAATTAAACTCAGTCAAACTTACTTGGAGCATCACTAAACAATCCCTTTAATTGGTTGCATGGTTAGTAGCCAAAGAACAATTGACCCCGTTTGAAATTCGCGCACTGTGACGTCACGACCGTTTCGACCAATTGAAAAGCATGACATTTCTGTCGACAACTTCTGCTTACAACGATGAGGCATTAAAGGCTTCCGTTTTAAAATGGAACAAACTTAAGGCGTTCGCGAGCCATGCCCACCAAAGAAATGGAAACGTATGCGATAAAACTAAACGAGCAAAATTTGTACGGCAGGAGCGACGAGATAAAGGGGCATGAGCATAGCAAAGACGTGCAAAATACTGAGGCATCTCTCCGACCCCGGCAAATCTGAATGGTAATTAGTGATTAATTATATGTGACGTCATCCAGTGGTGGCGTCACCAGCGCCACAGAGATAGCCAAAGTGGTGCGGAAAACGCTTTTGCCTTTACGCACTTCAGTCAAATTGACCCTGAATTTTTGCCAACAATCCTTTTTTTTTAGTTCATCACCAACCAACCAGCTGCCCTAACCTGAAACATTCATAAGGTTGCTGTGGGTGGAACAAATGTGCAGACGGCAGCAAAAATTTAGGGGACGTATCGCCTCAGAAAAAAATTTGACATTACTCAGCCTCCCCGCCTCTAAGTTTAGTATTGCTACTAGTGTAAAGAGCCTGTTCTTTCATACCTGCATGGCCAACGTGAGATTGGCTGGCATTTCTATGCCTAAATAGCTGTTGTTTGCTCACCGATATCCAATAAACCTTTCCACCGCATTGTTTTTACTCAGTTTCATACATAGCAAGAAACGCTGCCAAAGTTAGCGCACCTGCTCGCAAAGGCTAAGTCCCCGCCCAAAAAGTAGTTCGTTATAAAACCAATGTGAACACAAACATATTTGCTGCGACAGATTTCAAGTACCGTGACAGGAACCGCTCGAAATTCGTTTTACCTCTTGCATGTTTTGGTCCTGCTACTCATCGAAACTTCGAGAAACAAGAATTGTATGTGACGGTACGATATGTGGTTAGACGGTCGAGTCGCTCCTACTCAATCCGCACCCATAAGCTAGTTCACACAGCGCAAATTACAGCCAAGAGGCCCCAACACTGAGCGCCTCATACCTTCGAGAGTATTTTCAGTGCTACTACATCATTAACACCGCCCATCGTTTTCGTCCATATACTCACCGGTTTTTCAAAAGGATGATTGATACGTGGCGGTGCCATATGGGTTGGCGAACGTACTACTTCCATAGCCTCCGCAGCATTGCCTGCTGCTGTATGAAACGGGGTATACAGTCGTCTCAAAGGAGGCGTCGGAGTACGCTTAATCATTAATCTGTACCAGCTTGCCAGCGTAGGCGCCCCTGTCGTTTCGCCAACACAAAGCGAGGCTGACTCAACAGAGCTAAACTGCATAACATTCTTCGCATCCCTGGAGTTGGTGCCGGTACAGACACGGAGGGATGAATATGCATCAACTTTATTTAAATCACGCCGCTCAAGCGCTGATGGCTACGTCTCACTCCAGCCGCACCAGGACTTGCTGGCCATTCCGGTGGTCGGAGGCAAGTCCACGCAAGCACAGCAGGGTCACGTGGCTTGTAACAGCACTTCTTATCCCTTTCTGCCACCTCTTTCGCTTTGTGTCCAAGAGGCACGGTGGTGAGAGGCGCCTGATGCGTGTATCGATGTGCCGGAAAGGAATGCCTGCGTAGAATACCAAAATTCCAGTGCACTGCTCAGAGAGTCAGATGACTCCTTCCTTCACGAAGCAAGAAAACCATTTTGCAAACTCAACAGCGCAGCCAGTGGTGGTGGTGCAATCAAGCAATTTGGTCCTTCGATTCAGCAACCATCAGAAGCGTGCTCAAGCCGAAAGAATGTTTCCAAATGATCATGGGAAAAAAAACTTTTCGAGACCACTGCGGCAACCAGCATTGAAGCAATGCGAACCCAAACGCCCACATACAAAATCAACGCCCGTGGCTGTTCTAACGTCCATCTGTTATATCGACGTCCATCACTATTTTGACGTCTAAGACAACCACATTTTCTCTATGGAAACATCTTATCACGCACTATCTGTCACAATCACACTTTCACGCATTTCTCGTTTTTTCGACTTTGATTAATGAACAAACTAAAGCTCGGGAACCAAATTTTTCCTATGGAAACATCTTATCACGCACTATCTATCACAATCACACCTTCACGCTTTTATCTCAAGAGAACGACGTAATCGTGCGTACAAATTTGCGGACACTTTTTTGCTGATGCCGCAGAGGCATGTAATGCTTTCGCATTAATCAAGAAATCAAATCAACGTCCTTCGTGACCTCGTTTATCGCATGCCCAATAAGTGTGATTCACTCATCAACAGTAGTGTCTGTACCTTTACAGGGTAATAAAACCTCTGTTTTCGTTCATTTCAGCGCAGACACAAAGCAGCACACACGTCCTACCTAAAAGTCCCATCTAAACGCGACGAGCCTTCAAGCCTATTATTCTCAGCTACAAAAATAGTTTCAATATCCTACTTGAAAATTAATTTCAAGGCTCTTTCTGGCCACCTTCACGCTTGACCGACAGTACAAGGTCAATATTTATTGAAAAAATTAGGATCACAAAATGAACTTAAGTTTTTTTTTTCCCAGTCACTGGAATGAAAGCCGCGAATAAAAACTCTTAGGTGATCCTCGATGAATCATTTGAATGCGTTTGCAGCCAAACATTTGGTTATATCTGTGGTTGACACTCTAAGTTCGTTATATCTGATATGATACAATAATGTTTGTTATATCCGGGATTATTACACCAACAGGTGCAGACACGAAAGTTCTGTACATGCGAGGTTAACACACTAGAGTTCTTTATATCCGAGGTGGCATGCCAAGGTGCATTATATCCGAGGGAGTACATGCTAATGTTGTTCCTAAAGCCCAGTGGGCAGGTTTCCACCTGCCACTGGCTGCTGACAGACGGTGGTCGCCAATTCTGCTCACACTGACCGCTCTAATGCTAACGCATTAAAAGCAAGAAAGATTTAGGTTTATTGGCGTTTACAACTCGGGCTATGAGGACGCTGTAGTGTAGGGCACCGGAAATTTCGACCACTTCGGGTTCTTTAATGTGCACTGACCTCGCACAGTACACGGGCCTTTAGAATTTTGCCTTCATCGAAATTCGACCGCCGAGGCCGGGATCGAACCCGCGTCTTTCGGGTCAGCAGCCGAGCGCCGTAACTACTGAGCCACCGCGGCGGGACAATGACTTACGGCAGTCACAGTCAGAGCTGAATGGTGGGTAGAAAAATATATGTGAAGAAACAGATTTGCAAAAGAACGGCAGTTTACAATCGGTAGCGAGGCGCATGGGTTGGTAATGGAATACGTCAACTTAGGACAGGAAGAGAAGGCAGATCCAGATGACGAGAGGAAAATAACTAGAGGTATAAGAATGGGGTAAGTGAATTTGGCCAGTTCTGCGAGATCATGAATGGAAGTTTACCAATATCCCTGAAGAGAGGAGTATGTAACAGCCGTATACTACGGATACTCACCTATGGGGCAGAAACCTGGAGGCTAACGAAAAGGTTTCAGGCTCAACCCGAGGACCAGGCAAAGACCTATGAAAAGGAAAATGACAGGTGTAACGTTAAGCTATTCCTAAGAAACAGAGCAGAGTTGGTCAGAGAACAAATGTGGGTTAATATCTTGGTCGAAATCAAAAAGAAGAAATGGGCATGGTCAGGGCATTTAATGTGCAGGCGAGATAACTCATCATCATCATCATCAGCCTGACTACACCCACTGCAGGGCAAAGGCCTCTCCCGTGTCTCTCCAATTAACCCTGTCCTTTGATAGTTGCCGCCACTGTATCCCCGCAAACTTCTTACTCTCATCTGCCCACCTAACTTTCTGCCGTCCCCTGCTACGTTTGCTTTCTCTTGGAATCCACTCCGTTACCCTTACGGACCAGCGGTTATATTGCCTTCGCATTACATGCCCTGCCGAAGCCCACTTCTTCCTCTTGATTTCAACTAGGATGTCATTAACCCGCGTTTGTTCCCTCACCCACTCCGCCCTCTTCCGATCTCTTAACGTTCCACCTATCATTTTCCTTTCCATAGCTCGCTGCGTTGTTCTTAACTTAAGCTGAACCCTCTTTGTTAGCCTCCACGTTTCTGCCCCATAGGTGAGTACCGGTAGGATACAGCTGTTATATACTTTTCTCTTCATGGATATTGATAAGCTACCATTCATGTCCTGAGAGAACCTGCCATACGCACTCCACCCCATTCTTATTCTTCTAGTTATTTCCCTCTCATGATCCGGATCTGCGGTCACTACCTGCCCTAAGTAGACATATTCCCTTACTACTTCTAGCACCTCGATACCAATTGCGAACTGCTGTTCCCTTGCAATGCTAATGAACATTACTTTGGTTTTCTGCATGTTAATTCTTAGCCCCACCGTTCTGCTCTGCCTGTCTAGCTGATTGATCATGCTTTGCAGTTCTTGTCCCGAGTGGCTTAGCAAGGCAATGCCATCAGCGAATCGCAAATTACTCAGGTATTCTCCATTAACTCTTATCCCCAACTCTTCCCATTCCAGTCCCCGGAATACCTCCTGTAAGCAGGCAGTGAAGAGCATTGGCGAGATCGTGTCTCCCTGCCTGACACCTTTCCGTATTGGAATTTTATTGCTGACTTTATGGAGAACTATAGTAGCTGTGCAATCGTTATAAATATCTTCCAATATTTTCACATAGCACTCTTCCACACCCTGATTCCGCAATGCCTGCATGACAGCTGAGGTTTCCACTGAGTCGAATGCTTTCTCGTAATCAATGAAGGCTATATATAGGGGTTGGTTATATTCTGCGCATTTCTCTATCACCTGATTGATAGTGTGAATGTGTTCTATTGTCGAGTATCTTTTACGAAAGCCTGCCTGATCATTTGTTGACTAAAGTCCAAGGTTGTCCTGATTCTATTAGCGATTACCTTAGTAAATACCTTGTAGGCAACGGACAATAAGCTGATCGGTCTGTAATTCTTCAAGTCCTTGACGTCTCCTTTCTTATGAATTAAGATAATGTTAGCGTTCTTCCAAGCTTCTGGTACTCTCGAGGTCACAAGGCATTGCGTATACAGGGTGGCTAGTTTTTGTAGCACAATCTCTCCTCCGTCCTTCAGCAAATCTGCGGTTACCTGATCCCCACCAGCTGCTTTCCCTCTTTGCATTGCTCCTAAGGCTTTCTTTACTTCCTCCTTCGTTACTGGCGGGATGTCCCATTGCTGTGCTCGGCTGCCTCCCTCAGTAACTTGATGATGTAGAACTCTTCAGCTAATTCAACTATCTTATCCATATTGCTGATGACATTGCCCTGTTTGTCTTTTAGCGCATACATCTGGTTTTTACCTATGCCCAGTTTTCTCCTCACTTATTTTAGGCTACCTCCATTCCTTAGAGCATGCTCGATTTTCTCCATGTTAAACTTTCTTATGTCGGCTACCTTGCGCTTATTTATTAACTTAGATAGCTCTGCTAGTTCTATCCTGTCTGTGGAGTTAGACGTCCTCATGCTTTGACGTTTCTTAATCAGATCTTTAGTCTCCTGAGATAGCTTGTTGGTATCCTGTCGAACCATCCTACCACCTACTTCTGTGGCGCACTCTGTAACGATAGCTGTAAGATTATCATCCATTGTTTCATCACTGCGGTCGTCTTGTTCACTTAAAGCGGAAAATCTGTTTTGCAGCGACATTCTGAGTTCCTCTACCTTCCCTCTTAACGCTAATTCGTTAATAGCCTTTCGATTCACCAGTTTCCTCCGTTCCCTCTTCAAATCTAAGCTAATACGAGACCTTACCATTCTGTGGTCGCTGCACCGGACCTTACCGAGGACATCCACATCCTCTACGATGCCAGGGTGTGCACACAGTATGAAGTCTATTTCATTTTTAGTCTCACCATTGGGGCTCTTCCACGTCCACTTCCTGTTTGCTCATTTGCGGAAGAAGGTATTCATAATCCGTAAATTATTTCTATCTGCGAACTCTACTAATAACTCTCCCCTACTGTTCCTAGAACCTATGCCATAGTCACCTACCGCCTTGTCTCCAGCCTGCTTTTTACCTACCTTTGCATTAAAGTCGCCCATCAGTACAGTGTACTGTGATTTTACTTTGGTCATTGCCGATTCCACATCCTCATAGAAGCTTTCAACTATCTGGTCATCATGGCTTGATGTAGGCGCGTAGGCCTGCACCACCTTCAGCTTGTACCTCTTATTAAGCCTAATTACGATAGCTGCCACTCTCTCGTTAATACTGTAAAACTCCTCGATGTTGCCAGCTATATCCTGATTTATGAGAAATCCCACACCTAGTTCTCACCTATCTCAGATTCCTCTTTAGTTAAAGATACACTAAAGAGGAATCTGAACTCGGCTTTTTACCGCGGTAACTCGATATACGCGTTTCCGGCATTCTTAGGAACTTCCAAGTATTGTCTTGCGTGGCTGGCTGATTTTCCTAATTGAAATATCGAATTAAACCCCCGGCTCCCGCCTTTTTTGAACTCACCGCAGAAGGTAGGAGCAGTCAACTAACGCGTGGAAATAAAAATGTGCACACAAATAAAAATGGGCGTGGACCTCTGCTTTCGCCGATCACTACGTATCACTCCGCCGATGGCAGAGTGGCAAGCCGCCACGGGACTGGGTGAAAGGTTTGTCGACCCCTCCTACCGTCTGCGGTGATTTCAAAAAAAGGCGGGAGCCGAGATGTTTAATCCGAGTTAATTTAGGGAAATCGGCCGCACAGGACAATCATTCGAAGTTTCTAAAAATGGTCGGAATATGCAGTTCGAGTTCTCGCGGCAAAAAGACGAGTTCTGATTCCTGTTCAGTGCACCTTTAAGGGTAACAGACTGGATTCCAAGAGAAGGCAAGCGTGAAGATAAGGGGGGCAGCACCTGGCACAGCACAGGTTTAATTGGAGAGGTATGGGAGAGGCCTTCTTCCTCCAGTGGACGTAGCCAGCATAATGATGATGAACTATTGATTCCGGTGGCACTAATTACTAATTACTGCATACTTTCTATAAATGTTAATTTTTCTTTGTTAATAGCCAGTAGCTATTTTTCAATGCTAACTTATCAGCACTTATTGCCTCCCAATTATCTTTTAGGTATCGTTGGCTATTATCTATTAACTGTCATTTATTGACCAGCTTCAGCTATCTGACTATCTACTGGCTGACCCTGTGACGACACAAGGTAATGTGTCGCCACATTTGATGTCCACGCCGGGTCGGCGGCTCAGTGGGACATCGAATGCTTCCTCATTAACGGATGCAATGCAAAGCAGTAACGGGACAGCCAGAACTAATTCCAAAAACTGTGCAACCATACGCACTTACAGTAATAATAAAGAGAAAAAATAAAGCACGCAGCTTCCTCACCCAGCGCTTGCCTGAGGCGCAGCACGGCCGATGCGGAGGGAGCGCACGCCGGCTGCTGCCCATTCATGGTGCTACCCGGGCGGTGCACTGGCTGTGTAGAGCCTGGGCTCAGCAGTGGACAGAGGTTCGCTCTTCGTATAGCCTGCTCTTCTCACCTATGGTGGACACGGTGGCCATTTTCAGCCTCTGCCTGAAACATGGATGCACAGGCAAACAAACGCTCTCACGCAACGATATGAAGAATCGCGCACGTATGGCTGAGTTAGGCAGCCAGATGCATACACTCACGAACCCACGCTGTCATTTAGTAGAAAGGATTTCATTAATCTAACCCCAGGCACCGGCATTTGATCTAAGTCGATCGCTGGCTAACATAAATTCAATCCTAGAACCACAGGCAATGAGTGTTTGATGACGCACAAAACAGCGCTTTCAGTGAGTGGCGTGCACCGTTTGCCAATAACTAAATAAATAAATCAGTCACTCAATCTGTCTATCAATCACTGTGTCAATCAATGAGTCGATCAACCGATCAATGAAGCTGTTTATCAATCGCTTTATGGTTTATAGGGGTTTAACGTCCTAAAGCAACTCAGGCTATGAGGGATACCGTAGTGAAAGGCTCCGGAAATTTCGACCACCTAGGTTTCCTTAACCTGTATTGATATCGCACAGTACACGGGCCTCTAGAATTTCGCCTCCATCGAAATTCGGCCGCCGCGGCCGGAATCGAACCTGTGTCTTTCGAGTCTGCAGCCAAGCGCCATAACCAATTAGCCACCATGTAGCTATCAATCTGTCAATAAGTATCAATCTGTCAATAAGTCAATCGATCGATTAATCACTCAGTCAACGAATCAGTCAATCGAGGGGTTACTCAGTCTGGTTGGTTTGGCTTATGGGGTTTAACGTCCCAAAGCGACTTAGGCTATGAGAGACGCCGTAGTGGAGGGCTCCGGAAACTTCGACCACCTGGGGTTCTTTAACGTGCACTGACATCGCACAGTACACGGGCCTCTAGAATTTCTCCTCCAAAGAAATTCAGCCGCCGCGGCCGGGATCGAACCCGCGTCTTTCGGGTCAGCAGCCGAGCACCATAGCCACTGTGCCACTCAGTCAATATTAGTCAGTTCACCAGTCCATCAGCCAACCAATCAATCAGCCAATTAATCAAACATCGAGCCATACAATAAATAAATCAGTCAGTAGATCGAGCTTTTTCAAAGTGTCGCTCGTGAATCTGCTTAAAAGAAAACCAGTCGAAATTAAATCTATTAATCAATCCCAGTCAGTAAGTAAGCCAACCAGCCAATCAGCCAATCTATGGAAAATCGGTCTAATTGACCAAGGACGAGGAAAGAACGTCAAAAAAATCATTGCACGGAGCCGACAGCCGAGCCAGTGTTCCCTTCAGCTTTGTAATATGTCATGCACAATAGCGTAATATTGTTTCTGGCTCGATTTCGTCAATGTTCTGAATGCTCTCAGCATCTTCGTAATGATCCAACTTGGAAGAAGGGGGGAGGGGGTATCTTTGCAGAAAGCCTTCGTACAAATGAGAAACATCAGATTCCAGTAGATTGCAAGTCGCCCTGTTCCATCGGAGTTCCCACCCCGTTCGCCGGTCCCAGAGTGAAGCAAGCAGTACGTGGCAAACCGCAGTCCTTACAGTCTTCTCTTACAATATCCTATTGTCGCCGCGGCCTGCCTCCAGCCAACATGCGCATATTTCTCCTAATATCCGCACAGATCGTCGGCAGCCGCTCAAAAGCAGAATGTAAATTCCTACAGCAGCAAACTTGGGAGTTGATAAGTTCATTCGTGATATTCAGCGTCATGTAGCTGAAAACTTTTCCCCCTACTGGGTAAGCAATCGTTCGAAATATTTAGCCCTCCGTATACTACAAGCAAACAGTAGCCACATTAAAGCAGCGGCACAGGCGTCCTACCCAAAAGACCCACCCCAATGTGTCGAGCTTTAAAACTGACTCTCAGTTATAGGAAGCTTGAAGATGACTGAATGCAATTCTTTTTCTCGGTTGGATTTTCGTCCGTGGCTGTCTCTGGAAATGTTCCCGCTTCTTCGACACCACAATGTCTATAGTTACTGCAGATGAGGTTAGGGTCCGAAATGAAATTTCCTTTTTTTTTTGTCCCCTAATAAATTAAAAATTATCCTGAACGAAAGCTAGAAAAAGACTCCGTGATCAGCATTTCGAAGATAAAGGCAGTGTTAACTAGCCTCAGGGATTCATGCGAGAAAGCCTGTATTAACGTTACAGGAATTAGCAGCTCGAGAAAATGCCGGTTTGGGGTGACACTTGCTTTTCACTGGTTGAGTTTTTTACCACATAAGCATCGTTTTCTCTGAAACTGGTGCCTTTGTCTAGCGAATCGCGAAATCAATTGGATACACGCAATCTGCAAAACCGAGCGAATCCGTTTCACTATGGGCACAAGCATTTACGTTCACACAGGAACAGCATTCCGCATGAGATTGAGTAGTTAATAAGACTCAGCAGGGTCTCTGAATGTCCGCAAACTCTTTGATGCGTAGCATGTTGTCCACCCCTTCCTTATGAGAAAATATTCACACAGGAACAAGGTATCGCAAGAAAATGAGTAGTCATGAAACAAAGCGGTCTATGAATCCCCGCTAGTCGATACATGACACGTTGTCACCACTTCCTAATAAGAAAGCTCCACTGCCACACTAGAGAAATTAAACGAGTAGATAAAACAATCTTTAAGCTCAAGACCACGCGTGGGATAACCAACCTACAAGGAAGGTGCGAGACAACCAGAACAAATACCCTTTGTGGTTACGGTCCTACTTGAGGAAAAAAAAAACGTGCGTCCTCCTTACCCTGCGGGTGCAACAGACGCAGGGTTTACACGTCACCACCGCACGTTGGTTGCTGTTGATTCATGGTGCCACGGCTGGGCATGCATCTGCCCTACAGCCTGGCTGGGCAGTCGACAGGGCTCGGCGCCTGCTTCAATGCTCACCACCAGCGGCTCCAGAAAGCAGCTTTGCCGCTGGTGCTCACCCGTGGCGGACACGGTGGCCACTTTCAGCCTCTGCCTGACACATGGATGCACACGCAAACAAGCGCTCGCACACAACGATTAGGTTGGGTTACTTGTAAACATAAATACCCCCGAAAGCAGAAGATTTGACAGCCGTCGCCGTAGCTCAGAGGTAGAGCACCGGACGCGTAATTCGGAGGTCGTGGGTTCGGATCCCACCGGCGGCAGTGGTTGTTTTTTCTTCTGCTTTTCTAATCAATTAGCTTTAAGCGATGGCATGTTCAGTAATATTCTAAATTGATCAACACCACAAAATAAATAAATTAATTAAAAAAAATCCCCTGTGCCCCTTGGTTTCTGTGGCTGTTGGCTTCTTTCATATTTATAACGAGCCCCTCATTCCCCTTCCCTTGTTTGCTTAATTGCTTAGCGAGGGCCTCGGTTCTGGCAGCTTTGACTCCATAGGAAGCATAAGAGGGTTCTCACGCAGCTTCCACCCTCTCCGTTCGATGACGTTCTACGTCACTACCTGCGGTTACTCAGGACGTTCTACGTCCGCCGCTTATGAACGTGGATGGCGCTGATGAACACTCTCAAGGTTAGGTTACTTGTAAACATAAATACCCCCGAAAGCAGAAGATTTGACAGCCGTCGCCGTAGCTCAGAGGTAGAGCACCGGACGCGTAATTCGGAGGTCGTGGGTTCGGATCCCACCGGCGGCAGTGGTTGTTTTTTCTTCTGCTTTTCTAATCAATTAGCTTTAAGCGATGGCATGTTCAGTAATATTCTAAATTGATCAACACCACAAAATAAATAAATTAATTAAAAAAAATCCCCTGTGCCCCTTGGTTTCTGTGGCTGTTGGCTTCTTTCGTCATATAGCAGGGTTAGTCAGCTGAGGCTAGACTAATAGCCCTTGACTGTCGTACAGTATAGAGATGATTTGGTTAATCTAAGGCCAGCTACCGGTTTTTGTTACAGTTCCGTCAATATCTGAGCATAAATTCCATACTTCTAGCACAAAAGGCAACGAGCGTCTCTTAGGCCACAAAACTCTGCTTTCAGTGAGCGGCATGCACCGATTCCCACTCAATAAATCAATCAGCCAGTCGCTCAGACAATCAATGAGTAAATCTGTTTATCAATCATAAACAGATTTACTCAAATCTGTTTGTCAAAAGTCAATGTCAATTATCAAAGAGCCAATGTCAGTCAGTCAGTTGATTAACTAATCAATGGACAGACCAAACATGTAGAGAGTGCGGCTTGGGCATCTGCTATAGAGGAAAACCCGTCACTCAGTACATCTATGAATCAACATATCAATTTGTTAATCAATCATTGCCATTCAGTCACTAAATCAACCAACGAATAAGTCAGAAAATATGTTAATCGATCAATCAATCCACCCTCCCACCATCAAATCAATCAGCCCATCGATTCAACTTCTATAAACTGGCTCTGGTGGCAATGCTAGTAAAATTGAGCGAGGAGGCGAAAAAAAGGCTTAAACGAATTTTCCTTTTATCCAAGAACTACATTGCCTCTTTTTTTTTTTCTCCGAAGCAGCATCAGCAAAAATTTGACCCTACCATGCACGCCTGCTGAGAAGGTTATGTACATGATTGCGTACTTCTCCGACTGAAAAGGCTATGCATATAATCGCTTATTTCTCGGACTGCGCGACCCCGCGTGCAATGTAGTATTTGGGCCCCTGTGGTCTGCTGGAGCGCAACCGGCGTGGCGTCTGCTACGGAAGTGACGTATGCAGTACAGAGAGCCAATGAGCAGTGACCTGGCTGGGCGTGCGCTGAAAAAAAATATCTGCCTCCCCCGTAACCGATATTAGAGTAAGCATGAAATGTTTACGGGCATAGCACGAAGCGTACGCGGACACGACGAGACGCAGGCCTGACAAGAATGTATATGCAGCGCGTTCGAAACTGTCCGAAGTGCGCAGAGGCGAAAGCGTTTTTCGCACCACTTTGCCTATGTGGCACTGGTGACGTCACTATTGGATTACGTCACACAATTGATGAAGTAATGACCAATTACTAATTAGTGACTAATTACTGATTAATGACTCATTACTAATTGACTGCGGATTAATGACGCTTAAGCTTCGCCTTTAGGAGTGGAACGCGACAGCGTGTTGTAGCGCTGCTTCAGGCAGTCCACGGAACGCCACCACGCGTTCGGCGCGATGCTTTGCCCTTTGAACGCGACGGTTTTTGAGGAAAAAAAATTACGCAATAATTCTCTGTCATCTCGGTGGACACCCGAACCGCACCCTACAGAAGGGAGGAGGAGGAGGAGGAGGAGGAGGAGGAGGAGGAGGAGGAGGAGGATAAACTTTATTTTCGTCGACAAATGTATCTGGCGGTGTGGGGTTACAGCCCCATCAAGTGGCCATGAGCCCGTGGCGTTCGGCGACCGCCACCACCCGTTCGGCACGAAGCTACCGGCGCTTGTATGCCGGTCCTGTAGAAGGGCTTAGAGAGTCTCGTTAAATCTCGTCAGATCTCGTACGGTGCCCGGATGTTCTCGTTTCAGTGCCCGGATGAGTGTAATTCAGTGCCCGGATGTTGGCTTTCGGTCTCGGCGCGACGTCACCACAACGGGAGCTAAAAGCATTTCATGCTTAAAAAAACTGCCGTTAGCAGGACCAAGCTCCTCCCCTCCGTTCTCCTCGAACCCCTTCAAGAGTGGATTCCAAACAGCCATAAATGAAAAGCCTGCGTGCCTGCGCTGACCCAAAGTTAGAATGGGCAACTAGCCTGTCTACCCATCTGCGAGTTTATGGTTCGGATCGATGGTTAGCAATCAGTGTGATTTCCCTCATTTGCAATCGCCATTCAAGCTACTAATGGAGCGAAACTACCCAGTGGGAAATACCGAGCTCAAAACATGATCGAGCAAGTCGAAAATTTCTAGCGGTAACTGAAATCCCTGACACCGGAAAAGCAACAAATAAATACAGCAAGTTCGGGCTTCCGGAAGTTGCAAAGCAATCCGAAGTGCTCTAGCCTCGTCAGGACAGTCTAACCGTTAGGGGCTAACTGTGGAAATTTAATCTGTAAAGAGCTATTTAGTATGCACTGTGTCCTGCGATCAAGGCAAAAAGTATCGCACCTCAACGTCCCTCCACTTGATGGCGATGTAGTGACTGGTTGCGGGCGAGATGCTCGGCCCGTTGCTGCGGGGAAACCGTGTGCAGGCATCCGGGCCAGACGCGACGAAGGCATTGCACACGGCCGGGCTGAAAACACTGCACAGATGAAACGGGATAGCATGGTAGTGACCGCGCTCTTCAGGCAAAGTGGACAAGGCCTGAACCCTTGTAATAGTCTGATCCTTAGAAGAATGCACGATGCCCGAGCAGTGCATTGATTTTTAAGCGAAAATCGAGCATCGCGACTCCACGGATGGTAGACCGAGTTGCCTGTTAATAACCGCGAAGTACGATTTTCAAGAGCTTCAACACATCACTAACGCCTTTGACTGTCAGCGTTGACGTGAAATTACCACTTTTAAAACAATCGGCGGTCACGGGGTGGTGGTCTCCCGGTGTCGCCTTTTGCGACATGTCCACTTCGCTTTTCGCCGATTGCCTCGAGCCGCTGTGACGGCGGCGTGACGACAACAGATCCGCCTTCCTGCTACGTCACTGTGACGTCGCCTTCATTCACTACGCTTTGTCGAAGAACGGAATGCGCTAAAGTGGTTCGCGCGGGTGAACGGGCTAGGAAATTGATACTAGACGCCATGGATCCCATTCTCTTGCCTGGTTTTTAAGCCGCGAAGAAGAGCGGAGTGTCCGCGGACATCGCGACCCGTCTGCCTTAACCGACGAAGCTTTTCGGCGGCATTACCATGCGAACTGACCTTGCACCGTCTTCAACAGACGACGAAGCAGACGTTGCCCGTTGCGTCGAGATGGCCTTGGCAGCGTTTGCGCTAGCGGCTACATGACCCTTCAAGGCTTTTTTAATGCGCGTTAGCGCCTTGAAACAGTGTCCGCACGAGCCAAAGATAATTTAAAGCAATGTGAAGACTTTTACGAACATACAACTGAACATTAAAACCTCCATGTTGTCGTTCACGTTTCAGTAGGGTCCCTAGAAATTCTTGCCAGTTTCAGAGACCGACACGAAAAGCGGCATTTTCATCACGGCTTAAACCGCCCTCGCGTTCGTAAAACGAATGATAAATGGAAATGAGTGCCATCAGTCTTGCATTGTGAATACCCATTGGCTGTAGTACGTGCATTATGCTGCTTGAAATAAAAAACAAACATCTCTGCAATAATTAACACCTACTAATCAAAGATGCCAAACTACGGCTGCTAGTGAATCAGCAGTGGTGAATTGTCGCTTTTCGGAGTGAATGAAAGAGCCGCCGACGAAAGTGCCGGTGGCATTTTTCGTTTCTTCGAGCAACAGTACGCACGTTTTTAGGCCCCGCCCTAATGCGACGTGTCGCAAAAGGCGACACCGAGAGAATACCCCCCCAGCTCCAGTAACCATGGCAGTAACAAATCCTTCCAGCTGAGCTTTCATCTGCTGTTTAAAATCACACTAACAAAGCAAAAATAATCCGTGCGTCCTCCTCACCCAGCGCTGGAAACCCGCCGCAAGGTACATCCTTGGCCCTGTAGCCTTGGCCCAGCAGTGGACAGCTGTTCGGTGTTTTTTTTCGTTCCTGTAACCCGTGCCGGACACGGTGGCCATTTTCAGCCTCTGCCTGAAACATGGATGCACGCGCAAACAAACGCTCGCAAACAACGATGAAGAATCGCGTATGTATTGCTTAGTTAAGTAGCAAGATTCGTAGAATCACACATCTGTCATGTAATTTAGTAGAGGCGATTTGGTTAATCTAACCATAGCTACCGGCATTTGTTCAAAGTCCATCGCTGACTGAGCATAAACTTCACGCTTCTTGAACCACACGCAATGTGTGTCTGTTAGCGTACAAAACTCCTCTTTCAGTGAGCGGCAAGCCACTCCAGTTGTCGTGATGGCCCGCTTGCATCTAAAAGTCCCAACTAAACGCGACGAGCCTCTAATTAGGCCTATTGCCAGCTACAAAGAGAATTTTAATTTTCTACTTCAAAATTAATTCCACGACTACAGGGTGAATATTTATTGCTGAAAAAATTACGATCACAAAATTAACTTAAGATTTTTGTTTTCCCAGTGACTGGAATAAAAGCCGTAAATAAAAAAAAACTTTTAGGTTATCCTCGATGAATCGTTGGAATGCGTTAGTTGACAAACATTGGCTATATCTGTGGTTGACACTCTTAAATCGTTACATCCGACGTGATACACTAAGGTTTCTTATATCCGAGGTTAACACGCCAACAGGTGCAAATGCGAAAGTTCGGTATATGCGATAGAACACACTAGAGTTCGTTATATTCGCGGTGGCATGCCAAGGTGCGTAATATCCGAGGAAGTACATGCTGAGCTAGTTCGTAAAGCCCAGCGCGCACTTGCTACTTGCAGACGGTGGTCGCCAATTATGCTTGGACTGAGCGCACTAATGCCAACGCATTAAAAGCTAGAAAGGGCTCCGCGATCACCGTTTCGAAGCCAATGGCGATGTAGCCTGGCCTCAGGGATCCGAGTGGGAAAACCTGCCCTGATGTCACCTCAGTATCACGCGAAAGTGGCCAACTCTATTTGCTGAGAGTTTCTGGCAAAAGCCCCGCTTTCTGTGAAAGTAGCGTCTTTGTATTCCGAATGGGGAGATTACTAGTAAAGGCTATCTTCAAACTGACGTGTGTTCATGTGACCGTGACACGAAGAATGCATCTTCACACAGGTACAACGTTTCGCATCAGATTGATTATGAAGCGCGCATTCTACAGATGTCAATAAATTCCTCACGCTTGGCCATGATGTAAGCCCTTACTTATGAACACAATTCCGCTGTCACACTAGTGCTATGAAAGGAGTACAGAAAGCAATATTTAACTGCCTTGAATGCAGTAGGTGCGGTGTTGGATCCCCAGTACCGCACGATAGCTACCGGTATTACAATGGGTACAAGCTTCCCTCGGCCTGGTGCTCGGTTTTCTTGGGATATAATTCATGGGAAAGAGATTTTTCATCAGTGACACTAAGCAGACTCAAATACCTAGTGACATGGCACTCCTTGGCCAAAGTTGCCCTTGTGCCAATTCATCGACATCATCCAGTAATCTTACCAGTAAAAGTTACCGGACGCACTTAAGATCCGTACAGTCAGGGACAAAAGTCTCCGGACCACGCGTTCCTCTATCGAAGCCGATAGCTCTGCTATTAGTCGGCGGCTGGAGACCACACTTGTGGAGGTAAAAGGTAAATTTTTCTTCTTTCATCTGCACAAGTGCGGTCTCCAGCCGCTGTCTGATAGTAGAGCTATCGGCTTCGTTTGAGAAACACGTGGTCCGGAGACTTTTGTCCCTGACTGTACGTGCCATTGATGTGTGATGTGAAAAATCTGTGTCCATCAGTGTGCTGAAAATGAATGGCTCCACAGCCGCCATAGTTCTTCATACATAAAGTCAGTAAGGGTGTCAAGCAGGAACACACGATCTCTCCAATGCTATTCACCACCTGTTTACAAGAGGTATCCAGAGGCTTGTATTGTTAGTTGTTGGGGAAACAGTTAATGGAGAATACCTCAGCAACTTCCGATTCGCTCGCTAAGTCGCTCAGGAAATCAATTGGAACGCATGCTCAATGCTTTACGACAGTCAGAGCTGAATGGTGGGTACAAAAGTTAATATGAAGAAACAGAATTCGAAAAAAGCAGCAGTTTACAATCGGTAGCGAGGCGCTTGAGTTGGTAACAAAATACGTCGATTTAGGACAGAAAGCGAAGGCAGATCCGAATGACGAGAGAAATTAACTAGAGGTATATAAGAATGGGATGAAGTGCATTTGACCAGTTCTGTGAGATCATGAATGGTAGTTTACCAATATCCCTCAAGAGAAAAGTATATAACGGCTGTATTTTACCGGTACTCACCTATGGGGCAGAAACCTGGAGGCTAACGAAAAGGGTTCACGCTCAACCCGAGGACCAGGCAGAGACCTACGGAAAGGAAAATGATAGGCGTAACGTTAAGCGATTCCTAAGACACAGGGCAGAGTTGGTGAGAGAACAAACGTGGGTTAATATCTTGGTCGAAAGCGAAAAAAAGAAATAGGCATGGCCAGGGCATTTAATGTGAAAGCAAGATAACTGATGTTTTCGGTTTATTGGGGTTTAACATCCCAAAGCAACTCAGGCAGTGAGGGACGCCGTAGTGAAGGCCTCCGCAAATTTCGACCACCTGCGGTTTTTTAACGTGCACTGACATCGCACAGTCCACGGGCCTCTAGAATTTCGCTTTCATCGAAATTCGGCCGCCGCGGCCGGGATCGAACCCGCTTCTTTCGGATCAGCACCCGAGGACCGTAACCACTGAACCACCGCGGCGGGGCATCTCGAACAAGAAGAAAACAGAACTAACAAGACAATACGAGCGCTGATCTCCTATCAATCGCGCCCTGTGCCAGTCGCGGTCGTTTTATCAGCTCAAACTTCCTTATCTCACCCTCACACCTGTGTGGATAACCTAGCTCTTCACACTTCGAAGTTTTCAAAGAGCTGTTTGTGGATAAGCTGAAGTGGGGAGGTTTTATTTGCTAGGTGCTGGCTGATGTCCGACACCTCTGGGTAACGCCAAGTAGAGCCTAACTTCCGAAATCCGCTGGTTCCGCCTCATCGCCGTATTTGCTGAAAAAGTAAAATAAAGCACTGGTCCTTTCTCTGCTTTACAAACTGTACAATTCAGCAGCGTTATATACAGCTGCAGTACAAAAAGTGAGTGTAAACTTCTGTCCACGAAACTGCTTCAAAAATCTCGGCAACCTTCTTCGCTTAGTGTTTCGACTGATGATGCGTACCTGGGGCACTGTCGCAGCTGTAGAATCTTGCGTTGACAGCAGCCTCAGCTCCTGGCCGAGCGGTTGCCGGGATTTCCCACCGAAGACGGGCGCTGTTTTGCCTGACACCCGGCCACGACCTCGGCCTCAGCCTATGGTTCGGTTGGCCGCAGCGAAAGGCGCCGGAACATAGCTGCCACCACCGTCCTCCATGGCAGACATCCTTGGGCCTCGGAACCTAGAGAGAAGACAAGATAACTGATGGTCGTTAAAGGTACTCGAAAGAGGAATCTGAACTCGTATTTTCCAAGCGGGAATTAAATCTACACGTTAAGAGCATTCTTAGAAAGCTTGAATTATTGTCCTGTGCGGACGATTTCCCTAAACTAACTCGGATTAAAAGTCCCGGCTCCCGTTATTTCTTTAACTCTCCGCGGAAGGTCCGAGAAGTCAACTAACACGTGGGAATAAAAATGTGCACGGAAATAAAAATGTGCGTGGACGCTCTGCTTTCGCCGATCACTACGTATCACTCCGCCGATGGAAAAGAGGCAAGCCGCCACGGCACTGGTTGAAAGGTTGGTCGACCCCTCCTACCGTCCGCGGTGAGTTCAAAAAAGACGGCAGTCGGGACGTTTAATCCGATTTAAATTAGGGACATCGGCCGCACAGGACAATCATTCGAAGTTTCTAAACACGCCAGGAAAGTGTAGGTCGAGTTCTCGCGGCAAAAAGACAAGTTCACATTCCTGTTCAGCGCACCTTTAAGGATAACAGACTGGATTCCAAGAGAGGGCAAGCGTGGGTATAAGGGGGCCGTAATGGCACAGCACAGGTTTAATTGGAGAGGTATGGGAGAGGCGTCCTTCCTCCAGTGGACGTAACCAGGATGACGATGATGAACTAATAAATTCGGGTGCCCCTAATTAGTGCATATTTTATATAAATGTTAATTTTTCTTAGTTAAACTAATCACTACTCATTGCCTACAAATTATATTTCAGGCATCATTGGCTATCATCCATTAACTGTCATTTATTGACCAGCTTCAGCTATCTGACTATCTACTGGCTGACCCTGTGACGACACAATGTTTTGAGTCGCCACTTTGGCGTCCGCGCTGGGTTCGTGGCTCAGTGGAACATCGAATGCTTCCTCATTACCGGATGCAAAGCAGTAACGGGACAGCCGGAACAAATCCCAAAAACCGTGCAACCATATGCACTTACAGTAATAGTAAAGTAAAAAATAAAGCACGCAGCTTCCTCACCCAGCGTTTCCCTGTGGCGCAGCACGGCCGATGCGGAGGGAGCGCACGCCGGCTGCTGCCCATTCATGGTGCGACCCGGGCGGTGCACTGGCTGTAGAGCCTGGGCTCAGCAGTGGACAGAGGTTCGCTCTTCGTATAGCCTGCTCTTCTCACCTATGGTGGACACGGTGGCCATTTTCAGCCTCTGCCTGAAACATGGATGCACAGGCAAACAAACGCTCTCACGCAACCATATGAAGAATCGCGTTTGTATGGCTCAGTAGGCAGCCTGATGCGTAGACTCACTGACCTGCACTGTCATTTACTACAAGGAATTTGGTTAATCTTACCCCAGGTACCGGTATTTCATCTAAGTCGATCGCTGGCTGAGCATAAATTAGGTGCTTCTGGAAACACAGGCAATGAGTGTTTGTTAACGCACAAAACACCGCTTTCAGGGAGCGGCATGCACTAATTCTCAATCAATCAATCACAGTCAGTCAGTCAATCAGTCGATCAATCAGCCAGTCTGTCAGACTATCAATCAGTCAAAATCAGTCTCTTCATTAACCAACAAATCTATCAGTCAATCAGTCAACCATCTATCCAATACATCTATCAGTCAGTCAATTAACTTGTAGAAACTGCCACTTGTGCATTTCAAAGCCAAACAATAAATCAGCTATCCAATAAATCAGTCAGCCAATTGAATGTGTAGAAAGCACCACATCTGCATCTTCTTCTAGCTATCCAATGAATCAATCAGTCAGTCAACTCAACTTGTAATAAGTGCCGCTTGTGCATCTTCTTAAGAGGAAAACCAGTCACTCAATATATCTGTCAATCAGTATACCAATCTGCTGAACAGTCAGTGTCATCCAGTGACTACACCAACCAATCAATCAGTAAGCAGATCTGTAATCGATCAATCAACCATACAAAACTCTAATCAACCAATCAGTCAATCGATCGAACTTGGAGAAACTGGCACTAGCGACTATGCTTGCGAAAAAAAACTAGTCAAATTGAGCAACGATGAGAAAAGAAGGCGTAATCAAATTTTCCTTTTGTACAAGGACTAAGCTCCTCCCAAAGCCTCTACTTGACACCCCTTCAATAGTTTTTTCCGCAATTTGATCACTGAAATGTCGGCCTGTCCGGACCCAAGGTTACAATGGTAAACTCGCCTGTCTACCCCTGCGTTAGTTTAAGGTTCATGTGAATGAAACACTGCTGTCGGATCGGTGGATAGCATCCAGTGTGATTCTCATCATTCGTATTAACCATTCAAGCCAGTAATGCGAGCGAAATTACCCAGTGGGAAACACTACGCTCCAAACACAAGAGAGCACGTCGAAATTTACCCGCAGAATTTGAAATTTCTGACACCGAAAATGCAAAAAAAAAATGCATATATTTAGGCCTGCCGGAAGTTACAAAGCAATCAGAAGGGGTGTCGCCTCGTCAGGACAGTCTAACTGGTGGGCGCTGGATTTTATGCGTTTTAGCGTGAATTATAATAGGCAATGAAGAAGCAAACTGTGGGAATTTGATCTGTACAGAGCTCTTTAGTATCCACTGTGTACCGCGATGAGGCCAACAGGCATCGCACCTCAACATCCCTCTAGTTGATGGCGATGTAGTGGATGGGGGTTGTGGCCAAACCCTATGCCCGTTGATGCGTGGCAACCGGGTGCAGGCATCCGGGCCAGACGCGATGAAGGTATTTCACACGGCCGGGCGGCAACACTGCACAAATACAGCGGGAGAGTATGGTAGTGACCCCCGGCTTCAAGCAAAGTAGACAAGGCCTGAACAACTGCCATAATCTGGTACTTAAAAGAATGCACTATGAACGGGCAGTGCATGGATTTTTAAGCGAAAAGCGAGAATCGCGACTCCATGGATGGGAGACTGAGTTGCTAATTGTAACCGCTAGGTACGATTGCAAGAGCAGCGACACATCACTTACGCTTTTGATGATTGTTATCGTTGGCAAGAGGCTATCACTTTGAAAGTAAATGGCGATCAGCTTCAGTGACAGAGGTCGCACAATGGCACTCATATCCGAATCGGGCCACGGCGGTGGCTCAGTGGTTATGGCACTCGGCCGCTGACCAGAAAGACGCGGGTTCGATCCCGGCCACGGCGGTCAAAATTCGATAGAGGCGAAATTCCAGACGCCCGTCTGCATTGCGATGTTAGTGCACGCTAAACAACCCCAGGTGGTCGAAATTTCCGCAGCCCTTCACTACGGCATCCCTCATAGCCATAGTGCCTATGTGACGTTTAGCCCCCTATAAAGCCCGAAACCCACTCATATCCTAATGGGACACGGCCGTCTCTTAGCTTGCATATAATAGCTTGCATATCTTAGCATTGTATATAATACCGCTGCCTCCTGGAACCGTCCCTAAAACCTTGGCTCTGCAGAGGACAGGCGTTCGGCAACGTACCTGTTCGTTTCACCAGGGGCTCCACGAAGCACGCACGCAAGCGAGTGGCGTCGGCGCTTTCCCGTCGCAAAGCGGTGGACACGGTGACCATTTTTAGCCTCTGCATGAAACATGGATGCACACGCAAACAAATATTCACACACAAAGACAAATAACGTAATATACCAAAGGTAGGCAGCTCAGGCATAGACTCGAAGTCCTTAAATGTCACGCACTACAGGGGATTTGGTAAATATAACGACAGGAAAATATTCTCGATCGCTAGCTTATCAGGAACTCCGCACTTCTAAGACCACAGGCAATGAGCGTCTGTTAGTACACGAAACAGCGCAATCAGTCAATCAATCAATCTAGGAAGCAAGCAATCAACCATCCAATATAATTTATGGTTTATGGTTTATGGGGTTTAACGTCCCAAAGCGACTAAGGCTATGAGAGACGCCGTAGTGGAGGGCTCCGGAAATTTCGGCTACCTGGGGTTCTTTAACGTGCACTGACATCGCACAGTACACGGGCCTCTAGAATTTCTCCTCCAAAGAAATTCTAGCCGCCGCGGCCGGGATCGAACCCGCGTTGATGTTAGCCAACCTGCTAGCACATCTTACCTGCATTCCGATGTGCTACACCACTGCCAGTGTTATGCCGAAAAACAAGCTCTTCCAACTCAAGAAGCCGATTTTTACTCGTTCGGAAATATCAAGTTCAAAATATGAGCGAGCGCGTTGGATATGACCCGCTCAATTCGAAATTTCTCGCACCGAAGTTTTGAAAGAAATGCAGCCATTATCGGCAGCCGGAAGTCACATGGCAGTCGGAAGTGGTCTGGCCTAACCAGGACTGTCGTTGCGTGGCAGAGCCGCTGTATGGCCATGTTGCATGCGTTTCAGCTCCAATTAATGTCCAATGAAGAATAAAAATGGGACTTTTATCGCTAAAGAGGTCTTTGAATATGTTTTAAAGAAGACGCTGCACCTCTTTTCGCCCACTTTTTGGGGGGGCTTGGTCAACTTTCGCACATATCGAATTCCCCCTTCCATGGCGAGCGTCTGAAAATTAGATTGCACTTAGTCTTGCTTAAAAGCGGAAGTGCGAAAGTCTTTCCCTGTCCTCTCTTTCTCACTCCAATATTTTTTTTTTATGCGAAGCATACTAAAATAGCCCAACCCAGCTCCTCGAGCGCGGCGGTGTCGTTACCATTGACCTTTCGTGACCTCCATGTCATACCACGTGATGCGTGACGTCACAGCAGATGAAAAACGGGGGCCCAACTCGCGCCGTCACGCGAGGCGTCGTGACCAAGGATGACCACGTGGTGCGTGACGTCACAGCAGATGAGAAACGGGGGCCCAGCTGCCGTTTCTCATCTGCTGTGACGTCACGCACCACGTGGTCATCCTTGGTCACGACGCCTCGCGTGACGGCGCGAGTTGGAGCTGGGCCCCCGTTTCTCATCTGCTGTGACGTCACGCACCTCGTGGTCATCCTCGGTCACGACGCCTCGCGTGACGGCGCGAGTTGGGCCATCACCACCTAGACTCGCGCCGCCGCGCGAGGCGTCGCGACCAAGGAGGACCACGTGATGCGTGACGTAACGACATAGAAGAAACGGGGCCCCAGCTCGCGCCGTCGCGCGAGGCGTCGCGACCAATGTGTTTCCTGCTTCTGCCGCTAGGTGCGCTGTAGTGAACACGTGATGCTGGAGCGGCGGTATACAAGGGGGTGCGCCTGCCTCTGCTAGGCGTACACGGGATAGAGATGCCTCCTGGAGACAGGGCTGCTCGTTGGAATGAGAAGCAAAAGTTGCGGCGTGCTACTGAGACTGATGAAGAGCGTAAATAACGTCTAGCCAAGCGGCGTGCTCGATATGCAACTCGGCCACAATATGCTTCGCATATGACTAGGCTTAACCTAAGCTAAGCCTCAGCCATTTTTTGTCATTCTTTTTCATCTTATTTTAGTTATTTTTCTTTTTGGATTTCGTTTCTTTTTAAAAGTCTTTCCTTTGTTAATTTCCGCCTTCTTTTTATAATTTTTGTTTTGGTTGAGCTTTTTTTTCTAAGGGAGGACTTATTAGCCAGTTTCGCCCATATATGGATTGTTATGTCGCTAGTGTTGGATTGGCTATGGATCTGTCTCGGCAGACGAGCGCCACTGATGAGCCTAGATATGCTTTTGCATTAGACTGAGCCACCATGTTCTCTGCCAAGTACTGGTGCCCATTTCTGGCGTGAAAGCCATCTGATGCAAGTGTTATCTCAAATGTGCATGAAGCCTGCAATCGCCTGCATGCCCTACTGGCTACCCAAGCAGCACTTGTAATCGGCCCAGTATTGCAAAAGGATGGTTTCACTCTGGTCCTTTGTAAGACCGGCCTTTACCAATGTATATCCAATATTGGGCCAATGTTTTTCCAATATGAGAGCACAGTCATCCTGCTATCCACACCACCCCACCACACCCTGTAGAAAGGCAGGCTTGTGTGCACTGCGTCCTGAGAGGCGAACAACGGGCATCGCACCCTGACGTTCCTACCTTTGGTGCCGTTTCCCCCGTTGCTGCGAGGGGAGTTGCTGCAGGCATCCGGGCCAGACGCGACGAAAGCACTGCACATGACCTGGAGCAGCAGCACTGCAAAGAAAAAGAGCGGGGCAGCAGAATAAAGACCTCCGGCTGCAGGCAAAGTGGGCAGCACTTGAACCCACCTCATACTAACCCGAGCACCCCAGATAGACGGCCCAATATTGGAAATGGGTGGTTTTACTCCTGGTTATTGATAGGACCAGTCTTTGCCAATGCATTTCTAATATCGGGCCGATAAGCTGTGCTCCTTGGGAAGATCCGTAAAAGAACGCGTGTGCCCGAGTAGTACATGGATTTCCACCTGACAATCGAGCATGATTGGCGGTCACTTTTAGTGATGGTGGTGGCACGACGGTCTCTCATATCTCAATAAGACGCATACGTACGCTAGTGAGACACGACTGAAGAATTACAAACGTAAATTTCACCCAATAATAGCTTGGGAAATACGTGGAACGAACGTCTAACCGTTTATGCAGACAAGCAACTAACTGGGCACTTCAGAACGTAACGCATCCTAGGCAGGAGTCCCAACCGAATTCGCTGAAGCCTTGAAAGCGATTCTCATCTTTAAAGCTGTCCAACGCACTCGCTTGCATACGGGTGCTGTGTGTGTTACTCAAAGCTCCTCACTTTTCGAAAAAAAAAACCCTGCTCATATTGTCCTGCTGCAGGCTTCCGAGACGCGATGCTCTGCACTGCATCTGTCTGACGCGATTTGAAGTTGATCACTGGAGCCTTAGATTGCCAAACATAAACTACTCTAACTAAGAGTGACCTTCAGTGTCCGCCGTAGCTAGGCTGACCTTGTTTCAATTGATCGAAATGGTCGCGACGTCAAAGTGCGCGAATTTCAAACGAGGCCAAATGTAGTTGGGCTAGTAGCCATGCAATCCAATAAATTGATCGTATAGTGATGCTGTCAGACCAGATAAATAAATAAAAACGAGTAGGAAATTCGTCGAGTTAGGGAATAGAACCAAGGTCTCCGTAGTACAAGGCGAGCACGCTAACCCCTCCGCCATGCCAGCTTAATGGTTCTGAATGAACAAATTCGCGTCTTGTGAATACAGTGTCTTCGTTCACTACCATCTTCCATCCCGTTACGGCGAGGTTCAGGTGTCCACCGATATATGTGAGACATACATTTCCTTCCCTCAAAGACCAATTGACGGACGAGCAAGGCGTAGAGCCGAACGTGCGATGCCGTTTTGTCGTCTCACCGCACTTGAGGTCAAGTGCTCCCTTAATTTTTTTTTTTGAAGGAACACTGCAACAAATACATGAACGTAGGAATCCGAACGGTTTCTCTCTCCTGCGTAGTAATTTTTATTAGGAAAATTTCACCAGAAAAAAATTCTTGGCCCGTTTCAGCCGGAACAATGATTACAGCTGAAACGGACCACAAAAGACGGTTATCACGTTCAAACGTGATAACCTTCAAATCGCGCTAGACTGTACATCGACTACGGGTCGCGAATCGAAAGTACACTGAGGACGTCTAGTGCAGGAACTCACACGGCCTTGGCTCTGACCCGGACACAGTTGGTCTGTCTCGGTTGGGGTACACATCGCCTGTGTCATCTGTTCAAAGCCCATTAAGAGCCCTTCTAGAAGCAATATTGGTCCTTTTAGATACTGACGTTTAGATACACACACTTCTACCAGCACTACAGGATGTCCAGTGCCCTACCACGGCTATGAACATATCGGCCAGTGAGGTTTGTTGAAGATGCATTGAGGAAAATTCCTTGAGAGTGGGTTCAATGATGTACGCGGCGGCACGCGTAACTTAACCTATCCTTTTTTGAGCCGACCAGGACATTCTCCCATCTTGTGCATGTTCGCACAATCGGCCCATCAGCTGCAGTTGTGTCAGCCAGGCTAAGATTTTATATCATCAACCATGCCTGTGAATGTTAGCCTGTACCGGCGGAATGCCTCCTTACAGTCTGAAGAATGTTGCCCTGCTGAGCGCCACGCATTGGCTACAACCCTGACCACTCACCTGCCTTCAAGCTCAGCACACACAATGTTGCGCAAAAAGCCGCAAATACGATGCCTGGCAGCTAACAGCAGGCAGGTACCACATCCGAAGGAAAGCGCCGCGGCAACCTGCAAACAAGATTTTGGCATTGAGTAGCGCGTAGGACCCACATACGATCTAGAGCGAGAGCACAGTCAACCTTCACAGTTCCTGGGGGCTATAATCCCGTTTATAATCTAAGTTTTTTGTGCGCGCCCTCTGTCCCCGTGACATAGTGGTCGCTGGACACTTAGAGAACTCATTTCATTGCCACTATTTTTCTTTTTTTCCCCTTTGTTCCCCTCCGCAAGTGTAGGGTAGCCGACTGGGCATCGCCTGGTTAACCTCCTTGCCTTTTCGTCCATTTCTCTCTCTATTTATCTCTGGTGTCTTTAATAAGGAAAACAATAACCAGAATACAAAGAGAACTTCTAAAAGCAGTTCAATACCACTCACAAGAAAAATTGTCAAAACACAAGTATGAACCACGTCTTTTAATAGAGATGGTGAACTTAAATTGAGGACAGCCCAGCGAGCTATGAAAAGGGAAATGATCAGTGCAACGTTAGGACACACGAAGAGGGAAAAGTGGGTGAGGAAACAAAAGCTTGTTAATCAAAAAATCTAGTCGAAGTCATGAAGAAAAAACAGGCTTGGCACAGGGAATGTAATGCGAGGGCCATAGATAACCGATTGCCGTTAAGGGCAACCGACTGGATACCTAGAGAAGGCACGCAAAGAAGGGGGTGGTTGGAGGAGATTAAGAAATTTGCGAGGATACGGTGGCCAAAGCTGGCACAGGACAGGGTTAATTGGAAAAATATAGGAGAGGCCTTTGTCCTGCAGTGGGCGTAGTGCGGCTGATGATAATGATGACGACTGCCTTGCCGACGACGAGAACGACGACGAAAAAGAATTTTCTCTTTGTGCAAGGACTAAGCTCCTCCACATCCCACTCCTCGACACCTCTTCAAGAGTTATTTTCGCAATTTGATTATTGAAATGTTTGCCTATCCCGACCCAAGGTTACAATGGTCAACTGAACTGTCTACACCTGTGTTAGTTTATGGTTCATCTGAATGAGACACGGGTTTCGGATAGGTGGATACCAACCAGTGTGATTTCCCTTATTTGTAATAACCACTCAAGCTAGTAATGCGAGCGAAACTACCAAGTAGGAGGTACTATGCTCCAAACATGAGCGAGCACGTCGAAATTTACCCGCGGAATTTGAAATTTGACACACCGACAATGCAAAAAAAAAAGAATGCGTATATTTAGGCCTGCCGGAAGTTACAAGCAATCAGAAGTGGTCTAGCCTCGTCAGGAAGTCTAACCATTAGGCGCCGGAGTTATGCGTTTTATCGTCAATTATAATAAGCAATGAAAAAGCAAACTGTGGGAATTTAATCTGTACACAGCTCTTTAGTATCCGCAGTGTCCCGCGATGAACGCAACAACAGGCATCGCACCTCAACATCCCTCTATTTGATGGCGATGTTGTGGCTGGTTCTGCACAAACTCTCTGCCCGTTGACTCGGCGAAACTGGGTGCAGGCATCCGGGCCAGACGCGACGAAGGGATTTCACACGGCCGGGCGGCAACACTGTACAATTACAACGGGAAAGTATGGTAGTGACCCCCGGCTTCAAGCAAATTAGACATGACCTGAACAACTGCCATAATCTGGTACTTAAAAGAAGGCACTATGAACGAGCAGTGCGTGGATCCTTAAGGGAAAAGCGAGCATCGCGACTCCGTGGATGGGAGACTGAATTGCTAATTGTTAAACGCTAGGTACGATTACAAGAGCAGCCACACATCACTTAAGCCTTTGATGATTGTTATCGTTGGCAAGAGCCTATCACTTTGAATGTAAATGGCGATCAGCTTCAGTGACAGAGGTCGCACAATGGCGCTCATATCCGAATCGGGGCTCCGCGGTGATTCAGTGGTTACGGCGCTCGGCTGCTGACCCGAAAGACGCGGGTTCGATCCCGGCCACGGCGGTCTAATTTCGATGGAAGCTAAATAATAGAGGCCCGTCTGCTGTGCGATGTTAGTGCACGCTAAACAACCCCAGGTGGTCGGAATTTCCGCAGCCCTTCACTACGGCATTCCAGGTAGCCTGAGTCGCTTTTGGGCGTTAAGGCCCCTATAAAACCCGGAACCCACTCATATCCGAATGGGACACGGCCGTCTCTTAGCTTGCAGTACAATAGATATAATACCGCTGCCTCCTGAAATCGACCCTAAAATCTTGGCTCTGCAGTGGACAGGCGTTCGGCAACTTACCCGCTCCTCTCACCAGGGGCTCCAGGAAGCACGCAGGCCAACGGCGTCGCCGCTTTCCCGTTTCTCAGCGGTGGACACGATGGCCACTTTTAGCCTCTGCATGAAACATGGATGCACACGCAAACAAACATTCGCACACAAAGATACATAACGTAATATACCACAGTTAGTCAGCTGAGGACTAGTCTCTAAGTCCTCCAGACTCACGCACTAGAGTTGATTTTGAATATTTTTCTATCGCTACCTTAACAGGAACTGCGCACTTCTAAGACCACTGGCAACGAGCGTCTGTTAGCGGACGAAAACAGCGCCATCGATCAATCAATGAACCAATCAAGGAAGCAAGCAATCAACCATCCAATACAATTTATCAAGCAATCAATCAGTCAGTCCTTCGATAGAACTTCGAGAGACTAATGCTACTGACTGTGCTGAAGAACAAAACCAGACAAATTGATCAAGGCCGAGAAAAGAAGGCATACACACTACGACTGGTCTGGCAACTGTGCGTTATTCAAGAAAATACGTCGCCCGGAAAAGCTAGCGGGCATGCGGAACGCTGACAGCATCAACAGCCCGGGAGCCAAAAGACGGAAGGTGGCATTGTAATGTGAGGGTCAGACCCGAGTTAGATGATGCAGGTATACTTCCAACACTGCTAACCAAGCATGCCTGCGAATGTTAACTTGTACCGGTGCAATGCTCCTTACAGTCTGAAGAATGTTGCCCGGTTGGGCGCCACGCATTGGCTACAGCCCTGACCACTCACCATCCTCCAGATCAGGGCTCAAATACGATGAGTGGCAGCTAACAGCAGGCAGGAACTACATCTGAAGAAGCCGCTGCAACCTGCAAAAAAGATTGTGGCATTGACTGGCGCGTAGGACCCACATGTGATCTAGTGCTTGAGCGCAGTCAACCTTCGAAGTTGCTGGTGCTAGACCTGCCCCAGTAGCTTTCGCAGTTATCCTCGGTGGCGCAGAGAGCGTACAAGTGGAATATGATAGTTTCCGAGTGGGCTTTATTATCCGATCAGCATGCATGTTGTGTGTTCGTTATAAACACACAAAAAAAATGTGGAACAGAGCTTACCTCCTTAGCACGCTGATCAGTGAAAGCTGACTGGCATTGGTTGCGAGGTGGTCTGTCGCTGTAGGCCCGTGTGGACGTTTCACAGGCGACTGTTCAGTTGGGCGTCTCTACGTGCTGACTCACTCAGAGCTACCGTTTCAGCGCCAGCTCATTCGCCAAGCCTGGCAAGCGGCCTCCGTGGACGGGATCCTGGGCCTGGGAAGACCGCCCGAGTAACCCGAAACGATCAATAAATTTTATTCATGCGGGAGCATTATATGGCACGGTCGGGACAGTAAAAAGTGTTAGCAATTTTGTCCGCACGATTACGTCGTTCTCTGAAGATCGGTGAAAGTGTGAATGCGACAGATAGTGTGTGATAAAATATTGCCCTGGGGAAATATTTGGTTCACGAGGTGTAATCAGTTGATTAAACACGAAGAAACCCTAAAAAATGCGCTTAAACGTCGAAGTAGCTATGGACGTCGATATAGAACATGGACGTCTGAACAGCCACGAACGTCGATATGCTCCAGTGCAGGTAGCTGCGCTGATCTCGAAATTTTTTACTACTACTACAACGTCACATGCATACTCAGCGTTCTTCCGCTTCCACTCTTGGTTCGACGACGTTCCCGGATTCCACGGGTCCAACAAAATACGGCTATGCAGCTCCCAGCAACGTTTTCGGAGTCACACTCCCTTCGAGTAAAGGAAAGGCCCATAACTGGCTCATATTGTCGGTGGGAACCTGGACCGTGCAGCGACTAAAGGGACGGGAAGGTTCAAACGCGGTTGCCGAGGCTTGCTGGCGAGTGGAGTTCATGACGAGAATAGAAAGCGCTGGGCACAACCAGAGACACACGCCAGATTCAGAGCACTGATCTGCGTCATGGACTGCCCCTTTCAATCCTTACCGGCACAGCCCAGGGCCCGCTTTGTTCAAGTAAACTGCAGTCTAATCTCCAGACCAGCTTCATTCGCACTTTGGGCACGTTGCTAGAAGTGGTCTAGACCCTCCGCTGGATCTCTGGACAGGGGAGGCGCGTAACTGGTTTACTTTGCCGCTGACACCTCGACCAAGTGAGAGACAAAAATTTGGTGCGGTTTAACTCTTCTCAACTTAGAGCAAAAACTGTTCCAGTGATTCGCAAGTCTAGCTCTCTTAGCTCCTCGGTTTCAGCGGCTCGTTTAGCTCGCGTCCTCTGCAGTACACATTCTCGGCGAACTGCATCAACTGGATGGTCGGACGCGGTTTGACGGCGACGCCGAAGAGCTGACACACACGGTCTGGCGCGCGCCTCATCCATGGCGAAGCTGAAGGAGAAACCGCCGCGCAGCAACTGTTGCACCCTCTCCCAGTCACGTGGTATCGCCACGGCGAAGCCGGCTAGCGCACGAAGCTGCGCTTCTCCCATCATACCCTGTCTTAATCACGTGGTATCATAGCCAATGAGCCGGCGAGCTCGCGCAGATGCGCCTCTGCTTGGTGAGCCACGTGGTTTGCCCGCGCTACGGACCTCAATGTCAAACGCGCATCAAGACTGACCTTGGGAGACGTAGCAGAGCTTTCGCTGTAGAACATGAACGCTAGCTGGAAGCGAGCTTTTAGTTAGGCGTTCGGGTTTCTCACGGCGCGGCTGAGGTGTCAACCGGCCAAGTGAACCAGTTGTCTCTCCTCAAACCCAGCTGAACGTCTTACTGCGAATGAGGCGAGTCTGGGAATCAATCAGTCTGTATAAGCACTCCCTTGGTTTCGATAAAAGGAGCATTCCTCGTTCGTTTTGTACGTGGACCCTCGAACCGCCCAGTTAAGAAAATGCAAAACTAGGCCGCGCAACGTTAGGCCTAAAGCATTACTGCTGCCGTTGTGCCCGCTGTATGACTTATAACAAACTTATCACAGTTTTCGCTGCAAAAACAAAAGCATCATTTGTGCGTGTTTTCGTATTAACACCTACCAATCCCTCAAGTCAGTCGTCGCTCAGGGCCTCAGGCTCAGTAACGCCGCTAGAAATCAGAATGAAAAGTAATTTCTCACGTCTTGCTTGTGAGAAAAGCACTGCTTGTGTGCGCCTTGAGTGGCTCCCTTGGTGTGGAGATGCGAGCATACAAGACATTTCGGCAAGAACGCGTAGTAATAGGGATGCGTATTGCGCGGCAGAGTATAGAGCTCGTTCGGTCCAAAAGCCATCGGCGTCGTCGCAGTAGTAGTAGTGACACCGCACGTCGGAAATAACCCTATCATGCCAACCGCTTGCCGCAAAATCTTCCGGATGGGGTCATACGACTCAGCGTTTCGTGCACCATAAACGTACTAGTAAGTTAGAGCCCAGCTCGTGGAAAGACTTCGAAGTGGCAACCTATAATCGGGGGAACCGGCGACCAATAATCGGAGCCTGCGTAGCATGCGCGGTTCGGGGGTCCAACAAGATAAGTGACTGCTACTGCGTCATTTCCTTTCCTCAAACCAATTTCCGATCCGCCGCGGAGGCTCAGTGGTTATGGTGCTCGGCTACAGACCCGAAAGACGCGGGTGCGAACCCGGCCGCGGCTGTCAACTCTCGATAGAGGCGAAATTTTAGAGGCCCATGTATGTACTGTGTGATGTCAGTGATCATTAAAGAAACCAGGTGGTCGCCGCGGTGGCTCAGTGGTTATGGTGCTCGGCTGCTGACCCGAAAGACGCGGGTTCGATCCTGGCCGCGGCGGTCGAATTTCGATGGAGGCGAAATTCCCCCGCCGCGGCCAGGCGAAATTCTAGGGGCCCGTGTACTGTGCTATGTCAGTGCACGTTGAAGAACCCCAGGTGGTCGTAATTTCTGGAGCCCTTCACTACGGCGTCTCTCGTAGCCTGAGTCGCTTAGGGACGTTAAACCCCATAAACAAAACCAAACCGAAAATTCCGGAGCTCTTCACAACGGCATCCCTCATAGCCTGAGTCGATTTCGGACGACGGACCCCATTAACCAAACCAATTTTAGATTTGTCCAACGGGCAAGGCGTCGCGCCGAACGGACGGTGGCGTTCCGTGCACGCCCTAGCAGCGCTGCAACACGCTGTCGCGTTAATATCTTAAAGGCGAAGCTTCAGCGGCCTCCAAATTTTGTTTCTTTTGATGTTGCGGTTGCAATAGGAAATAGGGCAATAGGAAACGTTTTCAGGTTTCTAAAAATATTATTTAATGTTAAAGCAATCGATGTTTACGTCGACTTAAAAACACGGCATCGCCGAAAAAGTGTCCGCTTCAAAAAAATCACGACGTGCGGGAACGATCTGACGTCAACAAAGGAGCGGAAATACGAAATGCTAATCAATAACAGATACTAGTACAACTTCAAATACAAATAAATAGAATACGATTCGAATTGAACTCTAAGAGAATTCGAAAAGAATTGAAATGGAATTGGAATGAAATTAGAATAGAATGAGAGTAGAATTGATTCTCGCATAACTAGCATGCAAGATCCCCGCGGGTATTTTTTTTTAGAAGAAAAACTCGCGCGTTCGTCATTTGTGAGGAGCCTATCTCTCAGCTGTTCCACGCCAATGTTTTAGTGATCAAATTGTTTGCGTTCCCGTGAAAAACTTTTTTAGGAACTTTTTTTGTTATCTTCTGCAACGTCCTAGTCGCCGTTATGAGCTTGATCCACACGAACAATTTCTTCCGCATAGCAGCGGCTCAAGGGACTTTTATCTGTCGAGCCAGTAAGATAGTCCTAAGCCTGTGGAGGCAGGCCTCTCCTGCTCTCTCAAGAGACTGTAGGTAACTATCAACCATTCCAAGCTATGAAATGGACAGCAAAACCGTCCGTCTAGTCCGCTCAACGCAAACGCTCTAAGAAACAATTTGCGCATGAACAGACACGCGGCAAAACTACTTTTCCGCGATAGGAAAATATGCGAGATAAGGAGAGCTTTAAACTTAAGCCTCACAACTCGGAACCCGAAAAGAGCTGCAGCTGCACAGTATATAGAAAATAAATAGTCCGCTAGGCAAAGGCCTCCTTCACTAAACCCGAAGCAACCAAAGAGACGCAGAGCGCAGGAACACTAGAAAACTGTGCTCGCACGTCCGAAAAAATTACACCGTAAGACGCGAGGGACAATTCCACAAAAGCGATTGAAACATACGGCGTTTGATACTAAGCAGCAGAATTCGGACGCATTTCGAAAACAGTACTTGGGCGTTCGAGAGAACAAAGAGAACGTAAGACGCGGGCGACAATTCCACACAAGCCATTGAAATACATGGCGTTCGATACAAAACCGCACAATTCAGACGCATTACGCAGGTCACAGGTGATTTGGTTTATGGGTTATGAGGTTGAACCTCCCAAAGCGACCCAGGTTATGAGGAACGCCGGAGTGAGGGGCTCCGGAAACTTCGTCCGCCTGAAGTTTAACGTGCACTGACCGCACAGTACATGGGCCCCTAGAATATCGCCTCCATTGAAATTCGACCGCCGCGGCCGGGATTGAACCCGCGTCTTTCAGGTAAGGGAGAACAAGTACCAACATGAAAATAACTATCTGCACCCGTTATTAGGCACGGCAATTCCGGCCGCTCAAGCATAAGACACTCGCGGGAAACTCTTCAATGTTAATCACTGCATACGATCCACCAGTAGGAAGCGAGGCCTAGGACAAGTTCACTGAGATGTGGGCTGCGTCCCTGCCGCGACGGTCGAAATTCGCTGGAGGCGAAATTCTGGAGGCGAACACAACCCCCAGGTGGTCGAAATTTTCGGAGCCCTTCAATACGGCGTCCATCATAGCCTGAGTCGCTTTGGGACGTTAAACCCCAATAAACTAACGCAACTGAAAACTCTAGGTCGGAAAAAAAATTTGCTTGCTTACCCTGTCGCATGAAAGGCTCTGACGAACGCACCGACTCAAGTCCGTGCGTTGGTAGCGGGTACGGACGAGGAAAGCCGTAAAAGCAACGCTTCCGAGCCCCGCCGGTGGTATCAATGGTGTAGTGCACCCGCTTACCGTCGACTGAAACGTCAGCCTGCCGGCCTCGGGCTCAGGTGGCGCTGTTGCAGGTGGCGCTGTTAGCTTGACCACTGCCTCCTCAATGGAGGAAATGGCCTCCATTGAGGAGGCAATGGCCTCCTCCATTGCCTTCTAGAGGAGGCAATGGCTTGGCACGTCACTTTTCACCACGTGGCTTACAGAGCCGGAGTTTTCGGGTTCGAACCCGGCCGCGGTGGGCGCGTTTCGAAGGAGGTGAAGGCGCCCGTGTGCTGTGTTTTGTCAGTGCGCATTAAAGATCCCCAGGTGGTCGAAATTATTCCGGAGCCCTCCACTACGGCACCTCTTTCTTCCTTTCTGCTCTGATTCCCTCCTTTATCCCTTCCCTTACGGCGCAATTTAGGTGTACACCGAGATATGTGAGACAGTTACTCCGCCATTTCCTTTCCTCAAAACCAATTTTAGCCGTATCGGTCGCACCATAGAGTTTCTTACTATTACCTAGAGGGAAAGCTGGCGGCGCTGCACTTCAGCCACCATGGACGCCCAAAGCATCATGGGGCGGTGAGCTACTTGTTGCGGGACAATCGTAGTTTTTCGGGAATACGTAGTGACACTACTAAGACGTTTCATTCCGAAAACGCTGTTTGTGTGTGCGCAGAGGACTTTCGCGCGAACGCGGTGTGCAAAAATCATAGTAGTGAAACCGCAACGACACACAACGCCAATAAACGGTTTCACTTTTCTAAAATGCCATTAAAAAACTTTTGAAGTATTTAAGCAACTAAATTTTTTTTGAAAACATATTTCCACTTCAAACGCCTGTTGAGCACAAAATATTAGTTTTTATAATGTTCAATACTTGGCCAATAGGAGAGCAAATCGTCTCTTATTTTGGGCAAACTTTGCACTTAAATGCTTTTCTGCTCGTTTGTTGCAATCATTAGACAAGATATTGAATGTTAGGACGTTTGTAGTTATTTTGGCCAAAAGTTGCAGTTCCGCAACAAGTAGCTCACCGCCCCATGATGCTTTGAGCGCCCATGGTGGCTGAAGTGGTCTCGAGGGGTCGCCATGCAAACTCCCATAGACGGGCTGCCTGCTTTCCCTCTAGGTAATAGTAAGAAACTTTATGGGTCGCACGGATCCAGACGGTCTTGCCTATTGGATCGGATTGGAGTAAACTTTATTTGTGCCTGCAGTTGGGCGCTCGCGCGCCCCGACGAGGGCCTACGTCGTCTACGAGGCTGCCGTTACTCGGCGCGGGTCTCCGCTCGCCGTTGCCGGCTCGCTGGGTCCCTGCCTTTCGAGCGCCCCGAGGACCTGCTGGACGGCCCATGGCTGTTGGTCATGGTCGTTGCTCTTCGCTGCGGCCTCCAGCCGCGGCGGGATTGTTCCTGATCTTGCTTCCTTTGGATTTCTGATGCAGTCCCACAAGATGTGCGTGTGATCTGCCGGCTCCCTCCGGCAGACTCTACACGTATCGGTCGGGTAGGTCCCGGGGTACATGCGATGCATCAGTCCCGGGCTCGGTAGCGATCCGGTCTGGAGCTGTCTCAGTAACCGCCTCCGCTCGACTCAGCCTCGGCTTCCCAGACCTTTGCGGAAATCACCAACTTTCGCAGAGGGACGAGACCCAGTTCCCGCCTCCCCACCCGGATTTAAATCGTGCTCAAGCTACCTTGCTCCACAGGTTGCAGACACACTCGATCCTTAGCCATTCTAGACTTTCACTCATCGCTGACGTGGAATGCGAACCTGGCTGCCCAATCTGTGACCAGGGAGAAATCGCTACCCAGGCGAACTTCCTGTGGTTTTGTGCGGCACACCCGGCTCCTCGAACCTGATTGCCAGCTCTCTCCGAGGAGGGTTGGAACCAACTCCTCAGAAGGCCAGACAAGGCCATTATACTGGCACTCGTTTCATGTACAAAGGGGGCCGCACCAATACCTTCTAGGAGGTATTGGCCGCACCAACCCACCTGCCCTAAATCCCGAGAGAGAGAGAGAGAGAGAAAACTTTATTACAACAGGAATTCGGGGCACGCCCCAGGGTCCCCGCACGACCCCAATCCACTCAAGTGTTTGCAATAAAACGGTGCGGTTCAACTACTGCCGAACCTGGTTAGAGAGCGAAAACTATGGCGTGTCGGGCAACTATAAGCGTCTTGGCGTTGAGCGCGTTCCGGACGCTGGACAGTAGTGCACCCACCCTGACGGGTGGCAGTTAATGGTTGATCGCTAGGGTTTGATCATCCAGTGAACGCTGTGGCCTATAGCTGCAGTGCCGCGTGTCTGCCACAAAGTTGTCAGCGGTAACGCATGCAGCCCACATCTCTCCCTCTCTCATCGCCCTACATATACATACCTATTAGAGGGATTTTTTTTATTGCGAAAGCAATACAACGCTAGGTTTTGAGCCTTCAGCGTGGTCCCGGCGGGAGTCACGTTTGACCTTTAGACGGCCTCCAGTTTGATGACGCCTGGAGGCGCTCGCGTCTGTGACGTCATACCGAGGTGAAATCTGAGCTACCAAGTCGGTACGTCGGCGGTGGTGGTGGTGAAAAACTTTAATCAAAGAGAGCTTGAGGGTTAAAAAAAAAAAGGTCCCAGCGGTAGCCATGGAGCGCCGCAGATCCCAGGCAGTAAGAGAGGGGACTGCGTTCACTTCGATGAAAGGAAAGGCGCCTTACCAACTCTGTGGTTTAGCGGACACCTCAATAGCACTTTAAGCAGATTCCGGCGTTCCGTGCAGCACTCAGGCTTTCGCCTTTCACTACTTTAGTCGCTAAAGTTGCTCGTAATTTGCTTTCGCAACCTTCCGGGCTTAACCAAGCTAAGCCTCTGCCAATTTTTTTATGCGAAGCATATTACTAGAGCTACACTAAAGCCCGTCGAGCGCGGCAGTGGAGCTACCATTGACCTTTAGCGTGACCACGTGACACCACGTGACAACATGACGTCACAGCAGAGGAGAGATGGGCTGCCGGCTCGCGCGGTCGGCCGCAGCGGTGGAGACTCCACATCAGAGGCGCGGCGGCTGACCACGTGACAACATGACGTCACAGCGGAGGAGAGATGGGCTGCCTGCTCGCGCGGTAGGCCGCGGCGGTGGAGGCTCCACATCAGAGGCGCTGCAGCTGACCACGTGACGCTACAGCAGCGGTATAAAGCTGAGATTGCCTCGCTCTCCGGGCACTTACGAGGTGGTGGTGGTGAAAAACTTTAATCAAAGAGAGCTTGAGGGTTAAAAAAAAAAAATAACCCTGCTGCATGGTCGGTATCCTTAGTCCGGGACACCGCATGACGAGGCCCCGTCTCGCGCCCGCTTGACCAGAGCCCTTTGGGACTCCAGTGTGGAGCAGTTGAGGAGGGCAGTCTCCCATGCCTCTCGGGTGGGGGTGGGGGAGGGGGGAAGGTGAGGATTCTGAGTACATGCCCACACCTTGTGAAAGATATCGCAGATCTCTCCACAGTGCGGGCAGCGCCCATCTGTGTTCGGATCAGAGTGTTTTGCTATTGCAGGACAGAGAAGGGTTCCTGTCTGCAGGCGCCGCAGAGTTCGCTCCTCCGCCTTACTCAGCCCCTTGGCAGGTGCCGGGTAGAGACGGTGGCTGTCGCAATAATAAATTAGGATTTCGCGGAACCGCAGAAGCGGTTTATGAGCTTCTGAGCCATGAGAGCTAGGATGAGGAGCCCGGTGTGTGAGCGCTCGGGCGGCCGCATCAGCGGCCTCATTGCCTCGTAGACCCTGGTGGCCAGGAGCCCAGATCACTTTTGTGCGAGTTGGATCGGCGAGAGCGCGTCTTAGAATTTGCGAGGCCAGAGGTGATATTTCGCCTGCAAGATAATGTTCACAGGCCCGGCGAGAGTCTGTAATAACCGTTTTCGATTTTGGATCGGCGGCAGCGAGAGCTATTGCGACTTCCTCCGCTCGTGTTGAATTTGGGGCCCGAAAAGATAGCCCATCGACATTCATTCCCCGGTGGACTACGGCAGCCGTGAAGAATCCCGCGGGCGACGGCCCTGTGATGTCCACGTAATAGACGCCCTCTTTATACCCATATTGCCTCTCAAGCGTGCGAACCCGCGCTTGTCGTCTGCCTTCATGTGAAGCCATGTCCATGTTACGCGGGAGCGGAGCGACCAAGAGCATGTGGCGCCACAGCACCGGGATGTTCTCCGTCCCCTCTGGTATGCATGTGTGTTGGATGTGTAAGCGGTTTAGCAGGCGGCGCCCAGGCACCGTCTGCGATAGCCGCGTATATTGGTTCACGAGGTGGGCCTCCCGCAACTCCTGATAGGAGTTTACCACTCCCAACGCCTTCAGTTTGGCGTTGGAGGTAGCCACCGGAAGGTCCAGTGCTCGCTTTGTTGCCTTCCTGATGATGGCGGCCAGGTGTTGGGATGCCGCCTAGAAGCAGGGCTGAATTGAACGAGAAGCGAAAGCTTCAGCCTGCCACAGAGACCGATGAAGAGCGGGATGAACATCTGGCTAAGCGGCGTGCTCAATATGCGGCTCGGCGACAACGTTCTACAACAACTGAAGAACAAAGCGAGGAACTTTACCAAGACTAGCCATCAATATGCTTCGCATCTGACTAGGCTTAACCTTAGCTAAGCCTCAGCCATTTTTTTTATTCACATACCCTAAAGGCCCTTTTCGGGCATTACATAGGGGGAGGGGGGGTGTACAGTTAGAAATAAACAATATTCCACACAATTGTACAGGCAACAAAAATCCAAAACACAGGCAAAATCGGGGAAAAAAGTACAGAAAATTAAAAGTTGATAGGAGGCAGGAACAGAGGCTTCCTAGTCCGAATTTATTTGTAAAGAACAGTTTAGTTTTTGCACGAAGGCGTCATGATTTAAGGTGAATACAATGGTAACTTGTTCCAATGATGGACGGCAGGAAGCAATGGTGAATGACTAAAGAGGTGGATGCGTGCAGACACGGGTTCGACTTTGAGAGCATGATCTAAGCGCGGGAAGATACGGTGGGCGGGTCTAATATAGTATGAAGCGAAAGAAGATGGACTGTGATAATATCTGTGAAAGTGCGATAATAGTGCTAGTATTCTTCTCTTTTCATGTGATAGCTTTAGCGACGCTTTCATTGCCGTTATGCTGGAATGACATGAATAGCCCTTAGTTATAAATCTCGCTGCTTTATTTTGTATTGACTCCAGTTTGTGAATTAAGTGCAATTGATGTGGGTTCCAGATTAAGGATGCGTATTCCATTTTTGAGCGGACGAGTGCAGTGTAAGCTAAAAGTTTGGTAGAAGGATCAGCTTGGTGCAAGTGACGTCTGATGAAACCAAGTGCTTTAGATGATTTACTGACAATGGCATCAATATGGTTATTGCATGTTAGATCAGACGAGAGATGAACAGCAAGGTATTTGCATTTTCCACTGTTCACACCAAGTGGTGATTCTGTCCGAAGTCTTTCCGCAAAGAGTTGGTGTCGTCAGGGTTGATAATCTGTCTATATATAACGCAGTCATCAGCAAATAATCTAGTAGTAGAGGTAATAAATTCACTTATATCATTAATATAAGTGAATTTCAGGCGTCCACTTACCCTGGGAGACAGGTCTACGCATTTATTTTCCTTAAAATTATCGTAGTTTAAAACATTGTCAACGCTAGCGTTAATGAACGCAATGAACGCCGACGGCCTATGGCTTCAGCACCGCGTTTCCGGCACAACATTGTCAATGCCAACGAACGCAGCGGACATTTATCACTACCGCCACATAGCTTAAAGCACGACTGAGGTGTGCAGTGTGAACCCGACCGTGGCGGCCGCGTTTCGATGGAGGCGAAACGCAAGAGGCGCCCGTGTGCTGTGCGATGTCAGTGCACGTTAAAGATCCTCAGGTGGTCGAAATTATTCCGGAGACCTCCACTACGGCACCTCTTTCTCTCTTTCCCCTTTCACTGCCACCTTCCTCCCTTCCCTTACTGCGCGGTTCAGGTGTCCGCCAAGATATGTGAGACAGATACTGCGCCATTTCCTTGGCTCCTTACACAAATTTATATTTACTAAGCAAGGTGTTCCAAACGCAATACCGCGCCACATGCCCTTGGTGCGAAGCGAGGCCAACACTATACCACATAACATGGGAATGCGACAGAAACATATCGTTCCACAAGCAAGACACACCAAGTGCGGAGCAATGGCAGAGCCGGCTCAACAGCTGCGAGCTAGATACCCAAAGGGCACTCATAGCATACGCAAGCGAGGTGGCCAGACTCAGTGGAACCCTGGACTAGGGGCCCACCCAAGGCTAGGGAGGCGACCTCAAGACCTGAAGACGGCCTCCCCCGCAAGCGAAACTTAAGAACTCACTAAAGTTTCTACGCACTCACTCACTCACTCCTCAAAAACCAATTTATTTATTTTTGGGTGTGCAGTGTTCCAAAAGGGCAGTTATGCGCCTTTCCTTTCTAGCCCGCCACGGTAGCTCAGTGGTAAGGCGCCCGTCTACCGAGCCGGAGTACGCGGGTACGAACCCGACCGCGTTTCGATGGAGGCGAAACGCAAGAACGCAAGAGGCGCCCGTGTACTGCGCGATGTCAGTGCACGTTAAAGATCCCCAGGTGGTCGAAATTATTCCGGAGACCTCCACTGCGGCACCTCTTTCTCTCTTTCTTATTTCACTCCTTCCTTCCTCCCTTCCCTTACGGCGCGGTTCAGGTGTCGGTACTGCGCCATTTCCTTTCCTCAAAAACCAGTTTACCAGTTCTTTTTCCTTTCTCAAAGCCAATTTTCAATTTACTCTCTGCGACCCGGTGTGGCTCAGTGGTTAGAGCGCTCGGCTACCGAGCCGGAGTACCTGGGTTCGAACCCGACCGCGGCTGCCGTGTTTCGATGAAGACGAAACGCAAAAAACACGGCTGGCCCAGGACGAATTGAACGCCTAATTAAAGGCTGTTGATAAAAAGTGTCACACCACCACCACCACTGAACGGAATGTCGAGCGATAGCTCCAGTGATATACAACGCTGGTTTCACTGTTACACTATTACTATGCCCGGCCAGGAGCTTTGGCTGTGTGCGACCGGGCGTTGCATCGAACACAACCAGCGTTCTGCTCAAAGTATCAGAGTGCACCTGCGTTCTACGCAGAACCCACTTTGGTGCCCTGCGTGCGATTGTCAGTGCACGTTAAAGATCCCCAGGTGATTGAAATTATTCCGGAGCCCTCCACTACGGCACTTCTTTATATCTTTCTTCTTTCGCTCCCTTCTTTATCCCTTCCCTACGGCACGGTTTGGCTGTCATCATGAAAATTTTTATTTCTAACGAAATGAAACTCCTTTTCAGACTCCCCCCCTCACCCCCCGCTCGGCGCACAGGCCTAAGGGAGCCCTGCTCAGGAGCCTCGCAAACTAAGGTCAGGTGAAGATACATTGTCGCTTCACGGCCTCAGCCGCCAGGCGGTTGGCTTGCTGCTGTTGAGCGGGGTCCTCGCTCCGCAGGAAGGTCTCCCAGGCTTCTCTCTCTTCTATGATGTGTTCGGCGCCCGGGCTGGCAGCACATTCAAATACTGTGCGGTCGAGAGTGCCCCTCTCCCCACAAGTAATGCAATATTGGTCTTTCTCCTCTTTCGAGATTGTTATGTACACCCGGAAGGGGCTTATATGATTTACCCCTTGTAATCTTCTCCACGCAATTGCCTCCTTGTTTCCGAAGGAAGGGTCGGGCGGCGGATAGACCCTCCTGCTCAGCTTATAATGTTCCGTGATCTCGTGGTATGAAATCAAGCTATTTTTCAAGTCTGTGGAAAAGGGCTGCTCCACGGCCGCCCGGTGATAGCTAGGGCATGCTCGTGTACAGCCTCATTTCCTGCAGTAGACTCGTGCGCTGGAATCCATATTATCTCTATGTTACATTCCATAGGCCTCGCATCGAGGACGCGTTAGACCTCTTCCGAGATTCTTCCTTTCCGGAAGTTCCTGACTGTATTTTTGCTGCCACTTAAAATCGTCGCGGCCTTGGTACCAACGCAAGCAAGCGCTATAGCCAACTCTTCGGCCGCGTTGCCATCTCTCGTGCGGCTCGAAGCCGCTACCGTTGGTACTCCTGCCCCGTCGACCACCGCGGATACAGCCGCCCCGTTCTGTCCGCACGCCGCGTCTACACAAGCCACCAGGTCTGCCGGTCGCTCCCTCCTCTTCCTCTCGTAGGCCTCAACCCTATGTTCTCGCCTTTCCTTGTTAAACTCGGGGTGCATGTTCCGCGGCATAGGTGGGACGCATATCTTGGCTCCGATAACTGCCGGAATGTTTACCATCTTGTGCGTGCTACTTTCTGGCCGGATTCCTACCCATTCGAGTATTGTCCTGCCCGTTTCAGACTGGCCGAGCCGTTCTAATTGGGATATTCTCACCCCCTCTGCCAGGAGGAGGAGGATATAGAAGAGGAAAGGCCAGCTCAACCCATCTATTGTGTACCCCCATTTTCTCAAGCCGCTCCGTCGACGTGGATATGGGAATTCCCAGAGCTCGCTTGGCGCATTTCCTGAATATTGTGTCTACTTTCTCTATTTCCGCCTTGCTCATGTTTAGGTACGGCGTCGCGTAGCAGATCCGACTTACTACGTACGCCTGCGACATTCTAAGGAGATTCCTTTCTCTTAGCCCTCGCCCTTTTACCTCTACCCTCCAGAATATGCCTACCACTTGGTCTGTATATGTGGCTAATTTCTTTACGGTGTTGGTGTGGCCTTTTTTGTTAATAAAAATGCCTAGGATCCTCATTCCCTCGACACTGAGCACTTCCAGGCCTCCCACCACCACTTTCATTTCTACTTCTCTCGTTCCTGCCGTCGCTATTATACGCAAAGGGCTCTGCCCTAGTAGCACGCTTTGTTGCCTCAGTGTGGCCACAACGTTACCTTCTAACATTGCCTTAACGTGGCTAGCGTCCTCTTTTTGCCACGTTAACGCAACATACATAAGACAACGTTGAGACAATATTGCTGCAATGTTACATCAACTTTCAGTCAATGTTAAAGCAACTTCTGGAGACAATATTAATGCAACATTGCTACAACATTTTCTTAATGTTGATGCAACTTTTTATTCGCACACATGCAACATTCCCACGACAATGTTACTACAATATTGCTGCAATGCTGTCATAATGTTTCAGAAACATTCAGACAGCATTCTAAATTACTGAAATATTTCAGCGACCAATAATGGCTGCTGCTCAATAAAGTGATCTCTTGAAAGACTAAACTGTGTACAATGGCATCATCATACCAGATTGGTTACAGCAGCTTAAGGTCACAAGAATGAGCAATTGAGCATTACTCCTTGCTACACAGTAATGCGGTGCTTGCTATAGAATACAAATACAGGACTGCACTGCACAACACATTTTTTTTCCATACTTTCCAGACCGCTTAATCAAAATAAATCCTTATATGTTACATTCATTAGCTCTCTACCACTGCTCCTATCGTTTAGATGCAACAAGTTTCCATGACATGGTTATTTTGACAATTAGACTGATTTATTTAAATAGACAGAAATATAATTTCGAAAAAGGAAGCAGACTTAAAATACACTCAACATTTACACAAACACATTGGCATAGCTTGAAAAATGCAACACGTGGGCTTACATTTTCACGAATATGATTTATTTATTTACTTCTTAAAGAAACTTGCAACAAATCTAAAAAAAAACAGTACACATGTGAGCTACTCGGGAACAAGAACCAGAGCTAATGTTTTAAACAGTTACTAGGCACATTACCATAGCATGAAAACGTGCACACACCTCTCAACTGGCATGTTATAAATACAAAACACTTCAGTAAACTATTTACACAACAATAGCACACCTTGAAAACATGCACCACCTTAACTTTGTATTTCCCAAATATAACACATTCATTTTGTGCACAAAATTGCAACAAATAAACAAAGTAGCAGTTCAACCTAGTTGGCCATTCAGAAACAAGGAGCAGAGGTATTATGAACAGCAGAATTAGTTGTTGGGCTGTTTAACATCACTGATTTAAGTGCATAGTTTTCCAGCCCTACGGAACACACACACACAGATACATGAGCCGCCGCGGTGGTTCAGTGGTTATGGTGCTCAGCTGCTGGTCTGTTAAGACACGGGTTCTATCCTGGCCGCGGTGGTTGCATTTCGATGGAGGCAAAATGCTAGAGGCCCGTAAATGCAATCTGCATGCAAGAGATCTAAAGAATGAGGAGAGGTTCCAAACTTGTCAAGCACTGCAGTGATTGTACAGAGATTTTCAAGTGCGTAGATCCTTAGCAGAAGCAGACCACAAACCACATGTGAAGCGACAGAGACGCATCATATTAAAAAAGCTGGTTCACAATGTGCGAGCAATACTTCAATTGTATCATATAATGCAGATATGATGTTTCTTTCATAGTTTTTATGATAAAGGTGTGATAAGTTTGTTTTTTTCCTGCTGGGCTGGTCTGAGGGCATTTAAGCAGTGTCTGTGCCGTTAAATAACCAGTTGTCAGTGAGCGCTGTGTTTTATCCTTCTTCCCAACTTCAGTAAAACGGCAAGTTGGTACATACTTGAAGAAAACAGCGCAGCAACAAGCACAAGAGCGAAGATGGGACAGGTGCTGACCAGCAACTGAAGGTTTATTGAAAACGAACACTTAAAATATACTCACTTTACAACCAAGAGCGCACATGAGCTGCGCGAACAACACCGATAAGCTATCAACTTCAGTCATGGTGGTCAAGATTCAACAGTTCACTGTCATGAACGACTGTCCGTCCTTGTTCATGATTGTGAACTATTGTATCCTGACCACCATGACTGAAGTTGACAGGTTATCAGTGTTATCCGCGCAGTTCATGCGCACTCTTGGTTGTGAAGAGAGTATGTTTTATGCGTTCCTTTTCAATAAACCTTCAGTTGCTAGTCAGCACCTGTCTCATCTTCTCTCTTGTGCTTGTTGCTGCGCTGTTTTCTTCAAGTATCCTTCTTCCCTTCTTTGGTCATGCACCGTTGCACTGGAAAACTACAAATTTAAAGTACTGTCAACATTTGCCTGAACAATTTAGCACGTCTAAAATATGCTTGTCTTCTGGTAGCCTCCAGCTGCTCACAATGATGGTCTCTTCTAATTCATGATGTCACAAGCGAAGCTGCATCCCTGCAAAAAAAAAGAACCAAAAATTTCCTAATATAAGCATACACGTCTAATAACAAATCTTCTACACTCCTCAAGGAACACAGACATTGGACAGCTCTGTTTAAAGAACTTATGTCCAGTCACTTGGCTCAAACCAAAATAGTGAAAAAAAAAATGCCCTTCCCTGGCACCGCGAGCATATTTTAACAGCCTGAGCAACAAATTGTTCTGAAAGTGGCTAAAAAATGCATTCATTACATAAAAGACATCGACTATTCATGCCACCTAAAATTCCTCCAAAGCAAGCAAATAATTTACAAACAAAAATTCCCATTCCCGCACCTCACAGTAATGGCCAGTGCTGCTGTCTCGCTTGAATCTTGCCTTACAAGCGGACATACTGATGTCATCCATGGGGACGACAATTCAATTGCTTAAAACCAGAAGGGCGTTTGTAGATGAAGGCGTAGCCGGCTGGAGGTGGTTGCACATCACTCCCTTTGTCTTCCCTCAATTGTGCCATGGCAGGTGGCCGACAAAGTAAACCGAGAGAAGAGGGCAGGCCCAGCCTATAGTCTTTTTCAGTCTCACTGCTGTGCACAATTTGAAAGGCAAAGTTGCTAACGGCCGATTCTTCCTGGGCTACATAAGCTAGATCACAAACTGATGATGGGTGCAGGGGTCAAGTGGATGCAGCTAGCACAGGAAAGGGCTAATTTGGGGAATATGGGAGAGGCTGTCGCCCTGCAGTGGGTATAGTCTTGCTGACGATGATGAAGGATGATTGAATACCAATGAATATTTCACTTTTCTTACCCTTGGCGCAAATCGCTGCACAGTCCCATAAATGTTGGTTATAAGGGTATACATCTGATTGGGAATGAGACGGCAAAGACTAGTATAATGCAGCAGCGTCAGTTTAGAGTGAAAGAATAAATTCTGGTTCCTTGCTTAAAATGCCGCTGGATTTATGCTATCTTCCAGTAGAATGCATGAGAACTGGTGTAATGCCCTCGCACAAAGTGCAGACGTTAAGGAACATGCACATGTTCTTCCAGAGAGCGAAACATTCCAAAGTAGTGGTAATGACCATCGGTCATCACTGCTGGATCAGTATGCCTCTGCGTCTTTAGTAATTTTCTAGCATCCGTGGGTAACTCTGGATGGTATGGCTTCAGCACTTTAAGCAGGGAATGCAGGTGAGAAGCAGGCTATTAATTGCCCACACGCGCAAGTCGTGCTCTAGACATTGAGTAGCGGCACCAGACTCAAGTGTCATCTTATCTTCATAAACCACCAACTCCTTATTGTCAGAAATCCGCGACAACTCCTATGTTGCCCTTTCTATGTCAGAGATGCTGCTAGCGGTGCTAAAATCCGACAAGTGAGTACTGCGGCTTTCAACTGCGTCCTCGCCTGGCGCTGATAAAGAGGATAAAATAATATTATGCGATCAAAAGGCATCTTGATACTGTTCTGCTCATGTTGCGTACAATCTGCTGCCATGACCATTATCAAGCCTAACAACAGCAAAACAGTTTTCTAGTTCGTCGTGAACAGCCTCTGCTGTTCTTCGGCGTCGTTGCTGAATGGACACTTCGCTTAGCGAACACGTCATTCTCTTCATGATACAACGAATGTAACACTTTATCAAACTATCACGAAGAACCAACACAAGTCACAGCACAACAACGGAAGTCTAGAAATCACTCACCATTGAGGTCATCCTCTGGGCAAGCCTTTGTTGTTTCAGCTGAATTCCAGTGAAACCACAACGAAACACAGCAGCGCGGGCACGGCGACCGCAAGAAAAACTGTACTAGAAGAACAAAATATCTTGCCACGACTGCCGCTGACACGCAACGCAGGTTCTCCGATGAGCGCGCATCGCAGGATTGGCTCTCGGCGCGGCCGCGGTTTGGATTTGTGATAGTGATCTCCATGGCCATTAGACTGCGGGGCGTCAGTGAAACCAGAACTAAATTTTTTCGGCAGTTTTAATTTTGTCTGCATGTTTAATTGAAAAACAAAGTACTTCCAGCTCATTAAAAATATTTTAGATAGAAATATATCTTTCTACATTAGTGTCACAGAGTGCAAGTACACTTGGACTGCTCACCATTTGCATACACACCACATGCAAACTTGCCCTCGAAGTAAAAATTAATAAATAAATAAATTAATACTGTCATGGTGAGTAGAAGTGATCTGGTACGTGCTTTTCTATTTGGGCTTCAGAAATAGCCCGAGAGGGCAGACAATTAACCTATAGCATGAATGTTATATCAATGAAATCGTATGTGGTTCAACATTTATTCATAATTTGACAATATTGCTGCAATGTGAAAAGACCACTTTAGGGCAACGTTATCAGCATGTTGCTTGGTAACATTGCAGCAACATTATCTAATGTTGAAGAATGTTAGCGCAACATAGTACAACATTGGCAATGTTGTTGCAACGTTGCAGTAACATACTGTGCTACTAGGGTGATTTGTGCGGTGAGCACGCCAGGCCTCTTTCGGCCGCGTACTTCACCACGACGTCTGCGGCCCTTTCCGCTATTCATTCACATGTTTATGTCGTCCGCGTACATGCTGAATTTTAGATTGGGGATCTTGTTCAGCATGGCCGGGAGACCTCTAGTCGCTATGTTAAATAGGAAGGGGGACAGTGCGGCTCCTTGCGGGGTTCCCTTTGCTGCCCAGCCCTATGCTGGGGATCTCTGCATCCTGGAATTTGATCACCGCCTTCCTCCCTCGGAGAAAGTCCTTGATGTATCGTATTTTCCGGTGTATAAGACGCGGCTTTTTTTCAAAAATCTTGCTAGTGCGTCCTATACAAGGGTACGTCTTATATGCGAATTTTTCGGCTTTTTTTTTTGCGAGTTCAGAAATTACTCAGGTTCATGTTCAAGCTTTTTTCACCGGAAAAATATCGCTACCAATAACGTGGTTGTAAACGGCTATAATACGGGGACCGCCATGCTCAACTTCTTTAGGTGAACTTTATCATGAAACGGCGGGGATGATGACTAGCGGGATCATAAACACACGGCTCTTTCGGAGGCCCCAAGCAAAAGTAATGTGAAATGCCAAAAGATGGCGACAATCGCGCTTTTCGCCATTGTCAAGACAAGCCAAGACAAGTCGGCAGTTTTTTTTTAGTCTCCCTTTGCAACTTTGTTTGCTCTGTGTACGTAGTACGCGCGTTGTGCAAAGAGAATGTTTCAGCTGCATTGCCTCCAGACACGGGCAAACTTTTTGATAGCGCATGTGAAGATGAAGACTTCGAAGGTTTTAAGTAAAAATAAAATGTTCTTATAGACATAAGGAGAGTTCTTTCGTATTTTTTTTTTGCTAAAACGTGGACGGGTATGGCACGAGTGTTGTCTTATCGATCACTCAGCGTTGCTTAAGAACTCACAGGTACGGCGCATTTCATGATGGTCACACAAGCATGTTTAATTAGGCCTCACTAGCCTGACTGGGTAAATTGGGGTGCGTCTTATACACGGGTGCGTCTTATATACCAACTTTTTCAATGACAGCCTGCATATATGGCAGGTGCGTCTTATACAAAGGTGCGTCTTATACACCGGAAAATACGGTACTCGCATGTTCTTTTGCCCACGTTTACCTCCTCCGGACCTCTGAGCACCGCCTCGTCTCGGAGGTTGTCGAAGGCCTTCGTGAGGTCAAGACCTAGGATCCTGTTGGCATCTAATCTTTTCTTGTTTATAATGTCATGTTTGAGTCTGAGCATTACATCCTGCGTGCTGAGCTCAGGTCTAAAACCCACATTCTTGTGCGGCTACAGGTTTCCATCTTCCATGTATATCGTTAACGTCGTTTGCACTACGTGCTCCACGAGTTTCCCCACGCACGACGTTAAGGAGATCGGTCTTAAACTGTCCAATTTTGGTTCCTTCCCCGGTTTGGGGAAAAGAACAACCTCTGCCTGTTTCCATTCCTCAGGCAATTTACCCTCCTTCCATACTTTGTTCATGTATCGCGTAATCGCCTCTATCGAGTCGTCGTCCAGGTTCCTGAGCATGACATTGGATATTTTATCTGGGCCAGGTGCCGAGCGAGTCTTTAGCACAGCGGTACCTGCTCTGATCTCCGCTACCGTACTGTCACCGACTAGCTCTTCATTTTCCGCTTCTCCATATTCTGGCTGTCGTACTTCCGTCGTGTCCCCTATGTAAATATCCCTGAGCGTATCCATCAGCTGTTTGTCCGCCCCCTGGAAAGGGTGTCTCGCTTTCACCTGGTTAACGCTCGGGGAGCATAGAAACGGTAATGATAGAAAGGATTACGGGACGCAAGAGAGCAAAGCATACTTCTGCTTAACATCTACAGCAACCCGAAGCAGACGAAAATGAAATTCGGAACGATATTTAGAAAAGCCATCAAACTGGCCTGGCAGAGCCCGTCGGTGATCGTGGGGGACTTTAATCCCGCACACCAGGAATTGGGGTACGCGAGGCAAGATCCGAAGAGCAGACTTCTTAAGGAGTCGGAAAACCTCGTACTAACCTTGCATACCGACCCGTGTGCGCCCACTAGAGTTGGCAGCAGACGAAGCATAGAAATCGCGCCGGACCTCACCTTCAGTATGAATGCAGGCAGAGTAGAATGGGCAAACACCAGGGAGAATGTGGGCAGTGACCACTTCATGGTAGCCAAGAAGCTTGGAGGAGGAGTCAAGCTGCGAAAACTGCGAAACAGGCGAGAATCGTGGAGTGGGAAAGATCCCGGGCGATTCGCAGAAGCTAGAAAGCTAAGGAAATTGGTGACATAGAAGACTGGGCAATACAATTGAGGGAAGATGCCAAGGACGGCAAAGCGGTAGCCGAAGGGGAAGATGCACCGGAGATAAGGGACAACAAGTTAATGAGCATGTGGGAGGAGAAGGAAAGGCTCGAGAAGAGACTGAAATCTCAAAAATGGAACAGAAATTTAAAGCTTTCGCTAGCCAGGCACACCAAGGAAATGGAAACGTATGCCATAAAACTAAACGAGCAAAATTAGTACGGCAGGTGCGACGAGATAGGAAGGGGCATAATCCTAGCTAAGACGTGGAATATACTGCGGAATCTCCTCGACCCAGACAAATCCTAATAGTAATTAGTCAATAATTACGTGTGACGTCATCCAGTGGTGGCGTCGCCAGTTTGTGCCACAGAGATAGTCAAAGTGGTACGGAAAACACTTTTGCCTTTACGCACTTCAGACAGTCAAAGTGACCCTGAATTTTTGTCGGCAATCCTTTTCTTTTAGTCCATCACCAACTGACCAGCTGCCCTAACCCGAAACATTCATAAGGTTGCTGTGGTGGAACAAACGTGCAGACGGACAAAACTTCACGGGACGCATCGTCTCAGAAAAAAAATTTTCATGTTAAACAGCCTCCCCGCCTCTACGCTTAGTATTCTTACCAGTGTATGGTGCCTGCTCTTCCATGCCTGCATGAGCAACGCGAGATTGACTGGCACTTCTTTGCCCAAATAGCTGTTTTTTGCTCACCCACATCCAATAAACCTTTCCAGCGGACTGTTTTTGCTCAGTTTCTTACATAGCAGGCAACGCTGCCAAAGTTAGCGCCCCTGCTCGCACACGCAAAGTCTGAGCCCAAAAAGTAGTACTCCATAAAACCAAAGTGAGCACAAGCATATTTAGTTGTGACAGATTTAAGTACCGTGACTGGAACCCTCAGAAATTCGTTTTACCTCTTGCCACATTTTCGTCCTGAGACTTAAAAGAATTGTATGTGTCGGTACGATATGGCGGTGGTTAGACGGTGGATTTGCTCCTACTGAATCCGCGCCCATAAACTAGTTCACACGCAGCGCAAATTACAGCCAGAGGGCCCCAACATTGAGCGCCTCATACCTTCGACAGTCATTTTCAATGCTACTACATTATTAACACCGCTCATCGTTTTCATCCATATACTCACCGGTTTTTCCAAAAGGATGATTGACACGTGGCGGTGTCATGTGGTTTCGCGAACGTACTACTTTCATAGCCTCCGCAGCGTTGCCTGCTGCTGTATGAACCGGGGTATACGGTCATCTCCAAGGAGGCGTCACAATAGCCTTAATCACTCATCTGTGCCATCTTGCCAGCCTAGGCCCCCTGTCGTTTTGCCAATACAAAGCGAGGCCGACTCAAGAGAGCTAAACTCCATAACATTCTTCGCATCCCTGGAGTCGGTGCCAGTACAGAGACGGGGGGACGAATATACACCAACTTTATTTAAATCACGCCGCTCAATCGCCGATGGCTACGTCTCAGTCCAGCCGCACCAGGACTTCCCGGCCATTCAGCCGGTCTGAGGCAAAGTCCAGGCAAGCACAGCAGGGTCAAGTGGCTTGGAACTGCATTTCTTATCCCTTTCTGCCATTTTCTGTCGCTTTGTGTCGAAGAGGCACGGTGGTTAGAGGCGCCTGATGCGTGTATCGATGTGCCGGAAAGGAATGCCTGCGTAGAATACCGAAATTCCAGTCCACTGCTCAGAGAGTCAGATGACTCATTCCTTTACGAAGCAAGAAAACCATTTTGCAAACCCAACAGCGCACCCGGTGGTGGTGGTGCAATCAATCAATAAGGTCCTTCGATTCAGCAACCATCAAAAGCGTGCTCGAGCCGAAAGAATATTTCCATATGATCATGGAAAAAAAAATTTTCGAGACCACTGCGGCGACCCGCACTGCAGCAATGCGAAACCAAAACGCCCACATACAAAATCGACGCCCGTGGCTGGTTCTAACGTCCATCTGTTATATCGACGTCCATCACTATTTTGAAGTCTACATTTATTTTTTCGCGTTTTTTCGTCTTTGATTAATGAACACACTAAAGCTCGTCAACCAAATTTTTCCCATGGAAACATCTTATCACGCACTATCTCTCAAAATCATACTTTCACGCATTTATCTCAAGAGAACGACGTAATCGTGCGCAAAAAATTTGCGGACACTTTCTTGCTGACGCCGCAGAGGCATATAATGCTTTCGCATTAATGAAGAAATCAAATGAACGTCCTTCGTGACCTTGTTTATCGCACGCCCATTAAGTGTGATTCACTCATCAACAGTAGTCTTTGTACCTTTAAAGGGTAATACAGCCGCTGTTTTCATTCATTTCAGCGCAGACACAAAGAAGCACGCACGTCCTACCTAAAAGTCCCATCTAAATGCGACGAGCCTTCAAACCTATTATTCCCAGCTGCAAAAATAATTTCGATATTGTACTTGAAAATTAATTCCAAGGCTCTTTCTGGTCACCTTCACCTTGACCGGCAGTACAAGGTCAATATTTATTTAAAAAAATTAGGATCACAAAATGAACTTAGATTTTTGTTTTCCCAGTCACTGGAATAAAAGCCGCGAATAAAAAACTCTTAGGTGATCCTCGATGGATCGTTTGAATGCGTTTGCAGCCAAACATTTGGTTATACCTGTGACTGACACTCTAAGTCCGTTATATCTGATGTTATACAATAAGGCTTGTTATATATCCGGGATTAACACACCAACAGGTGCAGACACAAAAGATCAGTATATGCGAGGTTAAACCACTAGAGTTCTTTATATCCGAGGTGGCATGCCAAGGTGCATTATATCCGAGGGAGTACGTGCCGATGTCGTTCCTAAGCCCAGTGGGCAGGTTTCCACCTGCCACTGGCTGCTGACAGACGGTGGTCGCCAATTCTGCTCACTCTGACGGCTCTAATGCTAACGCATTAAAAGCAAGAAAGGTTTAGGTTTATTGGCGTTTAACGTCCCAAAGCAACTCAGGCTATGAGGGACGCCGTAGTGAAGGGCTCCGGAAATTTCGACCACCTGGGGTTCTTTAATGTGCACTGACATCGCAGAGCACACGGGCCTTTAGAATTTCGCCTTCATCGAAATTCAGCTGCCGCGGCCGGGATCGAACTCGAGTATTTCGGGTCAGCAGCCGAGCGCCGTAACTACTGAGCCACCGCGGCGGAGCAATGACTTACGACAGTCAGAGCTGAATAGTGGGTAGAAAAATTAATATGAAGACACAGATTTGCAAATGAATGGCAGTTTACAATCGGTAGCGAGGCGCTTGGGTTGGTAATGGAATACGTCAACTTAGGACAGGAAGAGAAGGCAGATCCAGATGACGAGAGGAAAATAACTAGACGTATAAGAATGGGGTAAGTGCATTTGGCCAGTTCTGCGAGATCATGAATGGAAGTTTACCAATATCCCTCAAGAGAGGAGTATGTAACAGCTGTATACTACGGATACTCACCTATGGGGCAGAAACCTGGAGGCTAACGAAAAGGGTTCAGGATCAACCCGAGGTCCAGGCCCAGAGCTATGGAAAGGAAAATGATAGGTGTAACGTTAAGCGATTCCTAAGGAACAGGGCAGAGTTGATTAATATCTTGGTCGGAATCAAAAAGAAAAAATGGGCATGGGCAGGGCTTTTATGTGCAGGCGAGATAACTGATGGTCGTTAAAGGTACACTAAAGAGGAATCTGAACTCGGCTTTTTACAGCCGTAACTCGATATACCCGTTTGCAGAATTCTTAGGAACTTCCAATTACTGTCCTGCGTGGCTGGCTGATTTTCCTAATTGAAATATCGAATTAAACGTCCGGCTCCCGCCTTTTTTGAACTCACCGCAGAAAGTAGGAGCAGTCAACTAACGCGTGGAAATAAAAATGTGCACGGAAATAAAAATGTGTGTGGACCTCTGCTTTCGCAGATCACTACGTATCAGTCCGCCGATGGCAGAGTGGCAACCCGCCATAAGAGTGGTTGAAAGGTTGGTTGACTCCTCCTTACTGTCTTGGTCAGAGTTCAAAAAATGGCGGGAGCCGGGAAGTTTCAACCGATTTAAATTAGGGAAATCGGCCGCACAGGACAATCATTCGAAGTTTCTAAAAATGCCCGAAACATGTAGGTCGAGTTCTCGCGGCAAAAAGACGAGTTCAGATTCCTGTTTAGTGCACCTTTAAGGGTAGTGGAGTGGATTCCAAGAGAAGGCAAGCGTGGGTATAAGGGGGCCGCACCTGACACAGCACAGGTTTAATTGGAGAGGTATGGGAGAGGCCTTCTTCCTCTAGTGGACGCAGCCAGGATGATGATGATGAACTATTATTTAGGGTGTAACTAATTACTAATTACTGCATACTTTCTATGATTGTTAATTGTTATCAGCGCTTACTGCCTACCAATTATCTTTTAGGGATCGTTGGCTATCATCTATTAACTGTCATTTATTGACCAGCTTCAGCTATCTGACTATCTACTGGCTGACCCTGTGACGACACAAGGTTTTGAGCCGCCACTTTGGTGTCCACCCTGGGTTCGCGGCTCAGTGGAACATCGAATGCTTCCTCATTAGCGGATGCGAAGCAGGAACGGGACAGCCGGAACAAAGTCTAAAAACTGTGTAACCATATGCACTTACAGTAAGAGTGAAGTAAAAAATAAAGCACGCAGCTTCCTCACGCAGCTTCCTTACCAAGCCCTTGCCTGTGGCGCAGCACGGCCGATGCGGAGGGAGCGCACGCCGGCTGCTGCCCATTCATGGTGCTACCCAGGCTGTACACTGGCTGTAGAGCCTGGGCTCAGCAGTGGACAGAGGTTCGCTCTTCGTATAGCCTGCTCTTCTCACCCGTGGTGGACACGGTGGCCATTTTCAGCCTCTGCCTGAAACATGGATGCACAGGCAAACAAACGCTCTCACGCAACGATATGAAGACTTGCGTATGTATGGCTGAGTTAGGCAGCCTGATGGGTAGACTCACGGACCTGCACTGTCATTTACTACAAGTAATTTGGTTAATCTTACCCCAGGTACCGGTATTTCATCTAAGTCGATCGCTGGCTGAACATAAATTAAGTGCTTCTGGAAACACAGGCAATGAGTGTTTGTTAACGCACAAAACACCGCTTTCAGTGAGCGGCATGCACAAATTCCCAATAACTAAATAAATAAATCAGCCTATCAATCTGTCTATAAATCAATGTGTCAGTCAGTCAGTCGATCAACCAATCAATCAAGCTGTTTATCAATAGCTTTATGGTTTATAGGGGTTTAACGTCCCAGAGTAACTCAGGCTATGAGGGATACAGTAGGGAAAGGTTCCGGAAATTTCGACCACCTAGGGTTCTTTAACCTCTACTGATATCGCACAGTACACGGGCCTCTAGAATTTCGCCTCCATTGAAATTCGGCCGCCGCGGCCGGAATACAACCCGTGTCTTTCGGGTCAGCAACCGAGCGCCATAACCAATCATACACCATGCGGCTATCAATCTGTCAATAAATCAATCGATTGATCAATCTCTCAATCAACGAATCAGTCAATAAATGGGTTACTAAGTCAATATTAGTCAGTTCACCAGTCCATCAGCCAACCAAAAAATCAATCAGCCAATTAATCAAACATCCAGCCATACAGTAAATAAATCAGTCAGTAGATCGAGCTTTTACAAAGTGTCGCTCGTGAATCTGCTTAAAAGAAAACCAGTCAAAATGAAATCTATTAATCAATCGCAGTCAGTAAGTAAGCCAAGCAGCCAATCAGCCAATCCATCGAATATCGGTCTAATTGACCAAGGACGAGGAAAGAACGTCAAAAAAATCATGGCACGGAGGCGACAGCCGAGCCAGTGTTCCCTTCTGCTTTGTAATATGTCATGTACAATAGTGTAATATTGTTTCTGGCTCGCCTTCGTCAATGTTCTGAATGCTCTTAGAATCTTCGTAATGATCCAACTTGGAAGAAGGGGGGAGGGGGTTTCTTTGCAGAAAGCCGTCGTACTAATGAGAAACATCAGATTCCAGGAGAATGCAACTCGCCCTGCTCCCATCGGAGTTCCCACCCCCTCCGCATGTCCTACTGAGACGCAAGCAGTGGCAAAAAAAAAAAAACACAGTCCTTGCAGTCTCCTACAATATCCTATTGTCGCCGCGGCCTGCCTCCAGCCAACACGTGCATCCTATTTCTCCAAATATCCGCACACATCTGTCGGCAGCCACTCAAAAACAGAATGTAAATTCCTACAGCAGCAAACTTGGGAGTTGATAAGTTCATTCGTGATAATCAGTGTCATGTAGCTGAAACCTTTTCTCCCTGCTGGGTAAGACATCGTTCGAAATACTTAGCCCTGCGTATACTACAAGCAAACAGTAGCCACATTAAAGCAGCGGCACAGGCGTCCTACCCGAAAGACCCACCCCAATGTGTCGAGCTTTCAAACTGATTCTCAGTTATAGGAAGCTTAAAGATAACTGAATGCAATTCTTGTTCTCAGTTGGATTTTCATCCGTGGCTGTCTCTGGAAATGTTCGCGCTTATTCGACACCACAATGTCTGTAGTTACTGCAGACGAGGTTAGGGTCCGAAATGAAATTTCCTTTGTTTTTCTCCCCTAGTAAATTAAAAATTATCCTGAACGAAAGCTATAAAAAGACTCCGTGATCACCATTTCGAAGATAAAGGCAATGTTAACTAGCCTCAGGGATTCATGCGAGAAAACCTGTAGTAACGTTCCCGGAATTAGCAGCTCGAGAAAATGCCGGGTTGGGGTGACACTTGCTTTTCACTGGTTGAGTTTTTACCACATAAGCATCGTTTTCAGTGAAACTGGCGCCTTTGTCTTGCGAATCGCGAAATCTATTGGATACACGCAATCTGCAAAATCCAGCGAGTCCGTTTCACTATGGGCAGAAGCATTTACGTTCACACAGGAACAGCATTTCGCATGAGATTGAGTAGTTAATAAGACTCAGCAGGGTGTATGAATCTCCGCAAACTCTGTGATGCGTGACATGTTGTCCACCCCTTTCTTATGAGAAAACATTCACACAGGAACAAGGTTTCGCATGAAATTGAGTAGTTAATAAAACTAAGCGGTCTATGAATCTCCGCAAACAAGTCGATGCGTTACACGTTGTCACCACTTCCTTATGAGAAAGGTCCACTGCCAGACTACAGCCATTAAACCAGTACGTAAAAAAACCTTTAAGCTCAAGACCACGCGTGGGATAACCAACCTACAAGGAAGGTGCGAGACAACCAGAACCCTTTGGTGTTACGGTCCTACTCAAGCGAAAAAAAAACCTTGCGTCCTCCTTACCCTGCGGATGCAACAGACGCAGGGATTAAACGTCACCACCCCACGATGGCATCTGTTGATTCATGGTGCCACGGCAGGGCATACATCCGCCCTACAACCTCGCTGGGCAGTAGACTGGGGTTCAGCGCCTGCTTCAATGCTGACCACCAGCGGCTCCAGAGAGCAGCTTTGCCACTGGTGATGGCCCATGGTGGACACGGTGGCCATTTTAAGCCTCTGCCTGAAACATGGATGCACAGGCAAACAAACGCTATCACGCAACGATATGAAGACTTGCGTAATATAGCAGGGTTAGTCAGCCCAAGCGTAGACAAACAGCCCTTCACTGTCGTACAGTATAGAGGGGTTTTGGTTAATCTAAGTCCAGGTACCCGTATTTGTTACAGTTCTATCAATCATCATCAGCCTGACTACACCCACTGCAGGGCAAAGGCCTCTCTCATGTCTCTCCAATTAAACCCTGTCATTTGCCAGTTGCGACCACCGTATCCCCGCAAACTTCTTAATTTCATCAGCCCACCTAACTTTCTGCCGTCCCCTGCTACGTTTGCCTTCTCTCGTAATCCACTCCGTTACCCTTAAGGACCAGCGGTTATCTTGCCTCGCATTACATGCCCTGCCCAAGCCCATTCCTTCCTCTTGATTTGGACTAGGATGTCACTAACCCGCGTTTGTACCCTCACCCACTCCGCCCGCTTCCGATCTCTTAACGTTACACCTATCATTTTCCTTTCCATAGCTCGCTGCATTGTTCTCAACTTAAGTTGAACCCTCTTTGTTAGCCCCCACGTTTCTGCCCCATGGGTGAGTACCGATAATTACCGGTTCTATCAATACCTGTGCATTAATTCCATACTTCTAGAACCACAGGACACGAACGCCTGTTAGCCCACAAAACTCTGCTTTCAGTGAGCGGCATACACAAACTCCCAATCAATAAATCAATCAGCCAGTCATCCGGTCAAGAAATCAGTCAATCTGTCCATCAATCATTAAGTCGATGTCCATTCTCAAACAGCCAATGTCAGTCAGTCACTCAGTTGATCAACGAATCAATGGACCGACTGAACTTGTAGAGATTGCCGCTTGAGCATCTACTATAGAGGAAAATAGTCACTCAATACATCTATCAATCGATATATGAATTTGTTACTAAATCAGTGCTATTCAGTCACTCCCTCAAGAAACGAATAAGTCAGAAAATCTGTTAATCGATCAATCAATGCACCATCCAACCATCAAATCAATCAATCAGTCCATCGATCCAACTTCTAGAAACAGGCGCTGGTGACAATGCTAGTAAAATTAAGCGAGGACGAGAAAAGAAGGCGTAAACGAATTTTACTTTTATCCAAGAACTACACTGCCTCTGTTTTTTTCTGCGAAGACACATCAGCGAACAGACTGCCGTAAGCAGGACCAAGCTCCTCCCCTCCCTCTTCCTCGGCCTCATTTCAAGAGTGGATTCAAAACAGCCATAAATGAAATGCGTGCCTGCGCTCACCCAAAGTTAGAATGGGCAACTAGCCTGTCTACCCCTGTGCGAGTTTATGGTTCGGATCGATGGATAGCAACCAGTGTGATTTCCCTCACTCGAAATCGCCATTCAAGCGAATAATGAGAGCGAATCTACCCAGTGGGAAATACTGAGCTCAAGAGATGAGCAAGCACGTCCAAAATTTCTAGCGGTAACTGAAATGCCTGACACCAAAAAAGCAACAAAAAATACAGCAAGTTCCAGCTTCCGGAAGTTACAAAGCAATCAGAAGTGCTCTAGCCTCGTCAGGACAGTCTAACAGTTAGGGGCTAACTGTGGGAATTTAATCTGTAAAGAGCTATTTAGTATGCACTGCGTTCTGCGGTCAAGACAAAAGGCATCGCACCGCAACGTCCCTCCACTTGATGGCGATGTAGTGACTCGTTAAGGACAAGATGCTCGGCCCGTCGTTGCGGGGAAGCCGGTTGCAGGCATCCAGGCCAGACGCGACGAAGGCATTGCACCAAGTCTAGGTGGTGTTGATTGCACACGGCCGGGCTGAAAAGACTGCAGAAATAAAACGGGATAGCATGGTAGTGACCGCGCGCTTCAGGCAAAGTGTACAAGGCCTGAGCCCTTGTATCAGTCTGATCTTTAGAATAATGCGCTATGCCCGAGCAGCAAATGGATTTTTAAGCGAAAAGCGAGCATCGCGACTCCACGGATGGTAGACTGAGTTGCCAGTTGATAACCGCGAAGTACGATTTTCAAGAGCATCAACACATCACTAACGCCTTTGACTGTCAGCGTTGACGTGAAATTACCACTTTTAAAACAATCGGCGGTCAGGGGTGGTGATCTCCCGGTGTCGCCTTTTGCGACATGTCCACTTCGCTTTTCGCCGATTGCCTCGAGCCGCCGTGATGGCGGCGTGACGACAACACATCCGCCTTCCTGCTACGTCACTGTGACGTCGCCTTCATTCACTACGCTTTGTCGAACAACGGAATGCGCTAAAGCGGATCGCGCGGATGACGGGCTAGGAAATTGATACTAGACGCCATGGATCCCATTCTATTGCCTGGTTTTTAAGCCGTGAAGAAGAGCGGCGTGTCCGCGGACATCGCGACCCGTCTGCTTTGACCGACGAATCTTTTCGGCGGCATTACCGGCTGCCAAACAGCACAGCACTGTGGCTACCGTCTGCTGAGCCGAGGTGCTGCTCGCCAAGCGAACTTACCTTGCACCGTCGTAAACAGACGACGAAGCAGACGTTGCCCATTGCGACGAGATGGGCTTGGCAGCGCTTGCGCTAGCGGCTACATGACCCTTCAAGGCATTTTAATGCGCGTTAGCGCCTTGAAACAGTGTCCGCACGAGCCAAAGAGAATTTAAAGTAATGTGACGACTTTTACGAACATACAACTGAACAGTAACACCTCCATGTTGTCGTTCACATGTTTCAGTAGGGTCCCTAGAAATTCTTGATAGTTTCAGAGACCGACATGAAAAGCGGCATTTTCATCACGGCTTAAACCGCCCTCGCGTTCGTAAAACGAATGATAAATTGAAATGAGGGCCATCAGTCTTGCATTGTGAATACCCATTGGCTGTAGTACGTACATTATGCTGCTTGAAATAAAAAACATCTCTGCAATAATTAACACCTACTAATCAAAGATCCCAAACTACTGCTGCTAGTGAATCAGCAGTGGTGAATTGTCGCTTCTCGGAGTGAATGAAAGCGCCGCCGCCGAAAGTGCCGGTGGCGTTTTTCGTTTCTTCGAGCAACAGTACGCACTTTTTTAGACCCCGCCCTAATGCGACGTGTCGCAAAAGGCGACACCGAGAGAATACCACCCCAGCTCCAGTAACCATGGCAGTAACAAATCCTTCCAGCTGAGCTTTCATCTGCTGTTTAAGATCATACTGACAAAGCAAAAATAAACCGTGCGTCCTCCTCACCCAGCGCTGGACAGCCGCCGCGAGGTACACCAGCCGTGTAGCCTTGGCCCAGCAGTGGACAGCGGTTCGGTGGTTTCTGCTCCTCATTAACCCATGCTAGACACCGTGGCCATTTTCAGCCTCTGCCTGAAACATGGATGCACGCGCAAACAAACGCTCGCACACAACGATGAAGAATCGCGTATGTATTGCTCAGTTAAGTAGCAAGATTCGTAGGATATTATACCTGACATGCCATTTAGTAGAGGGGATTTGGTTAATCTAACCATAACTACCGGCATTTGTTGAAAGTCGATCGCTGACTGAGCATAAACTCCACGCTTCTTGAACCACACGCAATGTGTGTTTGTTAGCGTACAAAACTCCTCTTTCAGTGAGCGGCAAGCCCCTCCGGTTGTCGTGATGGTCCGCTTGCATCTATAAGTCCCAACTAAACGCGACGAGCCTCTAAGCCTATTGCCCGCTACAAAGAGAATTTGAATTTTCTACTTCAAAATTAATTCCACGGCTACAAGGTCAATATGTATCTGAAAAAATTAGGATCACAAAATTAACTTAGATTTTTGTTTTCCCAGTCACTGGAATAATAGCCGTGAATAAAAAAAACTCTTAGGTTATCCTCGATGGATCGTTGGAATGCGTTAGTTGACAAACATTGATTATATTTGTGGTTGACAATCTTAACTCGTTATATCCGACGTGATACACTAAGGTTTCTTATATCCGAGGTTAGAACACCAACAGGTGCGAACGCGAAAGTTCGGTATATGCGGTAGAACACACTAGGGTTCGTTATATTCGAGGTGGCATGCCGAGGTGCGTAATATCCGAGGAAGTACATGCTGAGGTAGTTCGTAAAGCCCAGTGCGCACTGGCTACTTGCAGGCGGTGGTCGCCAATTATGCTTACATTGACCGCTCTAATGCCAACGCATTAAAAGCTAGAAAGGGACTCCGCGATCACCGTTTCGAAGCCAATGGCGATGTAGCCTGGCCTCAGGGATCCGAGCGGAAAACCTGCCCTGACGTCACCTCAGTATCTCGCGAAAGTGGCCAACTCTATTTGCTGAGAGTTTCTGGCAAAAGCCCCGTTTTCTGTGGAAGTGGCGTCTTTGTATTCCGAATGGGGAAATTACTAGTACAGGCTGTCTTCAAACTGACGTGTGTTCATGTGACCGTGACGCGAAGAATGCATGTTCACACAGGTGCAACATTTCGCATCAGATTGATTATGAACCGCGCATTCTACAGATGTCAATAAATTCCTCACGCTTGGCCATGATGTAAGCCCTTACTTATGAACACAATTCCGCTGTCACACCAGTGGTATTAAAGGAGTACAGAAAGCAATATTTAACTGCCTTGAATAGAGTGGGTGTGGTGCTGGATCCCCAGTACCGCACGATAGCTACCGGTATTACAACGGGTACAAGCTTCCCTCGGCCTGGTGCTCGGTTTTCTTGGGATATAATTCATGGCAAAGAGATTTTTCATCAGTGACACTAAGCGGACTGAAATACCTAGTGACATGGCACTCCTTGGCCAAAGTTGCCCTGGTGCCATAAAAATTCATCGACATTATCCAGTAATCTTACCAGTAAAAGTTACCGGACGCACTTAAAATCCTTACGTGCCATTGATGTGCGATGTGAAAAATTCGTATCCATCAGTGTACTGGAAATGAATGGCTCCACAGCCGCCATAGTTCTTCATACATAAAGTCAGTAAGGATGTCAAGCAGGAACACATGGTCTCTCTAATGCTATTCACCACCTGTTTACAAGAGGTATCCAGAGGCTTGTATTGTGAGTTGTTGGGGGAAACAGTTAAAGGAGAATACCTCAGCAACTTCCGATTCGCTCGCTAAGTCGCTCAGGAAATCAACTGCAACGCATGCTCAATGCATTACGACAGTCAGAGCTGAACGGTGGGTAGAAAAGTTAATATGAAGAAACAGAATTCGAAAAAAGCTGCAGTTTACAATCGGTGGCGACGCGTTTGAGTTGGTAATAAAAATGTCGATTTAGGACAGAAAGCGAAGGCAGATCCGAATGACCAGTGAAAATAACTAGAGGTATATAAGAATGGGATGAAGTGCATTTGGCCAGTTCCGTGAGATCATGAATGGTAGTTTACCGATATCCCTCAAGAGAAAAGTATAAAACGGCTGTATTTTACCGGTACTCACCTATGGGGCAGAAACCTGGAGGCTAACGAAAAGGGTTCACGCTCAATCCGAGGACCAGGCAGAGACCTACGGAAAGGAAAATGATAGGCGTAACGTTAAGCGATTCCTAAGACACAGGGCAGAGTTGGTGAGAGAACAAACGTGGGTTAATATCTTGATCAAAAGCGAAAAAAAGAAATGGGCTTGGCGAGGGCATTTAATGTGAAAGCAAGATAACTGATGGATTCGGTTTATTGGGGTTTAACGTCCCAAAGCAACTCAGGCAATGATGGACGCCGTAATGAAGGCCTCCGCAAATTTCGACCACCTGGGGTTTTTTAACGTGCACTGACATCGCACAGTCCACGGGCCTCTAGAATTTCGCTTTCATCGAAATTCGGCCGCCGTGGCCGGAATCGAACCCGCCTCTTTCGGGTCAGCACCCGAGGGCCGTAACCACTGAACCACCGCGGCGGGGCATCTCGAATAAGAAGACAACAGAACCAACAAGATAATACGAGCGCTGGTCTTCTATCAATCGTGCCCTGTGTCAGTCGCGGTCATTTTATCCGCTCAAACTTCCTTATCTCACCCTCACTCCTGTGTGGATAACCTAGCTCTTCACACTTCGAAATTTTCAAAGAGCTGTTTGTGAATAAGCTGAAGTGAGGACGTTCTATTTGCTATGTGCTGGCTGAGGTCCGACACCTCTGGGTAACACCAAGTAGACCCTAACTTCCGAAATCCACTGGTTCCACCTCATCGCCGTATTTGCTGACAAAGTAAAATAATGCACTGGTCCTTTCACTGCTTTACAAACTGTACAATTCAGCAGCATTATATACAGCTGCAGTACAGAAAGTGAGTGTAAACTTCTGTCCATGAAACTGCTTCATAAGCTCGGCAACCTTCTTTGCTTAGTGCTTCGAATGATGAGTGGGGTACCTGGGGAACTGTCGCAGCTGCAGAATCTTGCGTTGACAGCAGCCTCAGCTCCTCGCCGAGCGGTTGCCGGGATGTCACACCGAGGACTGGCGCTGTTGTGCCTGACACCCGGCCACGACCTCGGCCTCGGCCTATGGTTCGGTTGGCCGCAGCAAAAGGCGCCGGAACATAGCCGCCACCACCGTGCTCCATGGCAGACATCCTTGGGCCTCGGAACCAAGAGAGAAGACAAGATAACTGATGGTCGTTAAAGGTACTCTAAATAGGAATCTGAACTCGTATTTTCCCCGCGGGAACTAGATCTACACGTTAAGAGCATTCTTAGAATCCTTGAATTATTGTCCTGTGCGGACGATTTCCCTAAACTAAATCAGATTAAAAGTCCCGGCTCTCGTTATTTCTTTAACTCTCCGCGGAAGATCCGAGGAGTCAACTAACGCGTGGGAATAAAAATGTGCACGGAAATAAAAATGTGCGTGGACGCTCTGCTTTCGCCGATCACTACGTATCACTCCGCCGATGGAAGAGAGGGAAGCCGCCACGGGATTGGTTGAAAGGTTGTTCGACCCCTCCTACCGTCCGCGGTGAGTTCAAAACAGGCGGGAGCCGAGACGTTTAATCCGATTTAAATTAGGGAAATCGGCCGCACAGGACAATAATTCGAAGTTTCAAAAAATGATCGCAAAGTGTAGGTCGAGTTCTCGCGGCAAAAAGACAAGTTCACATTCCTGTTCAGTGCACCTTTAAGGATAAAAGACTGGACTCCAAAAGAGGGAAAGCGTGGGTACAAGGGGGCCGTAATGGCACAGCACAGGTTCAATTGGAGAGGTATGGGAGAGGCCTCCTTCCTCCAGTGGACGTAGCCAGGAAGACGATGATGAACTAATAATTGGGGTGCCACTAATTACTAATTACTGCATATTTTCTATAAATGTTTAGGGGGGTTTAGGGTTTATGGGGCTTAACGTCCCAAAGCGACTAAGGCTATGAGAGACGCCGTAGTGGAGGGCTCCGGAAATTTCGACGACCTGGGGTTCTTTAACGTGCACTGTCACCGCATAGTACACGGGCCTCTAGAATTTTTCCTCCAAAGAAATTCCACCGACACGGCCGGGATCGAACCCGCGTCTTTCGGGTCAGCAGCCGAGCACCATAACCACTGAGCCACTGCGGCGGCTATTTTTCTATAAATGTTAATTTTGCTTAGTTAAACTAATCAGTACTCATTGCCTACAAATTATCTTTCAGGCATCATTGGCTATCATCTATTAACTGTCATTTATTGACCAGCTTCAGCTATCTATCTACAGGCTGACCCTGCGACGACACAAGGTTTGAGTCGCCACTTTGGTGTCCGCGCTGGGTTCGTGGCTCAATGGAACATCGAATGCTTTCTCATTAACTGATGCGAAGCAGGAACGGGACAGCCGGAACAAAGTCTAAAAACTGTGCAACCATATGCATTTACAGTCATAGTAAAGTGAAAAAAACAAAACACGCAGCTTCCTCACCCAGCCCTTGCCTGTGGCGCAGCACGGCCGATGCGGAGGGAGCGCACGCCGACTGCTGCCCATTCATGGTGCTACCCAGGCTGTACACTGGCTGTAGAGCCTGGGCTCAGCAGTGGACAGAGGTTCGCTCGGCGTATGGCCAGCTCTTCTCACCCGTGGTGGACACGGCGGCCATTTTCAGCCTCTGCCTGAAACATGGATGCACGGGCAAACAAACGCTCGCACGCAACCATATGAAGAATCGCGTATGTATGGCTCAGTTAGGCAGCCTGATACGTAGACTCACAGACGTGCACTGTCATTTAAAGAAGTAATTTGGTTAATCTTACCCCAGGTACCGGTATTTGATCTAAGTCGATCGCTGGCTGAACATAAATTCATTCCTTCTAGAACCACAGGCAATGAGTGTTTGATAACGAACAGCGCTTGTGAGTGGCGTGCACCATTTCCCAATAACTAAATAAAAATAAATCATTCAATCAATCTATCAATCTATCAATCTATCAATCAAATTGTCAGTCAGTCAGTCGATCAATCTATCAATCAAGCTGTTTATGGTTTAGAGAGGTTTACGTCCCAAAGCAACTCAGGCTATGAGGAATACCGTAGTGAAAGGCTAGGAGTCTAACCACCTAGGGTTCTTTAACCTGTACTGATATCCCACAGTACATGGGCCTCTAAGATTTCACCTCCATCGAAATTCTGCCGCCGCGGCCGGAATCGAACCCGTGTCTTTCGGGTCAGCAGCCGAGCGCCATAATCGATTAGCCACCAAGCGGCTATCAATCTGTCATTAAGTAAATCGAGCGAACAACCTCTCAATCAATGAATCAGTCTATTGATGGGCTACTCAGTCAATATTATTCAGTTCACTAGTCCGTCAGCCAACCAATCAATCAGTCAGCCAATTATTCAAACATCCAGCCATACAATGAATAAATTGGTCAGTAGATCGAACTTTTACAAGGTGTCGCTCGTGAATCTGCTTAAAATAAAACTACTCAAACCTAAATCCATTATTCAACCCCAGTCAGTAAGTACGCCAATCAGCCAATCCATCGAAAATCACTCTAACTGACCAAGGACGAGGAAAGAACGTCAAAAAAAGAGCCGACTGCCGAACCAGTGTTCTCTTCTGCTTTGCAATAAGTCATGCACAATAGCGTAATATTGATTCTGGCTCGCCTTCGTCGATGTTCTGAATGCTCTCAGCATCTTCGTAATGATCCAACTTGGAAGAAGGGGGGAGGGGGTATCTTTGCAGAAAGAATTGGTACTAATGCGAAACATCAGATTCCAGGAGAATGCAACTCGCCCTGCTTCCATCGGAGTTCCCACCCCCTTCGCAGGTCCTACTGAGAAGCAAGCAGTGGCAAAAAAAACACAGTCCTTGCAGTCGCCTACAATTTCCTGTTTTCGCCGCCGCCTTCCTCCAGCCAACACGTGCATCCTATCTATCCAAATATCCGCACACACGAGCCTTTTCTAGGAAGCCACTTCACAGCTGAAAGAAAATTCCTACAGCAGCAAACTTTGGAGTTGATAAGGTCACTGGTGATATGCAGCGTCACGTAGCTGAAAACTTTCCCCCTGTTGGGTAAGAAATCATGGAAAATATTCAGCCCGCCGTATACGACAAGTAAACAGCAGGCACATTAAAGCAGCGGCACAGGCGTCCTACCCAAAAGTCTTAGTGCAATGTGTCGAGCTTTCAAACCGATTCTCAGTTGTAGGAAGCTTCAAGATCACTGAATGCAGTTCTTGTTATCAGTTGGATTTTCATATGTGGCTTTCTCTGGAAATTTTTGCGCTTGTTGGGAAGCAGAATGTACATAGTTACTACCCAGAAGATTAGAGTCCCAAATCAGATTTTTTTTCCCTCGCCACTAAATTAAAACTTCTGAACAAAACCTAGAAAAAGAATCCGTGATCATTTCGAAGCAAAAGGCATGTTAACTAGGCTCAGTGATCCATGCGGGAAAACATGTCAACGTTACCGGAGTTTGTAGCTCGAGAAAATGGCGGGTTGGGGTGACACTTGCATTTCGCTGGTTGAGAGTTTACGGCATAAGCGTCGTTTTCAATGAAACTGGCGCCTTTGTCTTGCGAATCGGGAAATCTGTATGGATACACGCAATCTGCAAATTGGAGTGAGTCTGTTTCACTGTGGGCAGAAGCATTTACGTTCACACAGGAACAGCATTTCGCATGACATTGAGTAGTCATGAAACTAAGCGGTCTATGAATCTCCGCAAACTAGTCGATGCGTTACACGTTGTTACCACTTTCTTATAAGAAAGCTCCACCGCCACACTAGAGCTATAAAACGAGTACATAGAACAACCTTTATGCTCAAGACCACGCGTGGGATAACCAACCTACAAGGAAGATGCGAGACAACCAGATCAAATACCCTTTGTGGTTACGTTCCTACAAAAGGAAAAAAAAAACCGTGCGTACTCCTTACCCAGCGCCTGCAACAGACGCAGGGTTTACACGTACGGAACCACCGCACGTTGGCTTCTGTTGATTCATGGTGCCACGGCTGGGCATACATCTGCCCTACAACCTGGCTCCGCAGTGGACTGGGGTCCGGCGCCTGCTTCAACGCTACCCGCCAGCGGCCCCAGAAAGCAGTTTTGCCGCCGGAGCTCCCCCGTGGCGGACACGGTGGCCACTTTCAGCCTCTGCCTGAAACATGGATGCACACGCAAACAAGCGCTCGCACACAACGATGAAGAACTACGTCATATAGCAGGGTTAGTCAGCCGAGGCGTAGACTAACAGCCCTTCACTGTCGTACAGTATAGAGGGGATTTGGTTAATATAAGGCCACGTACCAGTATTTGCTACAACTCTATCAATACATGAGTATAAATTCTATACTTTTTGAACCACAGGCAACGAGCGTCTGCTAGCCCACAAAACTCTGCTTTCTTTGAGCGGCATGCACCGAGTCCCAAAACCAATCAGCCAGTCATCCGGTCAATCAATGCGTCAATCTGTCCATCAATCTTCAAGTCAAAGTCAATTGTCAAACAGCCAAGGTCAGTCACTCAGTTGATCAACCAATCAATGGACCGACTGAACTTGTAGAGTGCCGCTTGCGCATCTGCTATTAAGGAAAACCAATCACTTAATACATCTATCAATAAATATATCAGTTTGTTAATCAATCAGTGGCTTTCAGTCACTCCATCAACCAACGAATGTCAGAAAATCTGTTAATTGATCACTCAATCCTCCATCCAACGATCAAATCAATCAATCAATCAATCAATCAACCAGTCCATCGATCCAAATTCTAGAAACTGGCGCTGGTGACAATGCTAGTAAAATTGAGCGAGGGCGAGAAAAAAAAGTAGGCGTAAACGAATTTTTCTTATATCCAAGAACTAGACTGCCTCTCTTTTTTTCTCCGAAGCAGCATCAGCAAAAAGACTACAGTAAGAAGGACCAAGCTCCTCCCCTCCGTCCTCCTCGGCCCAATTTCAAGAGTGGATTCCAAACAGCCATAAACGAAAAGCGTGCCTGCGCTGACACAACGTTAGAGTGGCCAGCTAGCCTGCCTACCCCTGTGCGAGTTTATGGTTCGAATCGGTGGATAGCAATCAGTGTGATTTCCCTCATTCGCAATCGCCATTCAAGCTACTAATGGAGCGAAACTACCCAGTGGGAAATACTTAGCTCAAAACATGAACAAGCACGTCGAAAATTTCTAGCGGCAACTGAAATCCCTGACACCGAAAAAGCAACAAAAAAAAAACACAGCAATTTCGGGCTTCCGGAAGTTACAAAGCAATCAGAAATGCTCTAGCCTCGTTAGGACAGTCTAACCGATAGGCGCCGAAGTATATCCGTTTAGCGTCAATTATAACAGGGAATGAAGAAAGTAAGTGTGGGAATTTAATCTGTAAAGAGATCTTTAGTATGCACTGCGTCCTGCGATAAAGGCAAAAGGCATCGCACCGCAACGTCTCTCCAGTTGATGGCGATGAAGTGACTGGTTGCGGTCCAGATGCTCGGCCCTTTGCTGCGGGGAAACGGGGTGCAGGCATCCGGGCCAGACGCGACGAAGGCATTGCACACGGCCTGGCTGAAAACACTGCACAAGTAAAACGGGATAGCATGGCAGTGACCGCGCGCTTCAAGCAAAGTGGACAAGGCCTGAACCCTTGTCATAATCTGATCCTTAGAAGAATGCACTATGCCCGAGTAGCATATGGATTTTTGAAATTGAACTTTATTCCGTCGAGGCGGAAAGGGACTCGAACAAAAGTGAAAAGATATCACTTGACGTGGTTCGAGCCCACATTTACAAGGCATACAGCAGTTTCACATTTACATGTATAGCAGCATAGTCACGAGAACATATACACATAGAAAGTGAGTCAAGACCTACTTGTCTGAAAAGAAAAAATCGCATTTTACACAACAATAAGATATCCCCATCACATCAAAACCAGCATAATACACCTGAGAAAAGAAAAACATCATTATACAATTGTAGCGAGCATAGCCATCACTCTTGTTGCTTAAAAAAATACTTCAGAGTTTGGTTGCTAACACTTTGGATATTTATATCGTGTTTATGGAGATAATTTAACCAGGTTGGAAGTGAATATTCGAGCATTTGACGGCTGATGGTTGTGCGTATGAATGGAATTTTCCAAATTTCAGGTGACCGCGATGTAGATCTACCTTCTCTTAAACTTAGACTTTATATGGTTTGAATGAGGACCTCATTGTTTTGGACATCCTGTTTATATCTTTTGCCTAAAATATAAGAATAGAGCCGATGCACAGAAAGTACTTTGAATTGCATAAACAGGCTTCTAGTGTGTGCATAAGGATCTACCCCTGCGTAAGGCAAACTGCTTTCTTTTTAGCATGTGAATCTGTTGTAAATTTGTAAATGTTGTGCTTCCCCATACCAGAAAACAATACCGGACCAGAAGCGAAATGTGAGCATCGCGACTCCACAGATGGTAGACCGAGCTGCCAGTTCATACCTCAATGTACGATTTGCAAGAGCAGCAGCACATCACTAACGCTTTGGACTGTCAGCGTTGACGTGAAATTAACACTTGTAAAACAATCGGCGATCAGCTCCAGTAACCATGGCCGCACGGTGGTCACTCATTTCCGAACGGCACACGGGCGCCTCTTAGTGAGACTCGGCTGATGAATTAAAACAGAGAAATTCAACTCTTCTGAAAGACTACAGCTATAAGAGCGGTACATTAAATAATCTTTAAACAAAGACAACGCATGGGACAAAATGAGCACACAAGGAAGCTACGGGACAGTCAGAACAGAAGCCCCAAACAGGGCATCGCCTGATGAATTAAAACAGAAAAATTCAACTCCTCTGCTACACTACGGCTATAATAGGAGTATATCAAATATCTTTTAAACAAAGACAACGCATGGGATAAAATGAACACGCAATTGAGTGTGCGTGAAAATCAGCAGAAATCCCCCGGACTGAGCATTCGTCTAATATTTAAGATCATACTAACAAAGCAAAAATAAACCATGCGTCCTCCTCACCCAGCGCTGGACACCCGCCGCTAGGTACACCGGCCCTGTAGCCTTGGCTCAGCAGTGGACAGCTGTTCGGTGGTTTCTGCTTCTCGTAACCCGTGTCGGACACGGTGGCCATTTTCAGCCTCTGCCTGAAACATGGATGCACGCGCAAACAAGCGATCGCACGCAACGACGAAGAATCGCGTATGTATGGCTTAGTTAAGTAGCAAGATTCGTAGGATATCATACCTGACATGCCATTTATTTAGTCGAGGGGATTTGGTTAATCTAACACTAGCTACCGGCATTTGTTCAAAGTCGATCGCAGACTGAGCTCAAACTCCGCGATTCTTGAGCCACAGGCAATGAGGGGTTGTTAGCGCACAGAACTCCTCTTGAAGTCAGCTGCAAACACCGATTCCCAATAACTAAATGAACAAATCAGTCAATCTGTCTATCAGTAAATGTGTCAGTTAATCAGTCGATCAACTAATCTATCAGTCAAGCTGTCCATAAATAGTTTTACTGTTTATGGGAGCTTAACATCCCAAAGCAACTCGGCTTATGAGGGATACCGAAGGGAAGGGCTCTGGAAATTTCGATCACCTGAGGTTCTCCAACGTGTACTGATATCGCAAAGTACACGGGCCTCTAGCAAACACCAATTCCCAATAACTAAATGAACAAATCAGTCAATCTGTCTATCAGTCAATGTGTCAGTTAATCAGTCGATCAACTAATCTATCAGTCACGCTGACCATCAATAGGTTTACGGTTTATGGCTGCTTAACGTCCCAAAGCATTTCAGCTTATGAGGGAAACCGTAGTAAAGGGCTCCGGAAATTTCGATCACCTGGGGTTCTCTAACGTGTACTGATATCGCACATACACGGGCCTCTAGAATTTCGCCTCCATCAAAATTCGACAGCCGCGGCAGGAATCGGTTCCGCATCTTTCGGGTCACCAGCCGAGCGCCATAACCACTGAGGCACCACGCGACTATCAATCTGTCTATATGTCAATCGATCGATCAGTCTGTCAGTCAACCAATCATTCAATCGACAGGGCAATCAGTCAATATCAGTCAGTACATCATTCCGCCAACCAACCAATCAATCAGCTAATTATTCAAACATCCATCCATACACTAAATAAATCAGTCAATCGATCGAACTTGTACAATGTGTCGCCCGGAAATCTGCTTAAAAGAAAACCAGACAAAAATCAAACAAGCTGCCAATAAATCAATATATAATTATATCCATCACTCCGCCAACGAACCAATCATCCAATCCTTCGAAAACCAGTGAAACTGACCAAGGACAAGGAAAGAACGTCAACAAAAAGAATGTCACATAGCCGACTGCCGAACCAGTGCTATCTTATGATTTGCAATATGTCATGCACAATAGCCTAATATTGTTTCTGGCTCGCCTTCGTCAATGTTCAGGATGCTCGCAGTAGTCATCAACACAAAATACATTTTCAGTTCAAAAACAAAGAAAAGAACAGTGGTTTGCGCTTCACACCCCCCACTGTAATGCCTCACGGCGCTGTGGGTACTGTAATAAATAAATAAATAAAAGTAACGATCCAACTTTGGAAGGAGGGGGGGAGGGGGTTTCTCTGCCGAAAGCCTTCTAATGAGGAACTTCCGATTGCAGGAGAATGCAGCTCGCCCTGCTCCCATCAGAGTGCACACCCTTCGCAGATCCTACTGTGACGTAATCTGCAGCTACCCACAGTCCTTATAGTCTCCTACAATAATTGTCTACAGCAGCCGTCACCTGTCTGCGAACCAGAGGTGCATCCAATTTCTCCAAATATCCACACGCACGTGCCTTTTGTTGGACCACGCGAAAGCAGAAAGGAAATTCCTACTTCATGAAACTTGGGAGTTGATAAGGTCGCTCGTGATATGCGGCGTCATGTGGCTGAAACGTTTTCCCCCTGTTGCGTAAGAAATCGTTCGAAATATTTAGCCCCGTGTATACGGCAAGCACACAGCAGGCACATTGAAGCATCAGCACAGGCGTCCTACCCAAAAGTTCGGCCCCAATGTGTCGAGCTTTCAAACCGATTCTCAGTGATAGGAACCTTGAAGATAGCTGAATGCAATTCTTGTTTTCAGTTGGATTCTGTTCCGCGGATCTCTCTGGACATGTTCGAATTTGTTCGCCAGCACAGTGCCTATAGTTACTGGCCACAAAGTTAGGATTAAAATTTCTGAACAAAACCTAGAATAGGACTCCGTAATCACTGATTCGAAGCCAATTAATGGTAGTTTTAACTAGCCTTAGGAATTCATGCGAGAAAGCCTGTCTTAACATTACCGGAGATACTATCTCCCTGGTTGCGATTTAACTACATAAGCGTCGTTTTCACTGAAACTGGCGCCTTTTTCTTGCGAATCGGGAAATCTATTGGATACACGCAATCTGCAAATTGGAGTGAGTTAGTTTCGCTGTAGGCAAAAGCATTTACGTTCACACAGGAACAACGTCTCTCATGAGATTGAGTAGCTAGTAGACTGAGTGGTCTATGAATCTCCGCAACTCTCTGACGCGTGACATGTTGTCACCGCTTCCTTATACGAAAGCTCCACTGGCACACTAGAGCTATTAAACGAGTACATAAAACAATCTTTAAGCTCAAGACAGCGCGTGGGATAACAAACTACAAGGAAGGTGCGAGACAACGAGTACAAATACTCTCTGTGGATGCGATCCTACTATAGAAATAAAAAACATGTGTCCTCCTCACCCAGCGGGTGCGACACACGTAGGGTTGATGTGGCACCACCGGACGTTCGCTGCAGTCCATTCATGGCGCCATGGCCGGGATTGGGCCGAATGCTTCAATGCTAACGAGCAGCTGCTCCAGAAAGCAGCTTTGGCACTGGAGCTCGCCCGTGGCGGACACGGTGGCCACTTTAAGCCTCTGCCTGAAAAATGGATGCACACGTAAGCAATCACTCGCACACAACGATGAAGAACTACGTCATATAGCAGGGCTAGTCAGCCGAGGCGTAGACTAACAGCCCTTCAGTGTCATATAGCATAGAGGATATTTGTTTACTCTAAGGAGCGGTACCGTTTTTTGTTACAATTCTATCAATACCAGAGCAAAAATTCCATATTTCTGGAACCACAGGCATTGAGCGTCTGTTAGAACGCAAAAATTCCTTTCGGTGAGCTGCATGCAGGGATTCCTGATCAATAAATCTATCAATCAATGAGTCAGTCAGTCGGTCAATCAATCAGTGAGTCGATCGAACAATCATTAATCAGTCAATGTTAATCGTCAAACAGCCAATGTCAGTCAGTTAATTGATCAATCAAGCAATCAATCAGTCAAAAAATCAACCAGCCGTTCAATATATCAATCAGTCAGTGGATCGAACATGTAGAGCGTGCCGCTTGTGCATCTGCTAATGAGAAAAACCAGGCACTCAATGCATCTATCAATCAATATATCAATCAGTTAATCAGTGTCTTTCAGTCGCCCCACCAAGCAACCAATCACTTAGGAAATATGTGAATGAATCAATCAATCCACCATCCAACCATCAAATCAATCGATCAGTCCAGCGATCGAACGTTTCGAAACGGGCGCTGGTGAATATGCTTCAGACGAAAACTAGCCAATTTGAGCAAGGACGAGAAAAGGTCACAAGCAGCACTGTGCGAGATACGGGTGCTTGGCTCCGGCGATTTGGTTTCTGCCATCCGCTTTATTCTCACCTTAAAATACGCAATTTTGAGATTCCTATAGGCGACGATTCTATGGGATTGATGCGGCCTGCGTTACAACAGCGAAGAGCACGCGTACCGCAGCTTCGCACGCTCTAGGTATGCTCCCTCTTCGGTGCAAAAACCCGTCCACACACAGACAGCTGCTCAGAAGTAGAATCGACAGTTGAGCTGGTTGGTATAGCATCGAAGGCGCAAACGAATTTTCCTTTTCTCCAGGAATTACACAGCCTCTTTTTTTTTCTCCGAAGCAACACCAGCAATAAGCCTGACGTCAGTAGGACTAATTTCATCCCCTCACCCCTCCTCGACCTCTTCAAGAGTGGATTCCAAGCAGTCATAATTGAAACGCGTGCCTGCGCTGACCCAAGGTTGGAGTGGTCAACTCGCCTGTCTAACCCTGTGTCAGTTTAAGGTTCGTCTGAATGAGACACGGCTGTCGGATCGGTGGATAGCAACCACTGTGATTTGCCTCATTCGCAATCACCACTCAAGGTAGTAATGCGAGCGGAACTACCCATGGAGAAACACAGGTCAATTATAGTATATAAAATAGTATCAATTATAGCGCCACTTAGAGTAGGCAATCAAGAAACAAATTGCGGACCTTTTATCTCTAAAGAGCTCTTTAGTATCCACTCTGTCCTGCGACCAAGACAAAAGGCATCGCACCGCAACATCTCTCCACTTGATGGCGATGTAGTGACTCGTTAAGGTCAAGATGCTCGGCCCGTCGTTGCGGGGAAGCCGGTTGCAGGCATCCAGGCCAGACGCGACGAAGGCATTGCACACGGCCGGGTTGAAAAGACTGCACAAATAAAACGGGATAGCATGGCCGTGACCGCGCCCTTAAGGCAAAGTGGACAAGGACTGAACCCATGTCAAAATCTGATGCTTAGAAGAATGCACTCTGCCCGAGAAACATATGGATTTTTAAGTGAAAAGCGAGCTTCGCGACTCCACGGATGATACACCGAGTTGCCAGTTGATAACCGCGAAGTACGATTTGCAAGGGCAGCACCACATCATTAACGCCTTTGACTATCAGCGCTGACGTGAAATTACCACTTTTAAAACAATCGGCGATCAGCTCCTCTAACTATGGCAGCACGGCGGTCACTCATGTCCGAACGGGACACGGGCATCCCTTCGTGAGGCTCGGCTGATAAATTTAAACTGACAAATTCGACTCTTCTGCTAGACTACAGCTATAAGAGCGGTGCGTAAAATAATCTTTAAACAATGACAACGGCTGAGATAAAATGAACATGCGAGGATTGTAGGGTACAATCAGAACAAATCCCCCGGACTGAGCATTCGTCTGCTGTTTAAGATCATGCTAACAAAGCAAGAATATACCGTGCGTCCTCCTCACCCAGCGCTGGACACCCGCCGCAAGGTACACCGGCCCTGTAACCTTGGCTCAGCAGTGGACAGCTGTTCGGTGGTTTCTGCTTCTCGTAACCCGTGGGGGACACGGTGGCCATTTTCAGCCTCTGCCTGAAACAGGGATGCACGCGCAAACAAACGCTCGCACACAACGAAGAATCGCGTATGCATGGCTTAGTTAAGTAGCAACATTCGTAGACTTACAGACCTGTCATGCCACTTCGTAGAGGTGATTTGGTTAATCGAACCATAGCTAGCGGCAGTTGTTCAAAGTCGATTGCTGACAAAGCATAAACTCCGCGCTTCGAGTAACACAGGCAATGAGTGTTCGTGAGCGCACAAAACATCGTTTTCAGTGAGCGGCATGCACCAATTCCCAATAACTAAACATATAAATCAGTCAATCAATCTGTCACTCAATGTGCCATGCAATCAGTCGATCAAATGATCTGTCAATCAAGCTGTCTATCAAGAGGTTTATGGTTTGTGGGTTCTTAACGTCCCAAAGCGACTCAGGCTATGAGAGACGCCGTAGTGGAGGGCTCCGGAAATTTCGATCACCTGGGCTTCCCTAACGTGTACTGATATCGTACAGTACACGGGCCTCTAGAATTTCGCCTCCATCGAAATTCGACCGTCGCGACAGGGATCGGTCCCGCGTCTTTCGGGTCGCCAGCCGAGCGCCATGACCACTCAGGCACCACGCGACTGTCATTAAGTCAATCGACCGATCAGTCTGTCAGTCAACCAGTCATTCAATCGATAGGTCAATCAGTCAATGTGAGTCGATACGCCAGTCCGCCAATCAATCAATCAATCAGCTAATTAATCAAACATCCAGCCATACAATAAATAAATCAGTCAATCGATCGAACTTGTGCAAGGTGTCGCTCGTGAATCTGCTCAAAAGAAAACTAGTCCAAAATTAGTCAATCTCTCAATCAATCAATCGATAAATCTATTAATCTCAATCACTCCGTCAGTCCACAAACCAACCAGTGAGCCAATCCATCGAAAACCAGTCAAGATGACCAAGGATGAGGAACGAAGAAAAAGCATCTCACAGAACCCACTGGCGAACTGGTGCTCTGTCAAGCTTTCCAACTCGACCTGCACAATTATGTGTAAAATTGTTTTCCGCTCGCCTTCGTATATGCTCGGGATGCTCTCAGCATCTTCGTGATTATCCAAATTTGGAGGGAGGGATTTCTTTCTCAAAAGCTTTGATACTAAAGAGAAACCTGCAATTGCAGGAGACTGCAACTCGCTCTCCTTCCATCGGAGTGCACACCTCCATCGCAGGTCCTACTGAGACGTAATCTGCGGCAACAGTCCTTACAGTCTCCTAAAAGTTTCTACAACCATTGCCTGTCTCAGAACAACACACGCATCTATTTCTCCAAATATCCGCAGACACGTGCCTCGTGTCTACAGCCACTCAAAAGGAGAAAAGAAATTCCTACTGCCTCAAACTTGAGAGTACATCAGGTCGCTCGTGACATACAGCATCATATAGCTGAAAACTTTTCCCCGTGTTGGGTAAAAGATCGTGCAAAATATTTATCCCGCTGTATACGACGACAAGTTAACAGCATGCACATTAAAACTGTAGTACAGGCGTCCCACACAAAAGTCTCAACCCAATGTGTGGAGCTTTAAAATCGATTCTCAGTTATGGGAAACTTGAAGATACCTGAGTGCAATTCTTTTTTTTAGTTGGATTTTGTTCCGCGGCTTTCTCTGGAAATTTTTTAGTTTGTTCGGCAGCCCAATGCCCATACTTACTAGGTTTCGAAATCAGGTTTTTTTTTTTTCTCCCGCCACTAAATTAAAACTGCTTCTGAAGAAAACCTACAGAATGACTCCGTGATCACCATTTCGAAGCTAAAGGCGGCGTTAACTAGCCTCAGGGATCCGCGAAAGAAAACCTGTCTTCACGTTATCTCAGTTAATAGCTCGAGAAAATTGCAGTTTTTAGTGACACTTGCATTTCACCATTGTTGAAAGTTCACTGCAAAAGTTTCTTTTTCAGTTTAAACTATCGTCTGTCTCGCGAATGGGGAAATCTATTGACACAACCATCTGCAAATTGGAGAGTTCATTTCACTGTGGCCAGAAGCATTTACGTTCACACAGGTAGAACGCTTCGTATGAGATTGAGTAGTGAGTAGACTATCAGTTGTATGAATCTCCACAAACTCTTGACGCTTGACCAGTTGTTCAGCGCTTCCTTATAAAGGAGACTCCGTTGCCACACTTAAGCTATTAAAGGTGCACTAAAGAATCTGAACTCGTCCTTTTACGACGAAAACTCGACCGACAAGTTCCCAGCATTCTTAGAAACTTCGATTTATTGTCCTGCGTGACCGATTTCTTTAATATAAATTGGATTGAACGTCCCGCCTTCCGCCTTTTCTTGAACTTGCCGCTGAAGGTAGGAGTCAACTAACGCGTGGAGTGCCTTTCTTGCAGTCGCGTGGCAGCTTCGCTTTCACCTTTATTTTGTGTTCTAAGTTTTCATGAATACCTAGTCAGAGATAACAAAGCTGCAAATTAGGCCCACGGAAATAAAAATATACGCGGACTCTCTGCTTTCGCCTATCGCTACGTATCACTCCGCCAACGGCAGAACGGCAAGCCGCCACGGGACTGCCTCATATACATTCCCCGCATTGGCTGACTCCTCCTACCGTCAGCAGTGAGTTCATAAATGTGGGGGGGAGCCGGGAAGTTTAGTCCGACTTAATTAGGAAAATCGGCCGCGCACTTGAAGTTCATAAGTACGCCCGGAACATGTAGATCTGCGTGGCTGCGGTAAAAAGGCGAGGTCAGATTCCTCTTCAGTGCACTTTAAAGCAGTACATGAGCTAAAGGCAGAACACAGTATAAAATAAACATACAAGGAAAGAACGTGACAATCAAAACAAACCCCCCCAAACTGAGCAGTCATCTGTGATTAGGATCCCAATAAAGCAAAAATAAATCATGCGTCCTGCTCACCCATCTCTTGCCTGAGGCGCTGGTTTGGTACGGCACCAGGGCACGTTGGCTGCAGTGGATTCATGGCGCCACGGCTATGTACAAGTGTCGGAGCCTGCTTTTTGCCACACCAGGGTCTCCAGAAAGCAGGTTTGCCACTGCTGCTCGCCCGTGGCGGACACGGTGGCCACTTTCAGCCTCTGCCTGAAACATGGACGCACACGCAAACAAGCGCTCGCACACAACGATGAATAGTTACGTAATATACCAAGGTTAGTGAGCCGAGGAATGACTAGCATACCTTCTCTGTAATACTCTAGAGGGGATTTGGTTACCATAATGCCAGGTACCGGTACATGTTCTAAACCTATCGCTATCTGAGCACAAATTGCACATTTCTAGAGCCACAGGCAATGAGCGTCTGGTAGCGCAAAAACCACTCTTTCAGCGAGCGGCATGCACCAATTCCCAATCAATCAATCAATCAATCAATCAATCAATCAATCAAACAATCAATCAATGATTCGAGTCAGTAAGTCAATGAGTCAATAAATCAGTCAGTTCATCAGTCGACCAATCAATCTGTCAGTGTCGGTCAGTCAGTTCATGCACCAACGAATCAATCAATCAAATAATCACTCAGCCATTCAATAAATCAGTCAATCGATCGAACTTGCAGAGTGTGCCGATTGTGCATCTGCTTAAGAGGTAGACTAATCGCTCTGTCAATCAATATATCAATCTGTTAATCAGTGTAAATAAGTCACTTCACCAAACAACCAATCAGTAAGTAAAACTGTTAACTGATCAATAAATTCATCGAACAACCATCTAATGAATCAGTCAGGCGATCGAGCTTGTAGAAACTGGCACTAAACTAGCCAAATTGAGCAAAGATGAGAAAATACTGCCTAAACGAATTTTACTTCTATCCGAACAACATTGTCTCTTTTTTTCGCAGAAGCAGCGTCAGCAACAACCTGCCGTCAACAAGACTAAGCTCCGAAGAGTCTTTTAAGAGTTGGGTGGGCTGACCCAAGATGTCTGGGCGTGCGTGGGCAGACCCAAGGTTACAATGGATAACTCGCCGACTGAGCTTTCATTTCCGATGAGGACCATACTGAAAAATTGGAGGGCGCCTATGCTTTGCCTCTAGGAGTGGAACGCGACAGCGTGTTGCAGCGCTGCCAGGGAGTCCACGGAACGCCAACGCCCGTTCGGCGAGACGCCTTGGCCGCGGGAAATACCTTCGAACATAACACGTTTTGTAGCGAAAGCTACATTGGCCACGAACTTGCGATTCCGCTGTGGCGGTGCTCCGAGGAGGCACGGAGACCGACCTTGAGCCGTTGCCTACGAAAAGCCGTAGCTGGCGGACACCGGCAACTCGCCGCCCCATCTGGAATGACGTCACACCACGCGCCTCGCCGCGGAACCACCGCCGCCGTTTGGTACGACGTCACACCGCTTGCCTCGTCGTTACGCTCGCTTTCCCTACCTATATCCTGGCATAGCCGGGCTAGGCCACTGCCAATTTTTGAAAGGAAAGGAAACAGCAATTCTCTGTCATCTCGGCGAACACCCGAACCGCAACGAAAGGGAGGGAGGGAGGGAAGGAAGGAAGGAAGGAAGGAAGGAACGAAGGAAGGAAGGAAGGAACGAAGGAAGGAACGAAGGAAGGAAGGAAGGAAGGAAGGAAGGAAGGAAGGAAGGAAGGAAGGAAGGAACGAAGGAAGGAAGGAACGAAGGAAGGAAGGAACGTGGGGGAGAAAGGAGAGAGAGAAAGAGGTGCTGTAATAAGGGAACTGGAAATTAGATTTGGGTAAAGGAAATGACACCGTAACTGTCCCACATATCTCGGTGGACACCCCCAGCCAACGGTTATACGCAGCCGATTCGGAGTACCTTTATGCTACGCTCAATCCTGTGAATCATCCGGAAGATTCTGTGTGCAAACACTTGGCATGATGCGTTTTCTGACGCGCAGTGCCGACAACTACAACTACGACGCCGACGGCTTTTCGGCGGAATGAGCAGAACGAGCTGTCGCAAGAAGGAAAAAAAAAACCGAGCACCCTCCTCACCCAGAGCTTGCACCAGACGCAGGGTTGATGAGGCACCAGAGCAGGCTGGCTGCTGCCTATTCACAGTGCCAGGGCTATGCACATCGGAAGCAAAATTCTCTGGTTCTGCATTCGGCTGGTGCTTGGTGCCTGCTTCTTTTTACCCACCAGGGGGCTCCAGGAAGCAAGTCCGCAAGGGGACCTCACCCGTGGTGGACACGGTGGCCATTTTCAGCCTCTGTCTGAAATACAGATACACACGCAAACTGGCACTCGTGCACTAAGATGAATTACGTAATATGCGAGAGTTAGGTAGCCGAGGCGTAGACGAACGCTCCTTCAATGTCATATCCAAGAGGGGAATTAGGTCACACACGCCAGGCACCGGTATTTGTTCTAACTCGATCGCTAGCTGGCCATAAATTCCACACTTCTAGAACCACAGCCAATGAGCCTCTGTTAGCGCACTAAATATTGCTATCAGTGGCCGCATGTATCAATTCCTAATCAATCAATCAATGAGTCAGCCATTCAGTCAATCAGTCCGTCAGTCAGTAAATGAATGTCAGTCACTAATAAGACCATCCACGTCAGTCAGTCAGTTCATTAAGACACTAATCAATCAGTCGAACTATCAATCAGCCATTCAGTAGTGTCTACCCGTACGTCAGTTTATGGTTCGTCTCAATCAGACACGGCTGTCGGATCGGTGGACAGCAATCACTGCGGCTTTTCCACATTCGCCATATTCGATCAATCTAGTAGTGCGAGCGAAACTACCCAGTGGGAAATACTATGCTCCAAACACGAACAAGCACGTCGAAAATGACCCGCATAAACTGAAATTCCTGACACCAAGAGTGCAAAAAAAAAAATGGAGCAAGTTCCGGCTGCCGGAAGTTACAAAGCAATCAGAAGTGCTCTAGCCTCGTCAGGACAGTCTAACTATCAGAAGTACTCTAGCCTCGTCAGGACAGTCCAACCGTTAGAGTCTAACTGTGGGAACTTAATATGTAAAGAGCTATTTAGTATGCACAGCGTCCTGCGATCAAGACAAAAGGCATCGCACCGCAACGTCCCTCCACTTGATGGCGATGTAGTGACTCGTTAAGGACAAGATGCTCGGCCCGTCTTTGCGGGCAAACCGGTCGCAGGCATCTGGGCCAGACGCGACGAAGGCATTCCAGACGGCCGGGCTGAAAACACTGCACAAATGGAACGGGATAGCATGGTAGTGACCGCGCGCTTCAGGCAAAGTGTACAAGGCCTGAGCCCTTGTCATAATGTGGTCCTTAGAAGAATGCACTATGTCCGAGCAGCATAAGGATTTTTAAGCGAAAAGCGAGCTTCGCGACTCCACGGATGGTAGACCAAGTTGCCAGTTGATAACAACGAAGTACGATTGGCAAGAGCAGCACCATATCACTAACGCCTTTCACTGTCAGCGCTGACGGGAAATTACCACTTTTAAAATAATCGGCGATCAGCTCCTCTAACTATGGCCGCACGGCGATCACTCTTTTCCGAACGGGACACCGGCGTCTCTTAGTGAGGCTCGGCTGATGATTTAAAACTGAGAAATTCAACTCTTCTCCCAGACTACAGCTATAAGAGCGGTACATAAAATATTCTTTAAAGAAAGACAACGCGTGGGTAAAATGAGCACACAAGGAAGCTGCGGGACGGTCAGAACAGAAGCCCCAAACTGAGCATCGCCTGATGACTTAAAATTGAAAAATTCAACTCCTCTGCTGCACTACAGCTATAACAGGAGTATATCAGATATTTTTTAAACAAAGACAACAGCTGGTATAAAATGAACATGCAAGTACTGTAGGGTACAATCAGAACAAATCCCCGGAATCAGCATTTATCTGCTATTTAAGATCATACTAACAGAGCAAAAATAAACCGTGCGTCGTCCTCACCCAGCGCTGGACACACGCCGAAAGGTACATCGGCCCTGTAGCCTTGGCTCAGCAGTGGACAGCGGTTCGGTGGTTTTTTTCTTCTCGTAACCCGTGCCAGACACGGTGGCCATTTTCAGCCTCTGCCTGAAACAGGGATGCACGCGCAAACAAGCGCTCGCACACAACGATGAAGAATCGCGCATGTATGGCTTAGTTAAGTAGCAAGAATCGTAGAATCACATACCTGACATGCCATTTAGTAGAGGGGATTGGTTAATCTAACCCTAGCTACCGGCATTTGATCAAAGTCGATCGCTGACTGAGCATAAACTCCACGCTTCTTGAACCACTGGCAATGAGTGTTTGTTAGCGCACAAAGCTGTTCTTTCAGTGAGCGGCAAGCGCCGATTCCCATTAACTTAATGAATAAATCAGTCATTCAGTCTGTCTATGAATCAATGTGTCAGCCAATAAGTCGACCATATTATCTATCAGTCAAGCTGTCTATCAATAGGTTTACTGTTTATGGGTGCTTAACGTCCCAACGCAACTCAGCTTATGAGGGATACCGTAGTGAAGGGCTCCGCAAATTTCGATCACCTGGGGTTCTCTGACGTGTACTGATATCGCAAAGTACACGGGCCACTAGAATATCGCTTCCATCATAATCCTACAGCCGCGGCAGGGATCGGTCCTGCGTCTTTCGGGTCACCAGCCGAGCGCCTTAACTACTGAGGCCCCACGCGACTATCAATCTGTCAATAAGTCAATCGATCGATCAATCTGTCAATGAACCATACAGTCAATCGATAGGTCAATCATACAATATCAGTAAGTTCGCCACTCCGCCAACCAACCAATAAATCAATCTGCCATTTAAACATCCCACCATACAATAAACAAATCACTCAATAGATCGAACTTCTACAAGGCGTGGCTCGAGAATGTGCTTAAAAGAAAAGCCGTAAAAAATTATGTTTGGTCTGGTTTGTTTTTATAGCCGCCGCGGTGGCTCAGTGGTTATGGTGCTCGGCTGCTGACCGAAAGACGCGGGTTCGATCCCGGCCGCGGAGGTCGAATTTTGATGCAGGCGTATTGCGTCACGTATGACGTCACGCCATAACGTCACTAGCGCCTCTAGCGAGAGGAGCGTGGTGCGCCGTGCCAAGCGGCCGCCGTTACCCGACGAGCCGAGTTGGTAGCCCGTCTCTCGCTCCTGGCATGACGTCACGCTATAACGTCACTAGGCATGGTATGACGTCAGCGGCCATTCTAATGGTCAAACGTGCGAAGTGGCCGCCGGTACGCGAAAGGCCGTTCTTGGGAGTGGTATTGATTTCGCAATAAAATCAAGATCTGCTGCTCATTAGGTGCTCGCTATTTTAGCCCCCTTTCAAGAATCAAATGACCAAGTTGGTCACGGAACGTTGGGACTTCAACGTCAACCCTTGGTTGACGACAGAATGTCCGTTTAGGGGTAGTAGTTTTTCTACCAGCTCTCAATATTAACTTGTAGTCAGCTTTTTTTTTTACAACTGTCAGCCTGTAACCGTGAACCCCTACCACCATTGTTTGCCCCATGCAAAGTTCACCTTGTGGCTCTCCTTTCCTTCGTGGCAGTGAGGGGGTGCCTGCTGTCGTCGCCTGCGTCCGTACTCGTCGAACACGCCGTACCTGAAGTGGGCCCACTCGTGCACGAACACGTACGCTGCGAAAGCGTGTGTCTTAACCGCACTTTTAAGAATAAATAAATTGGCAGGGGCTTAGCTTTGGTTAAGCCTGGTAGGTTGAGAAAGCAAAAGTGCAGCCCCTCCAACTGAAGGAACGCAGTGCGCCGCGTCTACAGGTCACGCGTGGCTACCGGCCGCCGCAGCGCGAAGACTCAAAGCATCTTCGGTAATTTTTTTTTATATTTTGTCTTTGGTGTTGTTGCGACTGAGAGAAAGAAAACATAATCTACAGCTGGTATGATGTCACAGCGGCAGTAGCGCCACAGGTGTGCAGCACGGCAAGCACACACCGTAACTGCTGCCGGGCTCTCTGAAGGAGCGGGTTGGTCGCTCATAATCTACAGCTGGTATAACGTCACAGCGGCAGTAGCGCCATAGATGCGCGGCGCGTCGTAACTGCAGCCGGGCTATCTGAAGGAGCGAGTTGGTTGCCCATATTCACTCCGCTAAAGGTCAAACGTAACTGCGGCCGGGTCACGCGAAGGCTTGAAAGTGCGAGTAGTATTGCTTTCGCAATAAAAGCGTGGCACAGAGCCCACTGCCAAACCAACGCTCTCTCGAGCTTTCCAACATGGCCTGCACAATATGCACAAGATTGTTTCTGGCTCTTTTGTCAACGCTCTGGATGCTTTCAGCATCTTCGTGATGACCCAACTTTGGAGGTGGCGGGGGGGGGGGGGGGGGGGTTCTTTTCCAAACGTCTTGATACTAAACAGAAACTTGCAATTCCAGGAGGCTGTAGCTCGCTCTCCTCCCATCGCAGTCCTCATCCCCATCGCAGGTCTTACTGAGACGTAATCTGCGGGAAGCCACAGCCCTTACAGTCACCTACCACTTTGTACAGCAGCTGTTGTCTGTCTGCGAACAAGACGTGCATCCTATTTCTCCGAATATCCACACAAACGTGCCTTTTTTCGGCAGCCACTCGAAAGCGGAAAGCAAATTCCTACTGCATCAAACTTGGGAGTTGATAAGATCGCTCGGGATATGCAGCGTCATGTAGCTGGAAACTTTTCCCCCTGTTAGGTAAAAGATCGTGCAAAATATTTTGCACGCTGTATACGACAACAAGCATGCAGCAAGCACATGAAAAAAGCAGTACAGGCGTCCTACCCAAAAGTATCACCGCAGTGTGTCGAGCTTTGAAACCGATTCTCAGTCACACGAAACTTGAAGATAGTTAAATTTGCAATTTTTTTCGTGGCTCTTTTTGGAAATGTGCGCGCTTCCCCGGTAGCACAATGTTAATATTTGTTGGCCACAAGATTACGGTCAGATATAAGATCGTTTATTTTTCTCCCACCACTAAATTAAAACTTTTTCTGAAGAAAACTCACGACTCCGTGATCACCATTTAGAAGCTAAAGGCAGTGTTAAGTAGCCTCAGGGATTCACACAAGAAAACCTGTCCTGACGTCACCTCAGTTAGTAGCTCGAGGAAATGGCGGCTTGTAGTGACACTTGCATTTAACCATGGCTGAGAGTTCACTGCTAAAGCTTCGTTTTCCGTTAAACTGGCGTCTTTGTCCTTCAGAATGGGGAAATCTATTGATACACGCCATCTGCCAATTGGAGTGAGTCCATTTCAATGTTGCCAGAAGCCTTTACGTTCACACAGGTACAACTATTTTCTTGAGATTGAGTAGTTAATAGACTATCAGTTCTATGAATCTCCACACAATCTTAACGCTCGACCAGTTAACTTTATCAAGGAGATTCCGTTTCGACACTGAAGCTATTAAATCTGCCCTAAAGAGGAATCTGAACTGTTCCGTTTACCGTGGGAGCTCAATATACACGTTCCCAGCCCACTTAGAAACTTATTATTAACTCACCGCTGAAGGTAGGAGGAGTCAACTAACGCGTAGAGTGCCTTTCTTGCAGTCGCGTGTCAGCTTCGCTTTCACCTTTATTGAAGCGAAAAGCTTCACTAGGCTCGTCAACACCGTGCTTCGTGTAAGTGACACTACCGTTTTGCCACAGGTGCGCATGCGCGAAACCGAGTGGCGTCCCGCGGAGCGCAGGTGGCCGCTGCTTCCGCAGCCGCCGTCGCCGCCGCACGCTACTGCGCATGTGCGCCGCTTCTCGTCCTCGCCATCGTTTGACCTTTCGCCGCAGCCTAGCGCAGTGCGAATTTGAAAGGAGGGGTATAAAGGCGTGGTTGCCCATAGAGCAGGAGCAGACATTCGCCATTAAAGAAGAAGCAGCAGCACTCAGACGGCGCAGAAACACCGATCCAGAAGATGGGTTTATTGGGGTTATATAATAATAATAATAATAATGCCTTTATTTTTCATCACAAGGATGAGGGAGGCAGAGAGAAAAAGCTAGGGGTGTAGCTTGACGAGCTCTCGCCTCCCCAAAAATAGATATAACTTGTACAGGGAAAATATGCAGACAACATAACAGCATACCGGCAAAACTTAAAAAAAGAAAGAAAAAAAAGAAAAAAAGAAAAACGTGGCAGTAATACTAACGAAATAAAGGAAGCATGAACAGAACCTATTTTCTGACACAACTGTAACACTTTGTAACGCGTAAAAATCAAACGTAAAGGCAAAATTACACAAAAATTACAAATTGCAAAATTGTAATAACATAAATTTAAACACAATTACAGGAATTACAATTTAGAAGTTACAAAATAACAACCACAAAAATTATACAAAATTACAAAAAATTACAATTCAAAGTTACACCCGGTTACATATACTTGAAACAAAGTTTTGCGACTCTTTTTTTTTCGAGTGCTCAACAGTCATGTCCCAAACGTCTACGTCCCAAAGCGCTACGAGGGACGCCGTAGTGAAGGGCTCCGGAAATTTCGACCACCTGGGGTTCTTTAACGTGCACTGACATCGCACCGCACACGGGCCTTTATAATTTCGCCTTCGTCGAAATTTTGCCGCCGCGGCGGGGAACGAACCCGCGTCTTTCGGGAGAGCAGCGGAGTGCAGTAGAGCCGAACGGGCGATGGCGTTCTGTGGACTCCCTGGCAGCGTTGCAAAACGCTGCCGCGTTCCACTCTTAGAGGCGAAGCTTAACATCTTAACCACACGTCAGCGACACAAGCAGCACCACCACGAGTAAGGCTTTCGCCTCACCGCACTTTAGGTCAAAGAAGCGCCCCCCTCAATTTTTTTCCGAGGCGTGGCGCCAACATCTACGACGCCGACGGCTTTTTGGGCCGAACGAGCTGCATACGCTCTCGCATAAAAGCAAAAATAATCGGTGCGTCCTCCTCACCAAGTGCATGCACCAGGCGCAGGGTTGATGCGGCACCAGAGCACTCCGGCTCCTGCCCATCCACAGCGCCACGCCTGGGTACGACGGAAGCAGAAGCGATTGGTGCTGCAGTCGACTGGTGCTTGGTGCCTGCTCCTTTTTACCCACCAGGGGGCTCCAGGCAACAGGTCCGCAAGGAGAGCTCGCCCGTGGTGGACACGGTGGCCATTTTCAGCCTCTGCCTGAAACACAGATGCCCACGCAAACTGACACTCGCACACAAAGATTAATTACGCAATATACGACAGTTAGGTAGCCAAGGCGTAGACGAACGCTCCTTCAATGTCATATACTAGAGGGGATTTGGTCACTAACGCCAGGTAGCGGTATTTTTCCTAACCCAAATCGCTAGCTGAGCATAAATTCCACACTTATAGAACCACAGCCAATGAGCCTCTGTCAGCGCACCGAATACCGCTTTCAATGGGCGGCATGCAGCAATTCCTAATCAATCAATCAATGAATCAGTCATTCAGTCAATGAGTCCGTCAGTCTGTATGTCGATAAATCAACGTCAGTCACCAATAAGCTAATCCTTCTCAGTCAGTCAATTCATTAAGACATCAGTCAGTCAGTCGAAATATGAATCAGCCATTTAATAAATCAGTCAGTAGATCGAACTTTTATAGAGTGCCGCTTGTCCGTCCAATCACTCTATAACCATCCAAACCAATCACTCTATATAACTGTGAATATTCTTTTACGACGCTCCACGACCCCGACCCGGCCAGCGACCAGCCGAAATCGAAGAGTTTTTGCGTCGGGAAGAATACTCATCGCCTAGCCGCCTATCACGTTCCCCGTCGCCGTCGTCACCGCGCTTTGTATGTCCTAGCCGAGGCTACGCAGTGCGTGGACGCTCCCCCAGCCCCCGAAGGTTAAACTGAATAAAGCAGCCTCTGGAGGTGAGGTTGCTTCTGAGCGCAGAACTAAGATCGTCCATCGACGAAAACGCAAGACTATGCCTCA